>NC_140963.1:33485068-33597568 GCF_056783735.1 Eptatretus burgeri | reverse complement strand
TTCAATGGAGGTGTACACTAGTAAGTAAGTAGTGCAGGGACCGTTGCTCGTCCTCAACTCCCTGACTGGTTAAATAAGAAAGAGTATGTGAAGAGAGCAATGATAACGTTGCAACAAGGAATTGCCAGTACAAAGTCTGCAGCCATGCTTGCGGCCTGTGCAGTATGGAGAATCTGCCAGGAATACTTAGTGGGAGATGGACACAATGGCCCAGCGTTGAGAGCCTCGGGGGAAGGGAAAGGGGGTAAGGGTGGACTTTTGGGTCTGCCACAGCAACCCACTGAATGATAACAAGCTGCCACAAAGCATATAAAGCTGTCAACAATGTTTTATTAATACATACCTTCCTGCAGGTTATTCCCCGCCCTGGCGACAACTTTTATTTCATGCCTCATTAACTCATAATTTAAAAAAGGGGAGACTAAATGCTCTGCGCACATATTGACGGCTCCTTTGATGTGGCCAAGTCATGCGGGTGCATAAAGGGGCAGGTGTGGGGGTGTAAAGCGGTCGGGGTGGGGAGATGGAGGGCGACTTTGTTCAGCTTCCTTTCAGAGGGTTGGATTTGGAACAATAGAGGAGATGGTACAGGCCTCTCATACCTCCTGGGCCTCGCAGGGCTTAAAAAATTTGGCTTGGCCTGTTTTGGAGCTCTGCTCTGAGCATGTAGCTCATGATACCGGGATCCCATGAGGTTTAAATGCCATATCGTGTTCAATGTTGATTTGTCCATCGTCCACTAATCTCCTTTAAATGGATGTAAAACTGCACTGATGTCTCTTAAAGCCCTTGTCCAGCAAATTATTGTAAGCACTTCCATGACCACAAGGTATAATGTTATTTGCAATGTTTAAGGCTCAAGAAGGACAAGGACATTATGAGACTTCACCATGCTTTTATGTGAATGACAAGGATATACGACTAGATAAACCATTACAGGCATGGGATTTGAACCTGGAGTCCCCAAAACACAAGATATGTGCTGAGATGGGAGTGTAAAACAGCCCAGTTCCAAATATAAAATGCCAAAAAGCCAAAATGGTGTGACTCGATTCTACGGCATGACTCGTGTTGGTTTGTATGACACCACTTACACAAACCTGAAAATCCGTTTGACTCTCAATGGGATGGGGAATGTGTTCCTGCTCCGAAATCTTTTAGCACTGCATGAATAATAGGGTTCTTTCCTTTTTATTGGCCAATATTCTCACAGAATTGTCTGTGCATGTTAACCAAGTCACAGCATCTCTCATATAAACAGGCCACATGTGTTAACAACTTGGGCACCTTCTAAATCTCACGCGTAGCAGCTCTCCGCCGAGTAAGGATCAGTCGTGGTGTTACAGGTTGGGTCGACATGACCTTTGTGTTCAGATTAAAAAGGAAGGGAATGCATGCACAGCCTTGTGATATATTGTCGGCCGAAGGCGGGATCTTGGCTTGTTCATAGAGCACTTAAGGTGTGCTCTCCTCATAAACTCTATTGATTTTTTTTTTCCTGAAAAATTGCACACTAGCCTGTGCAGAATTCGGAACTTTTGTTAGATTTTCATTACACGCCATAAGCTGTCTATAATATGATTTCCAAATGAAAAAGTAACGTCCGCCGAATGGCATCACCTTTCACACTCATTCAAAATCTTGGATCTGCTGATTTTAAAACTCTCAATTATGTCTTCACTTATCCTTACCTGTAATTATTTTCTACTCTCATCAATCCAACCAAATCTAACATTCTTACAGTACTTATTAAAAGGTTTCCTCCACTCCTCCTCATTCACTTGCTCAATGCATCCACCTGCTGCCCCACTGTCAGTGGATTACCTTTTTCACAATCTGTCTGCTCACTCTTCCATAAAATAAGATTCTGTATACAAAAATAGTAATAATAAAAGACATCGGAGGAGGCAAATAGACCCATCATGAATGTACCACATCCACACCCCTCAACCTCAACCCAATCAACAAGTCCACGAGCGCACTCAACATCCACTGTCCATCATACACCATTAACCCAATCCAACCCAACATCAACTCAATGGGAAGGGAGAAGGGGAAGGGCATGGGTACATTAATTGATAGGACACCAAAAATTCACATCTGTGAATTTATTGTTTTGTTTTATTTAAATGGTTGGGGTGAGGTAGTTAGTTGCGGGTTACATGAATAACTAGATCAACACTCAGTAAAGCACGCACCTCCACCAGGCTGAATAGTTTATGTTTTGTATCCCAATGATAGGTCGGAACTAAATCCGGACATGATCAAAAATCTAATTGGCTTGTTATTGTCACCTAACCAACTCATCCACGTAGTTTGGTCATAACTTGCATGGCCATAACTTTTTGAAATATCATGCTATATCGATTTTTATCCCCATCTCATAATTGGAAAGAATCACTTAAAAACAAATTTAAAATCTCATATCTGGATTGGGATATTCACCAATATTGAATCGATTCATCCTTGTCACACACCCAACGTATCCACAAAGTTTTGTCCGAAACCGTCCACAACGTTTTGAGATCTCATGCCATAAATCGTTTTTGGCCCTATATCTCTCAGTGGTGAAGAAACACTTCAACATTCTAGGATCCGGATCTTCACCGAAATCGAATCAATTCTTCCTCGTCACACACCCAACTTGTCCACCAAATTTCGTCCGCAACCGTCCATAACTTTTTGAGATATCCTCTTCACAAACAGAAAGACAGGGGTGAAAACATTGTCCCTCAGTCCACCTTTGGTGGCAGAAGTAAAAATTACATGTTGATGCTTGACAACAACCACAACGCAGAGAACCAACATCTCAATATACCGAGACAGCACAATAAGCACACAACACCAACAGATCACCAAATTTAATCATGGTCTCCATTGGATTTCTGCTTATGTCCCAGTATCTCTCTATCCTCATTGTTTCTATTTATCTTCCCAATTCCATTTTATACATATCTCTTGTCCCTGCTGCTATGGTCTTCTTAGGAAGACCATTTGATGCATCAATAATAGTGCATTTGAAATATCTTGCAACTGTCAAAACTCTTTTTATTTACTCTCAATGAAGCTATCTATGCTCCTTGTTCCTGTTGCTGTCCATCCTGGTTAAAAAAAGCTTTCCTGCATCTATTTTATCAATGCCTTTCAACACCCTAAACATTTATACAAGGAATGTCAATGCAGGAGAAGGCCATCTGGCCCATCATTTCTGCCAATTTCCATGTACGTACCCTTTATGCCTAATGCTTGTACCTACTGTACTGGGGATACCAGGGGACATGGATATTGGCAGAAATGATAATTTCTGCCAATGTCCATGTACGTACCCTCTATGCCCAATGCTTGTACCTACTGTACTGGGGATAACAGGGGACATGGATATTGGCAGAAATTATAATTTCTGATCTCAGATGCGTCCGCTGAGTCGTAGAAGTATAATTTGTGAGATCTCCTCGTAATCACCTCTTTTCTCATATTAGCGGGCCCTTTGGTCCATTGAACCAAATTTTCATTGGTCTTCAAGGCATTGTAGCATACCTGCCTGCTGTACTGCTTGAGCATTAGTTTGTCTTTCACCAAACCCAGATGAGCTTTTGCCAGGGTGGTTATTATGTGTTCGTTATTATTCTTGCCAAATTATACTCCCATTATTATTAGTATTAATTAATATATGCTTTGTTACAATGTTATCATTATTTTTGTTATTTATTACCTCCGCCACTGAAGGTGAAGGCGGTTATGTTTTCATCCCTCTCTGTCTGTCTGTGTGTAGGATATCTCAAAAGATTGTGGACGGATCCAAATGTAATTTGTTGGGCAGGTTCGGTGTGTGACAAGGACGACCTGATTAGATTTTGGTGAAGATCCGGATCAGACGACTATAATTTTTAAAGTGATTCTTCATCATTGAGAGATCGGTCCAAAAACGATATACAGCACGATATCTCAAAAAGTTGTTGACGGATTCGGATGAAACTTGGTGGACATGTTTGGGTGTGTGACCACAACAAATTGATTCGATTTTGGTGAAAGTCTGAATCCGGATCCCGATACGAGAATTATTTAATTTTCAAGTGATTCTTCACCGTCGAGAGATAGGGCTAAAAACGATATAGTACAGTACAGCATGGTATTTCCAAAATGTATTGGGCCCGATATGTTCTCGTGGATCAGGCATTATGTGGCGGAGGTATGCGCTCTACCGAGTGCCCTTCTAGTTTTATAAATAGAATGCCATGCCAGGGAAGGACCTATGAAGCTTCCCTATACACCTTACCATTGCATTCATTGAAAACATGGAAATTCTTCAGAGTTCGTTGTAGTTAATGAGCCTAATCAACTCAGGAGATCATGACGATCGTTTTGGTTTATCACACTCCAAATTAGAAAACTCCAGTAGAACTCCACAAAAAACTTGCATCACAACACCTCATCCATTCATAGTAGAAGTTAAAAGTGCAGTCTCCCTGAACCACTCCTCCTAGTTTAGTCCATCTAACCTGGTGGTGATATGCTCAGAAGAGGTACATTGCTGGTATCATCCATTGATGAAAAAAAAATACTCATCAAATGATGAATTGCATGGTACTCTTCTTGTGTTAGCATTATGTCCTGGTGTGCAGCATTAACGCATTAATTAAATATATCGAAGTCCCATGCTTCCTGTCCCAAACACGACAGCAGAAAACCAATAGCCCTTGGAAGTGTTTATTCTGTTTGGTGGACTTTGCTCGCAACACCACGTCAGAGGAAACATGAGAAGAAATGGATAGATGTGAGAGTTACAGTTGAAGGTGAGTGAATCAATTTTTTTCAACAACAACAAAAAAATATGAGGTCCCTTATAATTGCAATCTCAACACAGGAGGAGGACATTAGTGGGGCAACTTAGCCAAATATAGCATAACAATTGTGCATTTTGTGAGGAAAGCACCAAATTTGGCACACGAGTAGCCTATCCTATTATGAACAGATTTGGATATTGGGCCATCTCAAAATTTTTGATGGCAGTGGAAAATGGCTGCCACAGCCATCAGCGGCTGAATTTGAGATGGCCCAATATCCACATCTGATCATAATATGTTAGGCGACTAGTGTGCCAAATTTGGTGCTTTCCTCACAAAATGCACAATTGTTATGCAAAGTTGCCCCACTACATGAGGCCCATCAATGCCTGCATTATGGTTGTTTGTCCTTTAAAAAAAATAGAAATACTGAGTGTCAAGCAAGGAAGCAGTACGTACCATTTTCAGTCTTTCATATCACACAGCCATGGTTCGAAATCACCAACATCTCAGATAGAACGGTTAAGCCACCGAAACTGGCTGGCTATTTCCTGATTCTCCAGTAGTATCATGTGAAGTTTCCAACAATTGTGCTTGCTGAGCTTCAGAGACTGCAAAGTGACTGTCTTGCCGAGGCGAGCACTTGATCTGTCGCGCCACTCCGACAATAGGACGTGTAATTTGCATTGGTCATAATAAACTGCACATTTGAAAAATAGCAATGAACACGGACAGAAAAATGTGCAAAGTGCAAGAATCTAGAAGGCAAGGAGGAAGTTATAACATGAGCACCTGTGAAGTTTGTTCCATCACAGGGTTAAAGGCAATTATGGTAAGGATGGGCAAATTAGATGCAACGACGCAGAAGAGCAAAGGAATGGGGTCTCACATTAAGCGACGGAGAAATGAAATTGGCGATCAAACGTGAATGGCTACGGCATTGGGCCTGCGCATACTGACATCTGCTTTGGCACTCCTCAGACCGTTTCATGCAGGTATCCTATAATTCTCAGACATTTAGCCTTGCACAAGTCCTAGAATGACAATAATGCTCAACCAGCACCACAGTAAGCACCTTGTGCTTCCCTTCAGTGGCCCCATTATTGGTGATACTCCAACAGACTCACTTTATCAGTGCCATGGCAAGTTCAATGTTTCACCAACTCCTCCTGCTCCAAGTATGGATCTGGTTGAAACACCCTGTGTATCCTACGTTGGACGTTTTGTCCAAACTTGAAATGATACCTTGAAAATGTCCGAATTCAAATATTACAAATGTGCCACACAAATTTGAGTGCTGTACTCATTCAATTGGGTTTTGTCTGGAATAATTTTTTGCGTTTTCTAATAATTGCTTTCGTCACCTCAGGCTGTGTACTCACTCTTAAAGATGACACGGCACAACTCAAGACAATTGGATCTTCTAATGACGTGATCACTTTCCCTAATGCAGAAATCCATATCTGTAACCCCTGGCCTATCATCTGCTTGGTGAGTCATCTTACAACCAAATGATCACTGAAAAAGCTGGACAACTGTGTCACTGCATACAGTTTGTGATGATACTTTCGCTTCTCAAAACCACACAAAAATTGAATACAATAAGGTCAACAGTCCACCTTTTGTTCTCCTTGGAACATTATTAGATCACAATTTCAAAGATGTCTCCAAAATGAAAGAAAGGGATAAGATTTACCCTCATGAACACCAGCGTTAGAACGTCGGACACTTCATGATTTTCATTTCTAACTCACAAATTGAACCTTGCTCAGCTTTCTATTACAAAATTGTACAATACCACCAAGAGGGAATATAAAAATTATGCCACTTATGGTACAAATCTGGACTTAAAATAATAACTGTTTTCATGACTTCTGTTCCCGCCAATTCTGATATTTATTTCGAAATAGATTTTTTTCAAGATTTTGGTTCTTGTGCTCTCTGTTCTAGTGCGAGTTTACAAAGCATTATAATTTTAGAAATAAAAGTTATCGAGATTTATATTTTCGAGAAATCCCAACAATTGAATAACTGAGGGTTCTGATTCTGATGTGCCATACTCTGTTATCGAGCATCAGTGCTGCCAAAGGAGTTGATTGGCAAGGGTTATATTGGGTGGTTTGCCATTGCCTTCCCAGCAGTCGTCAGGGCAGGAATTTGGCCATGGTGCCATGATAGCTCACCTACTCTTCATGAACACTGTGAGATCTTCAACGTCCACCAACGAATGTCAGCAGATGGGATGCCATTTTGAACCTGACCATGTGCAAGTCATTCCAAAGACTTTAAAAAAAAACAAAAAAAAAGATCCTCACTGCTTTCTTGCTTTGTGCTCAGCATTTTAAAAGTATACAGCATGGGCAAACAGCTACAGGGTGGCAACCATTGTGCAGGCTTTGACGAGTTTAATGGCCTTCTGCATTGAAATTCCTTATAAGGGATCTTATCTTCTTTGTCTTAAAATTATTATTATCGAAATGTAGTGGAAATTTATTGAGATTTTGCAACCCAATTGATCAAAATGCATGTTCTTATGAGCACAGTAGGAGATAGCTGGTTTTGAGTTGAGAGGAAAGGATAAGTAGAGGTGTTTTTTTTAAATGTAGAATGATAAATGAAGGATACCAACATCGCTGTACCATGAGCAAGAGCAGTGACAGGCATGCCTGGGCACTGTGGTTTAATTCCACAAGCCTGAAATGTATTTAATCTCACAGAAGGCCCTCCAGGGTGTCAACATGCAGTCCATCAAGTCCCGTTTGCTATCGTTTGCACTGTGGATAGGTCAGGGTAAAAAGGAGCATGCAATAGGGTGTGGGTTAACTTTGCTACAGCGGGCAACACCATTTTAGACATGAGCCTCGACTTTGAATAAAATATATAAATAAATTATTGTGACACACATCATTGCAATCGCATAGCTCAAGAGGATGGTGTTCGGGTCATCAAATTTGCTCATGTCACACATACAAAGCAAACCCACTGCCTTTTCAAATTTGCGTGTGTATGGCGTTTCTCGTACTCACCCCACAATCATACCCTCATTTTAGTCGCCGTTTCTGCAAAACTCATGCTTCAGCATCTTTACCCCATGCACGCGAAGCGAAAAACGGGGTAAAAGCCGCTGTCACACCTTGACGATTTAGCCAGCGTATGCCGACGTATGAAAAAATTGTCTAAAACGCTGGCACACGTTGAATACGTTATGGGTAAGTTTTGTATACGTTAAGAGCACGTGGGCATACGTCGTAGTACGCTGGCATACATGCAGGCATACAAATTTTAACATGCTCAAAATTTTTTGACGTATGCCAGCGTATGACTCACACGTTCCGCATACGCTGGCCATAGGTTGTAGGCACGTTACGCGATCGTTGACACACATCGACACACGTTACTTGTGAGTTACTCATAAGTCGAAACACGTCGAGGTAATGTTTAGCATACCCGAAACTTATTTCTAACCTATGAGTAACGTGTTGTAGGTACGTTACGCGATCGTTGACACACGTTACTTGTAAGTTACTCATAAGTCGAAACACGTCGAGGTAATGTTTAGCGTCAGTGTTCCAGACTCCATGGTTTTTTTTCTTCGGCATGACAGTGATGTTGACACTTCGATTTCTAGTGCGGTTATAATATAATATAATTAATAGGCTGCCGCTAAACAATTTAAATCATAACCGCACCATAAATCGAAGTGTCAACATCACCGTCATACCAAAGAAAAAAAAATAAGCCATGGAGTCTGGAACACTGACAGGTTCCTCCTGTGTGAACCCCATTTGTATATACCAATTCCGCTAAACGCTGCCAATACGCCATTATATGGTAGCTGTAAGTTAGTAACACGTTCAGTAAGTTCTGTGGTCGTTCAGAAGACGTAAAATACATCGACAGACGTCAATATGCGTTGGAGATACGTTACACATAGGTTCAAAGCACATAACTCATAGGTTCAAAGCACGTTAGTCAGAGGTTAGAAATAAGTTTTGGGTACGCTAAACATTACCTCGACGTGTTTCGACTTATGAGTAACTTACAAGTAACATGTGTCGATGTGTGTCATCGATCGCATAACATGCCTACAACTTATGGCCGGCGTATGCGGAACGTGTGCGTCATACATCGAAAAATTTTCAGCATGCTTAAAATTTGTCGACGTACTCTGCGTACTACGACGTATGCCAGCGTGCTCTTAACGTATACAAAACTTACCCATAACGTATTCGACGTGTGCCAGCGTATTCGGCAAATTTTTCAAACGTCGGCATACGCTGGCTAAAACGTCAAGGTGTGACAGCGGCTTGACACTTCGATGTGTAGTGCGGTTATGATTTGAATCTTCGAGCCGCAGCCTTTTAATAGGCTACGCCACGTGATCGTCGGCGATACGCTGCCGCGCGCTATGCATACGTTAGACTATCGTTGGACATAGGTTGTGAATGCCGACAACACGCTAAGCATTCGTTGGTATAAGTTATCTATATGTTATCGAAACGTTCTGTGTACATTACTAATACGTTATGAATACGCCCAAAACTGGAAAAAAAAAACATCAATAGTTCAGCGTACGCCAGCGTTTTACATACATTTTGATACGTTGCCATACGCTGGCTAAAACGTCAATGTGTGACAGCAGCTTAAGCAATCGGTTCACTTTCTCTGTCTGTCCGACTGTCTACAAGCATTAGTTTACAATTGAGGAACAACTTAATTTCAATTGACTGTTATATTTTGAACACGAATCGGAAAACAAATTTGAAGTTCAACAACACTTTGACTAAATTTGTCCCGATCACACATGCGCAAAGGGGAGTGAGATAATATTTTTAGTCTGTCTCCCTGCCTGGCAGTCAAACAAAATTGAAAATCATTCCAAAGGAAACGTGCTGCTTTTAAAGATGCCAGAAAGGACACAAACAGGCATGAATAACTAACATAACATGTTAATTTAGGTGGTGTAAAAGACGCTGCATCAACAGCGGTAATCTTCTGAATTATTTTTTTTCTACAACCTTTTAAATCTTGATTTTATTTTGATTGAAACATAAACTTGAACACTGTAGAACATAAATCACCTTGTTGGCACTTTCAGAAGTCTTCCGTCTAGCGGTGCTTGTATTTACGGCATTTTACGTCATCACGACCAATCATCAAGCTCATGTCCTGGTTCCTCAAGACTGTGTCAGGTAAGAAATCTGTAGTTTACAAATAAAAATTGTTAACAATTAATCTCAAGAAAGGAAATAACAGCGAATAACTTATTGACCAAGAAGACAGCAAGAGGACCTTAATTTTGATATGAAAAGTGTACGTTCATTGGGGAGCTGCTCAAGGCTGGAATGATTTACTCGGTCTACATTGCTTCCACAAGCAAGCCAAGAAGTGGAACCTGCCTTGGAAGTCATTTTAAGAGTGAGAAAGATGTGGATTATAGTTTTGCCACTTACATGATTACAATCAATCCATCCATTGCATAAAACAGAAAGAACAAGAGCGAGAATTACTTTGTAATACATGTCCCAATGAAGAAAACGAAGAAGAAGTCCCAAAGAAGAAAACGAAGAAGAAGTCCCAAAGAAGAAGTCCTTCTGGTCCAGAAGAAGAAAACGAAGAAGAAGTCCCAAAGAAGAAGTCCTTCTGGTCCAGAAGAAGAAAACGAAGAAGAAGTCCCAAAGAAGAAGTCCTTCTGGTCCAGAAGAAGTCCCAAAGAAGAAGTCCTTCTGGTCCAGAAGAAGTCCCAAAGAAGAAGTCCTTCTGGTCCAGAAGAAGTCCCAAAGAAGAAGTCCTTCTGGTCCAGAAGAAGTCCCAAAGAAGAAGTCCTTCTGGTCCAGAAGAAGTCCCAAAGAAGAAGTCCTTCTGGTCCAGAAGAAGTCCTTCTGGTCCAGAAGAAGTCCTTCTGGTCCAGAAGAAGTCCCGAAGAAGAAGAAGTCCTTCTGGTCCAGAAGAAGTCCCGAAGAAGAAGAAGTCCTTCTGGTCCAGAAGAAGTCCCGAAGAAGAAGAAGTCCTTCTGGTCCAGAAGAAGTCGAAGAAGAAGAAGTCGAAGAAGAAGAAGTCGAAGAAGAAGAAGTCGAAGAAGAAGAAGTCGAAGAAGAAGAAGTCGAAGAAGAAGAAGTCGAAGAAGAAGAAGTCGAAGAAGAAGAAGTCGAAGAAGAAGAAGTCGAAGAAGAAGAAGACGAAGAAGAAGAAGTCCTTCTGGTCCAGAAGAAGTCCCGAAGAAGAAGAAGAAGAAGTCCTTCTGGTCCAGAAGAAGTCCCGAAGAAGAAGAAGAAGAAGTCCTTCTGGTCCAGAAGAAGTCCCGAAGAAGAAGAAGAAGAAGTCCTTCTGGTCCAGAAGAAGTCCCGAAGAAGAAGAAGAAGAAGTCCCGAAGAAGAAGAAGAAGAAGTCCCGAAGAAGAAGAAGAAGAAGTCCCGAAGAAGAAGAAGAAGTCCCGAAGAAGAAGTCCCGAAGAAGAAGTCCCGAAGAAGAAGTCCCGAAGAAGAAGTCCAGAAGAAGAAGAAGAAGAAGAAGAAGAAGAAGAAGAAGAAGAAGAAGAAGAAGAAGAAGAAGAAGAAGAAGAAGAAGAAGAAGAAGAAGAAGAAGACGAAGAAGAAGAAGTCGAAGAAGAAGAAGTCGAAGAAGAAGTCGAAGAAGAAGTCGAAGAAGAAGTCGAAGAAGAAGTCGAAGAAGAAGAAGAAGAAGAAGAAGAAGAAGAAGAAGAAGAAGAAGAAGAAGAAGAAGAAGAAGAAGAAGAAACACAAATGTACCGTGTTTGGATCTATTCGGCAAAATAAAAGGAAAAGCAATTTCCTGATATATTCTGCAGACGAGAAACCAAATAGACGAGGATAACAAACTGGAGATAAAAATTTGTTTGCGAAAACACACGTTCTAGCAGATACCGGAACCAAAATGAAGAAGAATCCTTTAGAGCCTATCGTGTTTCGTTCGTTTCTCGGTTTTGCCATTTCATATTCAAACTAACTAACTTCAAAAAATAACCCGATGTACATCCATGAAGCAAAAACATGCGTACGGCTTATGTACATAATATAATGCATCGTGGTGATATACCGAGGATCATTCCAATTGCACTGGGCCATGGACTAACATCCAGGCCTAAGGCCTGAGGCCTGCCGATCTGTGCTGCTTCATGCAATGGCAGCACATGATTTTATTTGGGTGGAGTCAGGCCAGCTGCCCAGCCAATGGATGTAAAGCAGTGGGGTGGAGTCAGGCCAGCTGTCCAGCCAATGGATGTAAAGCAGTGGAGTGGAGTCAGGGCAGTTGAACACTGACCCAGGTACAATATGTGATATTTTGTAAGTCCAAAAAGGACATAACTATGAAAAATTGGCGAAATGCCCTGAAACTCAAACTTGTTCTGTAACGTATCAGAGTAAAGCCATGTACCAAGTTTCAGTTGAATATGTAAAAGGGTATGGGGGTAAAAAGTCTGAAAAACCACAGCTGGGACAGACGGATCCAAAAAATTTTCCAAATCCATTGGGACCATACTCTGTTCAGGGCATTGGTGCTGCCGAAGCAGTCTCCTGGGCTCTTGGGCACAATCCTGGACAGGGCACCTCTGTGATGCAGGATACTCAAATGGCTCAATCATCCCAGCAAGCTGGTACTCATTTTGCCGACCGCTGAAGGATGACAGGGTGAGCCAACCACACCTGGTATTAATTCAATGGCCAAGCGGGATTTGAACTCAGGACCCTAAGATCCCAAGCCCACCACCCTAACCATTAGGCGGGTGGACTGATGGACGGATGGCAAACCGATAGTCCCCTCCGGTGAAACTGGTAGGGAACTAATAAAATGGTAAATACTTGCTGCATGCCTCATATCAAAAGTAGCATTCACGATAACCATATTCACTGCAAAAAGAAAAGTGCAGAAAAACGAGGAGGGTCAATTAAACTGGGGTACCAATTTTTAAAATAAAATAATTGGCACCTAAAATTTACATGATCAAAAAATTGCACTTCTGCAACAATTAATCACATCGAGTTGGTCTGCTTGTTCCATCACACTGTGATTAGTTGTGCCAAAGAGTGGTGTTGTAACTGCAACTGTCAGAGTACTTAAACATTGCTCCCCTTTTGGAGAGGTTTTTTTATTTAGCTTCCTTTCACCTGGAGGTTCACTCCTCATTGTTGTTATCAAGTAAGAGCAACGACAACAATAATATATCACGATGAGTTGTCAGTCCCACAGAAGGTCCAAGTACTATCTCCTGAGGACAGTGGTGCAAAAGCAGTTTCCTGGACAATGGAACACACCACTTGTGTTGCTATTGTCTTTCAGTGGAAGGGGATTTGAACCAGAAATCACCAGGTTATATTACAAAGCTGACAGTTGAGTCACCCAAGAACCTCAACATGAGACAATCTGAGTGTCTCGGCATTTTTACTTTTGCATCGCAGACAGGTTACTGGCCTCTGTATTATTCCGCCTCTTTTGTGGTCTTGCACCCTCTGCTCTCTCTTGGCTCTGTCCCTCCCAGGTTTCTACAGACCACACACACTCTCCCAGTAACCCTCTTCTTGGTAAACTCCCAAAATCCACACTCACTGCAAACCTCCACCATTTGTTCCTCTTTTCACTCACCTGTGGAATCAACTTCCCCAGTCTGTTCAGTCCCATTCTTCCCTCCTGGGCTTCAAGACAGCTGTTCACCACTGTCTCAGGTTATCCCCATCCAATTCATGATCCCATTTCCAAGCACTACCTTTTTCCAGCTTATTGTGATTTTGCCGATATTATGCCGATATAATGGTTCATATTATGTGCTAGCTATGTATTTTACACGTCCAAAGTTATTTCAAAGCTCAGCCCAGCAATTAGCTTACTTGGTGTGCCCAATGAGCACACATGGCTCATGATATTGGGATCAAATGAGGTTGAAATGACATATATTATGTCAATTTTTCTTTCTCCTAATCCTTATTATTGATGTAATAGTCCACACATCTCTCAATGTCCTATGTGTGATGTATATGTACAAGCTCCTTTGTGAGCCTGAGACAATGAGAACAATAAGCAGGATTGCCATGAGATATTGTATGATCATGTTTTTAAAGTGACGTAATTTAAATTCTTTCAAATGTGAGGTTGCTTCAAAGAACTTGCAACAAGCCAGGTACACCATGAAGATACAAATCAATTGTGTATATGCTTTTCTTTGTTTTTTTTTTTTACTTGAACATGTCTGTACTTTGTTAAAGATGGAACAATTTACAATAGCTTCAGTGCATATGCATAGCAATTTACAGTATGCAAAACATCAATCTCTTCAAAGAAACTGATTCGATGTGTTGGCTTATCTTCACAAGGCCAGCCTCAAATAATAACTCTTTCAAAAGTCACTAACAGAAGTCTTTCATTGTTAAGTTGTCAATTTTGTTTATATTAATGATGTTTTTTCCACCTTTTACTGATGGTGGCTCTCATACCTAGATTTAAAGGGATGAGGGCCGAGCTGCCCAACTCAAAACAGCTTTACACAGGTGTAGTAGATCTCTTCTTCCTCTTTCGGCTGCTCCCGTTAGGGGTCGCCACAGCAGATCATCAGTATGATCCGCATAGTGATTTGGCACAGGTTTTACGCCGGATGCCCTTCCTGACGCAACCCTGGTCGCCTCTTACGACACAGGGATATGGTACACCTATTTTAACCGGGGCATACACCGGTACTCACTTCGCCGACCTCGGAAGGATGACAGGCTGAGTCAACCTCCTGGTGTGTGTTAATTCAAGCGGCCAACGGGGCTTGAACTCAGGACCTTTTGGATCCCAAGCCGCTATACCCTAACCACTACGCCAACACCAGGCTACACAGGTGTAGTAGATTCATTATCAAAATTCGTATTTTTCACACATGAAGACTAAATATTATCATAGAGGATGTTTTAACTATTTCTGTTTGCACTTCAAATTCAATGCACGAATTTGACTATTTTCAGCCAACAAGTTCACAACTTATGCTCGATATATGTATATATATATATATATATATATACATTCTGGAGATGTGAGGTGTTCAGAGTTGGCAGGATAGCCTAGAGATATGCACACTCGCCTCTGAGCTGTCGAGCCTGGGTTGCCATCTTGATCCAGCTATAAACTGTCATCCTGGTGTTTCACGGGCAAGGTGATTCATCAATGTGTGTGTCGTCCCTCATCAATGGACATGAAACTGGGAATCCTGTCTACCAGCATTAGTTGGTGGATGTGAAAGATGACATGGTGTCCTTCGTGAAGAGTAGGTTATCAGTTATTGTCGGCATATTGAACAAATTCCAAATTCCAGCATCAGAGTGACGACACATCCACGAACGCAACCACAGCAACACACGGCTTCGGTGGAACCTGCGCTCTATAGAGAGTATGGTTTAACACGAGATTGGATGAGTTCTAAAATGAGACAACAACAACAACAATTGTGGCAACACAGGTGTTTCATATGTTGCACCAATTTCGAGGAAGCATCAAATTAAAAATGCGTTCTGTCAGATTACGTTCCTCCAAATTTCTCGTGATCCAAAGTTGCTTTTTGTTCTCATTACTAACCCCATGATGCAAAGGAAGCAGATTTATGGCCGTAATATACGTCTCAAGTGATCTTTGATTCATGTATTTTAAACGTGTGAGATGAACATACCATTATCAATTCCCCTGCATGTGCTTCACACACGACTTTAAAAGTCATCATTCCCAACAAGGCATCAGAGGCACAAGGCCTATTGCTCTCACATCACAGACAGGTTGGTGGCTTCACAGATTTTTACCACCACTCCTCTGGTGTTGCTCCCTCTACTCTCTCAGCCATTCAATGCTCCCCAGATCCTTCACGATGTATCCATCTTCTGGTTAAACTCCAAAAATCCAGGCTCACTGCACTCTTCCAATATTTTGTCCCTCTTGTCTTCAGTTTGTGGAACTGTCTTTTGGAGACAGGTGAATTATTGCACTCCTCCCCCCAGGGCTGCAAGAAAGCAGTGCACCACCATCTTATGTCATTCCCTAACCTGACCTGTAATAATTTCTACCCCCAGTAACCCCACTTAAACCAACCATCTTACTTGGTATTTCCTACCCTCTCACCTCCCCATTGTCTTGCTCGTTTTGTCCACCTGTTGCCCTACTGACCCAGGCACTCCATTGTCTTGTCACATGTCCTCCGTGTTCTTGCTCTTTCATGAGCATAGAGCTTGTATACAAATAAGTGAAATCAGATGCATCGTGCATGAGATACTTGTGGATTACTACAACTCATACTATTTGCAATGACAATAGTGTTTCGTTTCCTCTTAATATTACTCAAGAGCCCTCGATGGTGTTGTGTGCTGCATTGTGTTACACAGACTGTCCAAAAAATTAAAATATTCTGTTATATAATTTCTTGTTTGATCTTATTCTTGCATATTATTATATAGTGATTCTATCAAAAATGACGGGTCTTATATTCTAGTGTCTTATAAAACTTGCATGACAAAGTTTTATTAATTTTTCGAAATATGGATTCTGAGAGCGGATACAGTTGTAACTCGGATGCCTCATTGCCACAGATCTACTTTCTGGTGGCTCTTTATTCCAGTCTTTTTGTTCCATTGTGAAGACAAGAAGAAACAAGACTCGATGGTGTAATGGTTGGAGCACCTGCTTTGAGTATGGGAGGTTGGTGGTTCAAACCTTAGCCTTAGCCAAGTCATACCAAAGACTTAAGTATACCATCAGAGATGGGGAATCCCCCGCCATTGAATGAAAAAGGTCATACATATTCCAGATAATGAGGGAGGTGAATTGGAAACAAGACATCATCTCGAAAAAGTTCCCCAGGGGTGAGGAACGTAAAAACCAAAAATAATTGAAATCAGATAAGCGGTTTTCCATTTATAACAAAAAACATTTTTTTCAAGATGGCCACCCCAGTCAGCCATCTTGGATCTGGCCACGCCCAAAATCAATAGGGTTCTTCCTTTTCAAGTGGTACATGTGTGACCCAAATTTCAAATCGATACGGCAAACAGTTTATGAGTTATCGCACTCACAGCGATAAATGTTGACGCCCGGACGGACGGACGGACAGCCGGACGACCTGGGTGACAACAATATCCCCCTTCCGCCACGCGGCGGGGGATAAAAATGGTTCGTGCTGCTTCCTTGCTTGACGGTCAGCATTTAAAAGGACAATTCCCAGAGGTTGGCATTTATGTGGAGGAGAACAATTCCCCCGAGGAAATTCCATGTTGAATGCTGTGAGAAAGGCAGCGGCATTGTTGTGGCGGAACTTGTACCGAGAGTGCCCGAGGAAGTGATGATATCTCCAAAAGCTCAGTGGCTGTGTTTGTCTCGTCCAACAATCCTGTGTTATGTCTCACTTATTAGTCTGTATGTCCATACGTGTGACAGCTCAAAAATGAGCTTTAGATACTGTAAAACAAACAAACAACTGTCTCGATGGAAACCTTCCTCACCAAGCTCTCATGGAAGGAAGAGGAGGGGGGTAAGCTGCATCGTCATTTCAAAGTTAAACAAATGACATACCCATAATTGTCCAAAACGCTCCAGAAGAAAGCATAACATGGTGTGTGTGTATATATATATATATATATATATATATATATATATATATATATATATATATATATATATATATATATATATATATATATATATATATATATATATATATATATATACATACATCTGTGACCTGCAAAAGATACCATGTAAACCTGTACTAACCTGTTCCATGGTCGGGTTGTCAGCGAGTAAACCGTCTCCCCCACCAGATTTTCTGGTGAGGAGGGTGTTTGGATATGGACACCCAGCAGGATTAAAAACAAAACCTGTCAAAGGGCAGAGGAGCTCCTTGTGAGCCAACGGCCATCCATATCTCGTGCCCAACTGTGTCTGTGGACGTCCTCCTGCAGTTGGGTTACTTTTTATTAGGAGGTTGGTGGCAGGATTTGCACTCCGGCCACCGTAAAACACCCTTCATTCCGCAAAACACAAAAACGCAAAAAAAAAATCTGAAAACCCACTCCATGGGAGTACCTCCTGTGCAGCTTCCCTTCGCAGGGCAGCAAAGCGGATGATGGGATTGGGGCAAAGCCTTCGGGACCTCCAATCTTTGATGATAGGAGGGAAACCACGGGGTAACATTCCTGGGTCAGATTGCGGGAGAGTGTATCGGAGTGGTGCTGAGGTGTCGTCCACCAGACGGTGGTCTACTTGGGTTAACCTGAGGCGGTCCCTTCGGGTGGGTTTCTGGAATGTCCCATCCCGAAGAGAGGATGATCACCTGTCTCTGTTATCATCTGAGCTCAAGCGTTTGAACATTGGTATTGCAGCTCTCTCTGAGGTTCGGAGACCGGATTGCGGCGAGATCATGGTGGGTGGTTACACCTACTATTGGTCTGGTCGCTCTGATGGTTACTATACTCAAGGAGGTGCTGTAGCTGTGTCCAATAAGCTGACCCCAATGATAATTAATTGAGGTAACACCGGTCAACGAGCATATTATGGGACTAAGGATTCGTCACTCCTTCGGTGTCATTTCCCTGGTCTCTGTCTATGCTCCGACTGAGGCGAGTGATCTCACCGTGAAGGATGCATTCCATGCCACGCTCGAGTCTGTGGTTGATCAGTGCCCCAGACGAGATACACTTCTAGTCTTGGGAGATTTCAATGCATCGACTGGAACTGATAGGGATGGTTATGAGACATGTGTTGGTCCCCATGGGTCAGGAACTATGAACCTGAATAGCACCAAGTTCCTTGACTTTGCAAGAAGTCATGGACTTAGGGTGGCTGGTTCATGGTTTCAGCACCCACAAGCTCATCGCTGGACTTGGTATTCCAATGCTGGCAGTGTGGCTAACGAGATTGACCATGTCCTCGTTGATGGTCGCTGGAGGATGATCCAGAACTGCAGGGTCGACCGGAGTGATCAGTTCCTCAATACTGACCACAGGCTTGTTGTAGCAACTCTGAATTTGCAGCTGAAATCCAGGAGAATGGTACCATCCCAGTCAAGGCTGGATGTTGGCAAGCTCAAGGATGAGAGGGTCGCTGAGGAGTTTGCGAACAAGCTGAGTGGAGATTTGAGAGGTCTGGGTGCTTTGGGGGGTCCTGAAGAGTTGTGGAATGCAAGAGCATCGATTGCTTTTGAAAAAATTCTTGATTTTATACGCTCGTTGACATGCTGCCTTCTGATCACACAAATCCCTTCAATTAATCTGACCAGATATCGACTATCTTTTTATCAAATGTAAGCAGACAGAGCGAAATTAATCAAACATTAATCATACACATTTCAAAGTTTCAAGTGTCATCAAAGATAGATATATATATATATATATATATATATATATATATATATATATATATATATATATATATATATATAGATAGATAGATAGAATTGTTTATCAAGCCTCCATCTCATGACCCTTGAACTGATTCACTAAACATAAACTGAAAACTAGACTGACATACAAATTGTTATTACACGAGTACGGTCATATGGCCAAAAATATGAACCCTCTTGCCTGCCGATCCAGTTAAAAACTTTGCAGCAATGTCTTGGGGGTCAAGTGCAGTCAGATGATCTCGGTGAACAAGACAGATCATGAGATGGTTGAGGCGTTGTTGAGTCATTGTGGAATGTAACCAAGTCTTCATACGCCTGAGTGCACTGAATGACCGTTCAGCTTCGCATGAACTTGCTGGGGAAACCAATAGAAGCCGAAGCAAACGTTCTACCTGTGGGAACATTCGACGGACTTCCGGCACCATGTCCACAAATATCTTACGGTAATCCTCAACAGATGAACCACTGAACTGGTTACGAAAGAAGCAAAGTTCTTGCTCTCGGGAATCCGACAGTTCGGGATATTTGCGGACTATTTGTGGTTTGAATGACCCAGACAGGAGCATTTCACCCAAGTCCCTATACGCCATGAGGTCGGTTGATGTGAAGTACTCGTTCAAGTTCTCGGATGCGCTGTCGATGACTTTTTAAAATTCAACTCTGTATACCTCTTCTGCAAAATTGGCAGTGTATTCCTGTGTGCCTCCATCAAGTCTCTTCGGAAGCTTGCGCTTACGAGGGAGGGTCACTGGATTGAGTTGGCACTGCTGGAGCTTCTGTTGTGCTGCTTCGAAAACGTCCTTAAACGTTTGGTCGGAACGGAGAGATTGGAGATTCTGTGCAGTTACCTTTGCAGCAGTAAGCATACCAGAGACGGTAACTTGTGAACCCTGAAGTGCCTTATTGAGGTATTCAAGGGATTGGAGAACGGGCAATGATGCAAACAGACCGAGAACACACTTTCCTGATGAAAGATAGCTTCGAATACCGTTGGCTCGCGATGCCATGTTTGTACCAAAGTCATCACTTGCTTGTTGAAGGGCATCCAGTAAAGCTTCAGAGTTATCCAATATCGATTTCACGGCAGGAGAACGAGTTAACCAACGCGTCAGGCAAATTGGCCTCAGTAGTGTAGGGCAAGGAGTGTCAGCATCGTCAGCGTGGATATTCAAGTACAGATGCTTGAATTTTCCAGAGTAGTTGTAGATGTTGCCGAGTACCTGGACATAATCAAGGGCGTCTCTTATGAACGGTGCAGTTTGTAGGGCTTTGGATGTAATGAGTTGGGTGACATGAGCTCCACAGTGAACATAATTGGCCAGCGGTTGGAGTTTTTTTTAGCTGTGCTTGACAGCCCTTGTACTTTCTGGACATGTTGCTTGCCCCATCGTAAGTCTGCGCTCCAAGATGTTCAATAGGGAGTTGACACCGAATTAGGACATCCTGAAGCATCTTAAAAAGTGATACTCCTGTTGTTGACGATACTTGGTAGAGGCCGATGAGATCTTCTTGAACATCAAATGAATCCGTCACATAGCGCATACACACCGACTCCTGCTCATTACCCTGAATATCTTGCGTTCCATCAGTTACGAGTCCGAACTGAGTGGACATTTCATTCACGTGACTGCAGATATTTCTGAGGATAGCATAACTCATCAACTGTAGAATTTTGTTCTGAATTTCTCCACTTGTGAACGTCGTCTTCCTTGAAAGCCACATCTTGAGGTTTACATCATCCTCAGCCCGCAACTGTAAGAGCATTTTGAAATTCCCTTCAGAAGCATCATTCCCACGAATCGCAAAACCTTGTCGGGCTAAATATTGCAGTGAGGTGATAATCTTCAGATGTGCTGACCGTGCAGATCTTTGCTCTTCTAGAAGTTTGCTGCTCAGCTGCACATGGACACCAGATTGACTTCTGTGAAATTTCAGATTTTCAGAGGCAAGCCTATGTGTGTTTGATCGTTCGTGTTGTCTGAATTTTTCTGTAGCCTGTTTCCAGTTCCGAAAGCCCTTCGAGACAAATGCGTCTTCTGCACAGCGGGCAAGTTCGGTAAGTTTTTCACGAGAAGCATCCGTACAGGTGTGACAGAGTACACCGCCGATGCTATGATCAAAATGAAGCCACGGAAAATCTTTGAACTACTGTTGTTGAAACTTCAACTTTCGGTTTGGCAATATTTGGACTGGGATACAACTGACATCATGAGGTTGAAAAGACTGATCTGGGAAATTAGGCCGAGTACTCGCAGATGCACCCTTTTCTGCTATCTTCTCCTTTGAATCGTCCACCTCTTTCTGGGAACTTGATTGCTCCAGGAGAGTGGTCGGGGAAGTGCTACTTGATACTGTCGCGAAAAACTTTCTGATATCCATATCCTCTATGAAATGAGAAGGGAATTACATTTCAGTTGAATAAAATTTGACATGTGAATTATTAGGGTTATTTTTGCGTCACATGGCATTTTTAAGGTCAGCATACTTTTGGCGAGGTCACTATACCTCCAGGCACAATGTTGACATGTGATAAGCTTTGCGTAGCACATGTATTACTAAAAGAGCGCCAATACGAGTTCAGTTCTTAATTTAGCATCTGAGCTCCCAATTTAGCATCCATTACTCGCTTCGTTCTCGGCTACGCGCTTATTACATTTATTACTTTTGGTTAGTCAGATACCCTGGCATTTTATTACCTGGGATTATTAATATTCATCATTTTACTTAATCTGCATTTAATTAACCAATGAGCTAAAGTTGAGTGAGATGATTATGAAATTATTGGTTCATAGTTAGCGTCGTCGTTAAAGATTGTGTTCTTGATTTGAATGCCATCAAAAGGGTTCACCAAAGGAATGAGCTAAAATCAGTTGTAATGTGAACATTTATGTAATTCTTTACCTCTCACAAACCACGAGACCACGAGACGACGGATTAAGATCTTTTGCTGTCCAGACGCGCACTCTCTTCTTTCCAATTATTGTACATAGTTTGTTGATTTGTAAATACGTTCATCATTTCCACTAAGGCGTGGCCGTAGTGCAAAAAACAAACAAACAAAAAAATAAACCAATGTCACCCGCAGGGTGACCCGTATCTTGCCAAAAGATGACCACTTGTGACTTCTTTAAGGTCACACTGAGGTGAACAGAGCTGCTATCCACCAGGAGCGACTCCTTGAGGAATATCTGCCTAAGAGAGATTCCGATGAGAATCGTTCTACAGAGTAACCTTGAAAAATATGCTTTTGCCTCATAACGTCACCAAATGACGTCATAATGTCTCAAGCTTGACATATCTAGAAAGCACTCATCGAGGTGTTCAATTTGAGGTACTACACGATATGCTTCCGAAAACTTGAAAATTTGACCTTGGGGTCAAATATGTTTGACCTGAGGTGCTAACCATGAAGATCAAGGCCAATCGCCACCAAAAATTAATCAGCTGAGCACCAGACCATGAACTATATTCCCATGAAGTTTGAAGACGATCCGATCAAAATTACTCAAAAAATAAGGGTTTCGTCGACTCTCCTGATTTGCGACAAAGTGACCTTGACCTTTGACCTTGACCTTCAAAATTTTATGCGCTGAAAGGGACCTCCTATAGGCCTTTGATATGCGAAGTTAGAAAAATTTCCAATGATAACTGTGCTCTGCAGAGTGATTTATACGTGATTACAGACCAAAAAAAAAAAAAAACATATGAAGGTCAAGGCCAATCGCCACCAAAAATTAATCAGCTGAGCGCCAGACCATGAACTATATTCCCATGAAGTTTGAAGACGATCCGATCAAAATTACTCAAAAATTAAGGGTTTCGTCGACTCCCCTGATTTGCGCCAAAGTGACCTTGACCTTTGACCTTCAAAATTTTGTGCACTGAAAGGGACCTCTATAGGCCTCTGATATGCGAAGTTACAAAAATTTCCGATGATAACTGTGTTCTGCAGAATTTTTTATACGTGATTACAGCCAAAAAAAAAACAAAACATCAAAGCTGACTAACATAACTTGCAAAACTTCGTTTTGGCAAGATAAAAACAACAACTTTGAAACCGCGTGCCTTTGTTTAAGTAGAGTGCGTGCCTGTACGTTTTGTTTAAGTATAGTGTGTGCCCATATGTTTTGTTTAAGTATAGTGTGTGCCCGTACGTTTTGTTTAAGTATAGTGCATGCCCGTACGTTTTGTTTAAGTATAGTCCGTGCCCGTACGTTTTGTTTAAGTATAGTGCGTGCCCGTATGTTTTGTTTAAGTATAGTGCGTGCCCGTACGTTTTGTTTAGTATAATGCATGCCCGTACGTTTTGTTTAAGTATAGTGCGTGCCTGTACGTTTTGTTTAAGTATAGTCCGTGCCCGTACGTTTTGTTTATGTATAGTGTGTGCCCGTACGTTTTGTTTAAGTATAGTGCGTGCCCATACGTTTTGTTTCAGTATAGTGTGTGCCCGTACGTTTTGTTTAAGTATAGTGCTTGCCCGTACGTATTGTTTAAGTATAGTGCGTGCCCGTACGTTTTGTTTAAGTATAGTGCGTGCCCGTACGTTTTGTTTAAGTATAGTGCGTGCCCGTATGTTTTGTTTAAGTATAGTGCGTGCCCGCATGTTTTGTTTAAGTATAGTGCGTGCCTGCATGTTTTGTTTAAGTATAGTACGTGCCCGTACGTTTTGTTTCAGTATAGTGTGTGCCCGTACGTTTTGTTTAAGTATAGTGCGTGCCCGTACGTTTTGTTTCAGTATAGTGTGTGCCCGTACGTTTTGTTTAAGTATAGTGCTTGCCCGTACGTATTGTTTAAGTATAGTGCGTGCCCGTACGTTTTGTTTCAGTATAGTGCGTGCCCGTACGTTTTGTTTAAGTATAGTGCGTGCCCGTATGTTTTGTTTAAGTATAGTGCGTGCCCGCATGTTTTGTTTAAGTATAGTGCGTGCCTGCATGTTTTGTTTAAGTATAGTGCGTGCCCGTACGTTTTGCTTTAGTATAGTGCGTGCCCATACGTATTGTTTAAGTATAGTGCGTGCCCGTACGTTTTGTTTTAGTATCGTGCATGCCCGTATGTTTTGTTTAAGTATAGTGTGTGCCTGCATGTTTTGTTTAAGTATAGTGCGTGCCCGTACGTTTTGTTTCAGTATAGTGTGTACCCGTACGTTTTGTTTTAGTATAGTGCGTGCCCGTACGTATTGTTTAAGTATAGTGCGTGCCCGTACGTTTTGTTTTAGTATAGTGCGTGCCCGTACGTTTTGTTTATGTATAGTGTGTGCCTGCATGTTTTGTTTAAGTATAGTGCGTGCCCGTACGTTTTGTTTCAGTATAGTGTGTGCCCGTACGTTTTGTTTTAGTATAGTGCGTGCCCATACGTATTGTTTTAGTATAGTGCATGCCCGTACGTTTTGTTTAAGTATAGTGCGTGCCTGCATGTTTTGTTTAAGTATAGTGCGTGCCCGTACGTTTTGTTTTAGTATAGTGCGTGCCCGTACGTATTGTTTAAGTATAGTGCGTGCCCGTACGTTTTGTTTTAGTATAGTGCATGCCCGTACGTTTTGTTTAAGTATAGTGTGATTTAAGTTAGAAAGGTGAAATGAACCATTTTGGTCGCTAAAGGGGCCCAGAATCGTTGGGGGTTCGACATGGTGAAGAAGAAGCTGACAATCCTCTTTATTTTATTTTCAACGGTGCATTTAAAATCTCTAATTTAATCATTCTAAATCACACAGTTTAATGAGACACCTTATTCTGTCGATCTATCCTTCGTCTTTGTCCTCGTGCAAACGGAAAATTATTCGGATGATGGCGGAAGAGAAACTCCTTCCGGAACGTTATTTTTCCCAGTAGAAATTGCAAGCCACGGCTAAGCTACGAAGCCTAAGCCTTTTTTAATCAGATTTTCGAGGTATTCTCATTACTACCCTATAGATACTGTATAATCCAAGAACAGAATTAAAAAATAATTTTCCGTTCGTTTGTCCGAACCGCTTAGGTGAATTTTGCACATTTTTCAACAGCTACCTTTTAAAATCTATAATTTAATCCTCATAAGTCCGACGACCGAATGAAACCTCTCGTTTTGTAGGTCTTTACCTCCCCTAAGTCCAAGTACCGATGAAAAAATTATTTACATTAACCGCCGCAAAAGCGAGTGAATCAGCGCATTTTATTTTATGTTTCCCAAGTATTCAAAGCTAATTTAGTCGCCAAAATACCCACTTTCCTTCGATTTTCACCCGGTTTTCAACGTTGGGATTTAGGCCGCTGTTATCGAATGCGAAATATGAAAACAGAATTACAAAATATCTTTCCGTTCGTTCGTGCGAGCCGGTAGAGTGGAACTGCGTCATCCTGCACAAGCTCCACCATCTCAATCAGCATACCAGGCCGCGAAATCTTTTATTGGCAGATAACTCGACGATGCAAAGTCACAAAAATTAAACACACACATCATCGTGCAGGTAATAATATCAGGCTTCCGGCAATATAAGTTAGAAAGGTGAAATAAACTATTTTTGTCACTAAAGGGGCCCCGAGCCGTTGCGGCCTAACATTATCCGAGGCGTGGCGCTCCGGGCCATGAAGCCGCGATTTTTTAAACACTCATAAAATGACGATACAAAGTCCGAAAACGTCCCAACATACCTCAAAATGTCCAGGTCACGTTCCCTGTTAGTGGTGACCAATCCAACGCTTGGCGAATTCTGCTTCGCAATGATAGGAAGAGCCGACATCGAAGGATCAAAAAGCGACGTCACTATGGACGCTTGGCCGGTGGGAGACCATGGCTTGGGAAGCACGGATTCTCAATGTTGAATTGTTAACCTATCATCTTTAATAGAACTATAATAGACCAATAAAACTTTAATAGAGATTTAAAAATTTATTCTTGGATTTGAGGAGCGCGTTTTGTGTAACGTAACTTACGTTCAATGAAAAAAGTGTGTGGGGGGTCATTGAAGACCCCCTTGATAAAAAAAATGGGGGGGCATGTCCCCCCCCTCCGTCCCCCATCAATCGACGCCCATGGTGGAGTGCCTTCAAGACCACCATCCTTGATGTTGCCGGTGGATGCCTTGGAACTCACCGAAGGGCAAAGAAGAATTTTGTCTCTCAAGGGACACTGGATACTATTGACCAGAGTCGCAGGGCCAGGCTGAATGGCAGAGCTGAGCTGTTCAGGGAGCTGAGGCGTAAAACTGTACTTGCACTTAGGGTGGACAAGGAGGCCTATGTGCAAGGAATCTGTGAGGGGGTAGAGCATCACTTGTGGACAGGAGATTTTTGCCCCGCTTGCAGGGGAATTCGCGCATTACGTTCATCCAAACCCATCCCTCAGAGCACTGCATTTAGAGCAGAGAGTAGTAGGCTCTTGACAGAGGAGTCTGAAGTTAAGGCCCGCTGGGCCGGTTACTTTGAGCGGTTGTACCAAGATGATCCACCAGCTGTCGAGTTGGACGTCAAGGGTGATACAATCTCTGTTGCTCACCCTCCAATCAACTGTGGTCCACCTTCGCTTGTGGAAACACGGGCTGCGGTGAACCGGTTGAAATGGGGTAAAGCTCCAGGGATCTGAGGCATCCATGCTGAACTTCAAGGCTGGTGGAAATGCTGTACTCGTGTCGTTGCATGCAGTTTTGTGCTCTGCCTGTAACACAGGAATCATCCCAACTGATTGGAAGAGGGGCCTTGTTGTCCTTCTCTGGAAAGGGAAGGGTGATCACCAAGACTGCAACAACTACCGAGGGATGACGCTGCTCTCAGTGCCGGGCAAGGTCTTTGCTCGGATAATCTTGATAGGGTTCGCCACCATCTGCTTGAGCACCAGCATCCAGAGCAGTCAGGCTTTACACCAAAGAGGTCAATGATTGACCGTATCCTTGCTCTTCGGGTCCTCACCTAACGCAGACGAGAGTTTCGGCAGGGGCTGCTTGCAGCCTATGTTGATCTCTGAAGAGCGTTTGATTCAGTGAATCGGGATGCCCTCTCGAGGATTCTTCGTCTTCGTGGGGTGCCACCAAAACTGATCGATCTGATGTCTGAACTCTACTCTGGTACTGAGAGTGTTGTGAAATGTGGTGGTACCATCTCTGACTTATTTCCAGTTGTTACTGGAGTTCGTTGGGGTGTGTACTGGCACCCACACTTTTCAGCACTTTTATGGAATGGATTCTAGGGAGAATGTCGGAGAGATCAAGCTGCGGTGCATCGTTTGGGAATGTCAAGATCTTGGACCTTGATTTCGCAGATGATGCAGTCATCTTTGTGGAGACTTTACATATCCTTTTGGGGGCCCTCGAGGTGCTAAATGAGGAGTCGGAGCTGCTGGGATTACGGGTTTCTTGGGTCAAAATTAAGATCCAGTCTTTCAATGACATATTGGATGCTGCTGTCCTGTCTGTGCCTGTTTGTGGTAAGGATGTTGAGGTCGTACACAGATTCACTTACTTTGGCAGTGATATTCATGTCTCTGCTGGCTGTGAATCAGAGGTCAATAGACGTCTGGGTCGGGCCTGGGGAATCATGGATTCGCTGAATCATGGGGTGTGGCGCTGCCGGTACCTTTGCGGGAGGACGAAAGTCCGAGTCTTCAGGTCCTTGGTGCTTCCAGTCTTGCTCTATGGATGCAAGACTTGGACTCTGACCAAGGATCAGAGATGGAGACTTAATTCCTTTGGTACCAGGTCTCTTCGGAGAATCCTTGGCTATCGCTGGTCAGATTTTGTGTCCAACGAGCGGTTGCTGAGAGAGTCTCGGATGAGATTTGTTACCTGCATCGTCCGTGAGTGTCAGTTGCGGCTGTGTGGACATGTGGCTCGTTTTCCTGATGCTGATCCTGCTCACCGGATTCTCTCAGCGAGGGAGTCTCATGAGTGGAGGAGGCCAATGGGCCGACCACGTGCCTCGTGGTTGCAGCAGGTTGACTGGCATCTCACGGAGATGGGGATGGGACTGGCAACTGCCTGGGGGATGGCCAGACGGAGGCCCCTGGAGTACCGGTGGAAAGTGGATGCAGTGACGCGCTGTTCTGGCACATGCTCCCATACCTGACCTGACCTACATATATATATATATATATATATATATATATATATATATATATATATATATATATATATATATATATATATATATATATATATATATATATATATATATACATACATATAAAAATAAGAGTAAGATAAGAGACCACTCCAAAAAAAACAGCAGGAGCCTGTGGTGAAAAATACCACGATAAGAAAAAAAAAAAGTAAAACTTTTATTCTTGCACTACTTCAAAGAGTTCAAAAATGTGAATATCTTGAGTTGTGTGCACCTGGTGTTTGAAGAAAAGAAGAGACTAAAATGACTTTTAACAGCTTATTGATTGATTCAAAACTTGCGATGAATAAACTTTCATTGCATTGTATAAAGATCGTTTTCGGCTGAGGAAGGAAGTCCAGGCTGTTCACAAAGCCTTGTTCTGATTTTAAAATTAAATTACAACCAAATCAAAAGAGATACAATGAATTGGTCTTTTGCGTTTTGTCACATAATTCACAAAGTTTATCGTGTTATTCAGTACACCTCAACATGTGCAGCTTTCGTGGCACGTAGACGTAGCACATCCAAACGCTAATCCACTTTTCAATCCACATGTTGGCCAACATACCACTCATCACATGACTGATGCAATTGATTATCCTTGCACGAAGTGTTTCAACGTCAGCAAGAAAGGTTTGGAAAACAACCCTACATATACCACCATAGGAAGAAGTCTAAGTATGTTACATTGGGAGACCATGGAGGCCAGCAGACTGGAACACCATGTCCAATCCATCTACCAGGGAAACCAGGGAAATCTACCAGGACTATCGTCGGAAAGCATCCACAAATGAAAAAATAAATTAAAAGTCAAATGCAGGTGAGCGACTTGAGACAATGGAGAAACACAGTTTGTATGCTTCCACCACGTGTCAGCACACCGTGTGTGTGTGTGTGTGTGTGTGTGTGTGTGTGTGTGTATATATATATATATATTATAAAAATATAATATAACATAAATATAATATAATATATATAAATAATATAATACAATATATATAATATAATTAAATTATAATGATAATATACATATCCATATATATCTTGGTGTTGTCTGAACATAAAGGCTAGGGTGTTGGGCTTGGGATCCTCTGGTCCTGAGTTCAAATCTTGCTTGGCTGTTGAATTAATACTAGGTGGGGTTGACAGCTTGTCATCCTCCCGGGGTCAACAAAATAAGTACCAGATTGCTGGGATGATGAAGCCATTCGAATGTCCTGCATCAGAGTGGTGGCCTGTCCAGGATTGTGCCCAATCGCCGAGCAGACTGCTTTGGCAGTACCAATATATATATATATATATATATATATATATATATATATATATATATATATATATATATATATATATATATATATATATATATATATATATATATATATATATATACACACACACACACATACATACATCCATTGGGACCATACTCTATACAGAGCGTTGGTATGTGTATATAATATATATATATATATATATATATATATATATATATATATATATATATATATCTTCTTCTTCTTCTTCTTCTTTCGGCTGCTCCCGTTAGGGGTCGCCACAGCGGATCATCTGTATGATCCGCATAGTGATTTGGCACATGTTTTACGCCGGATGCCCTTCCTGACGCAACCCTGGTCGCCTCCTACGACACAGGGATATGGTACACCTATTTTAACCGGGGTATACACCGGCCCAGCATACTGGTACTCATTTTGCCGACCTCGGAAGGATGACAGGCTGAGTCAACCCCCTGGTGTATTAATTCAGTGGCCCAACGGGGCTTGAACTCAGGACCTTTTGGATCCCAAGCCGCTGCCCTAACCACTGCGCCAACACCAGGCTTAATATATATATATATATATATATATATATATATATATATATATATATATATATATATATATATTATATATATATATATATATATATATATATATAGCTCTGGAAAAAAAAATAAGAGACCACTCCAAATTTTTTTTTTAAATCAGCATCTCTACATGTATGGCAGCCATTCCATTCCAGTGTCTGTTGAATTCCAACACAGGCACACCTCATTCTACTTCGTGAGGTACTGATTCAGTGATCACCTGAACCGAACCTTATTTAACAATGAAAAGTATAAAATCCACTGCCGTGGTCATCACTATCATAAGAATAAGGTTCATAAGAACAAGGTCAAGCAGCAGACATTGGGGACAACAAAGCTACAGACTGGCAGAGGGCGAAAACGACTTTCCACTGACCAGGATGACCGCCAACTCATTCGAATGTCACTCAACAACCATAGGATGACATCAAATGACCTACAAAAAAGAATGGCAAACGGCAGCTGGGGTAAAGTGCACGGTGAGGACGGTTCGAAACAGGCTCCTAGGAGCAGGGCTGAAGTCGTGCAAAGCTAGAAAAAACCCTTCATCAATGAGAAGTAGAGAAGAGCCAGGCTGAGGTTTGCAAAAGACCATAAGGATTGGACTGTAGAGGACTGGAGTAAGATCATCTTCTCTGATGGGTCCAATTTTCAGCTTTGCCCAACACCTGGTCATCTTATGGTTAGACGGAGACCTGGAGAGGCCTACAAGCTACAGTGTCTCGCACCCACTGTGAAATTTGGTGGAGGATCGGTGATGATCTGGGGCTACTTCAGCAAGGCTGGAATCGGGCAGATTTATCTTTGTGAAGGACTCATGAATCAAGCCACGTACAAGGTTGTCCTGGAAGAACACTTGCTTCCTTCTGCTCTAACAATGTTCCCCAACTCTGAGGATTGTTTTGCCAACAGGACAATGCTCCATGCCACACAGCCAGGTCAATCAAGGTGTGGATGGAGGACCATCAGATTAAGACCCTGTCGTGGCCAGCCCAATCTCCAGACCTGAACCCCATTGAAAACCTCTGGAATGTGATCAAGAGGAAGATAGATGGTCACAAGCCATCAAACAAAGCCGAGCTGCTTGAATTTTTGCGCTAGTCATGGCATAAAGTCACCCAACAGCAATGTGAAAGACTGGTGGAGAACATGCCAAGACGCATGAAAGCTGTGATTGAAAATCATGGTTATTCCACAAAATATTGATTTCTGAACTCTTCTTAAGTTAAAACATTCGTATTGTGTTGTTTAAAAATGAATATGAACTTGTTTTGTTTGTATTATTTGAGATCTGAAAACACTGAATCTTTGTTGTTGTTTTGACCAGTTGTCATTTTCTGCAAATAAATGCTCTAAATGACAATATTTTTATTTGGAATTTGGGAGAAATGTTTTCAGTCGTTTATAGAATAAAACAAAAATGTTCATTTTACTCAAACGCATACCTATAAATAGTAAAACCAGAACAACTGATAATTTTTTCCAGAGCTGTGTATATATATATATATATATATATATATATATATATATATATATAGTGTCCCAAAAAATATATACAACTTAAAATGCTTCGTTTGATCCTAAAAAAGCAGTAATTTTGTCACTTGTGCTTCATTTCTTGTTGCAGAGACCCTGAAGTTTATTTTGATATAAAGCAAGCGCCAGAAAAATGCCAAGACTGACCGTACAACAACGGACGAAGATTGTTGAACTTTGGCACCAGACGAAAAGTGTCATACAGGTGCAACGTCTTTACTCGAGACATTTCAGTATCCTATTGCGCCATGCACCAAACTTTCGGACAATAAAGTGCACCATCACAAAGTTTACCCATGTGGGAACCATCTGTGACCTTCACAAAGGTCACAGTGGTCGGAAGAGGACAGGTCATAGTGAAGAAAATGGTGAGACAGGAGGTCGTTCAGAGTCCAAAAAAAATCGATTCGATGACTTTTGCCGAGACAAACATTCATAAGAGCACCGTTCAGAGGATCCTTCGCCAAGACATTGATGCCTTTCCATACAAAATTCAAACGGAAACGGTACTTACTGATCAACAGAAATGCAAACGACGAGACTTTGCAAATTGGTTCTCAGGAAAGTTGGAGGAAGATGCAGACTTCCTCAAAAAACTTCACATGACGGACGAATGCCATGCTCACTTGTTCGGGGAGGTAAACAAGCAAAACTTTCGGTACTGGGGAACTGAAAATCCTGGTAATGCATCAACTGAACTGGTGCCTCGATCTGTTCTCAAAGTCACCATGTGGGTGACGGTTGGTTGGTATGGGATAATTGGTCCATACATCTTTGAAGATGACCAGGGACGCACTTGCACGGTAAACCAGAGGAACTATCATGAAATGATTCAGGAATTCTATCTGCCTGAGCTACGTACTCAGGCCCGTAGGAGAAACAACCTGATCCAGATGAGAACCCAGTGGCTCCAGCAGGATGGGGCACCGCCCCATACAGTCAGGGAAACAAGGCGTTTTTTCAACCAACATTTTGAGGGCCGCTTTATGTCCCTCTACAAAAACGTTGAGTGGCCACCGTATTCCCCTGACCTTACTCCTCCAGACTTCTTCTTGTGGGGGTATCTCAAGGACAGGATCTATGGAAACCCTAGGCCTCAGACTCTTGATCAGCTGAAGGAAAACATCCACCGAGAAATCAAGAACATTCCTCAGGAAACGTTTCCCAAAGTGATGGAGAACATGACAACGCGTTTGCAGGCAGTGATCGGACAACGTGGAGCCTACGTCGAACATGTGGTCTCAAAGAAAATGACGATTCTATTCCAAAATTTAAATTTTGGTGGCAATTTTGACATTGGTACAATAAACTTCAACCTTTCAGCTTTCTACCCAGCCATATATCTTTAAAAAAAAAATGTTATGACCATCCTCTTTGCAGATGAAAAGTTGTATTTTTTTTGGGACACCCTGTATATATATATATATATATATATATATATATATATATATATATATATATATATATATATATATATATATATATATATATATATATATTACATAAAGCTCTTTGTAACCACCGACTGACTGACTGATATTATAGATCGGTACCTTCCAGGTGACATAGAAAGCTGACATTTTGCGTGCTGATGGACACCGAAGCAGGAAGTACACAGGACAAATTCACAGAATTATTGGACAACATCCAAAAATGAAAATAAAAATAAATGGAAAAAAAAACATGAAAAAAATGCAGGTGAGTGACCTGAGACAATTGGGAAAGCACGGTATTTCTGTGTGCCAAAGGGCATTGAAGCCGATACACCAGAAAAACGAAAATCACAGAACTGTCAGAAAGCATCTGTAAATGAAAATATAAATAAATTAAACAAAAATAAATAAATGAAAAAAATCAAATGCAGGTGAGCAACCCGAGACAATGAGAGAGCACGGTTTGTATGCTTACACAATGTGTAAGCACACCCCACTAGTATATATACATATATCAGGGACCCACGGAAACTTTGCACAATGTAAAATATGACTTCAAGTCCTCATCCCCCCCCCCTCACCTACTACCCTCACAAACCCAGTCATCAGCCTCCACATTCCAACACCAAGTCCTTAACCTTCCCATCCCGACCCCAGGTCCTCAATCTCCCCCTCCCAAGGCTTCAATCTCCTCCTCACTCCATGCTTTCAAACCCTTTCCCGACACATACCAAACACAGAAACCACGATCGAAAGAGCAACAGCATAGCTCCGACTTGTCATGGCCAATCACGGTCACCTGTCCAACTCACAACCCCATGAGATATGTGGAAACCCCATGGAACTGCAGCTTTCAAGTGACCATATGAGCATCCTAATTGTGCTGATAAATGATCCTAAACTAATTATCTTCTTCCTGATGCCTAAGTAAGTCACCAATTTATGTGGAGTCAATGTGTATCATTTCAATAGAACATTGTTGACACATTATGGGACAATAGTCGATTTGGTTCGTCCGATACCCCAGGTGTGTATCTTTGTGAAATAAACTGTTAAAAAAAGAATAAATAAATAAATAAGTTTCCGTTGTTCTCTCTCCCAGTTTATTTATTAAATATAGTACACACATAAAGTCACTTGTCCTGAGTGATTTGAGTTGCCCTGGTCGCAAACGGCTTTAGTTATTAAATATCATTCGTTGAAGGACAGATTGGGTTCTGGATGATTAGTATCTGCATGGAAATCACCCGATGTCTGGCATGGTGACCACTCAAACCACCATTTAGGTGCCGAGTGTGAGGGAGTACCAGCATGTCTCTTAGCTGGCTCAGACATTCCACTGAAGCACAGTCGTGCCTGACTCTCTCTTCCTGCAGTCCCTCCACTCTCAACCCCCACCATTAAATTGTGTATTTGTACATGTACATAATTTTAACCTTGTTCTGTATTGATTTGTTTAATTTTTGTTTCAAATACAGTAGGTACTTAAGTGAGGGGTTCAGTTAAGTTAGGGTGACAAAATTTTTTTCCCTTTCAATGCATCCCTCATGATAACACCACTAGCAGAGTTCCCACCCGACGGGCGATCTTGTTGCAAGCATGCAAAACATTCTTCTGATACATACCTTTATTAGGGCAGTGTTTTGGCAAGTGACAACTCTGTATAGACAAAAACTAATAACCTGGTTACGTGCATGAAGCAAAAACATCCCTGCTACTGATAATTCAAAACATCTCACAGCACTGGAAAACGCGGGGACAGGAATGTACTGGAAATAGTGGAGACTTGTAATACCCTCCCTCACCTAGAGGCGGCGTTACACGATACACATTTACATCGAGAATTTGTGTCCCCGTCTCCTCTCTCCCACCCCCACACCCCCCCCCCGCCTCACATCCCAAGACCGCCAGCAAAGATAAAAACATCCCTATACATTAATTGGGGTCATGCTGATCCTATGTAGCAAGTCTGGATGTGGTCAGCCCAGAACTGTAGGAGGAGTAGCACGACAAACACACACAAACACAAACACCTGTTCGTGAATTACAGTGAGGATTTATCGTGGGTATTCATCTAATTATACATTTATTGATGTTGTTCTGTATTGATTTGCCAAGTTATTTTGTCTTTTGTATTTAGTTAGGTGAGGTTTGGTTGCATCGTTGGTTTACAACACTGTCTATGGGAAATATTTTTCACAATACACATTACTTTCCTCGAACACATCTTGTTCGTATATATATATATATATATATATATATATATATATATATATATATATATATATATATATATATATATATATATATATATATCACAATTTGAACCTGGAATCCCCACATTATGAATTAAGTGCTCATATCGAATCAGCAAACAGGCCAACCTTAAATTTAAATCTTTAAAATATATGAAGTTACTTTGATCCTTCAACTCACATTTTTGCGTGATAAAATTTTCATTACTGCTACTATTTATTTACAACCTGCCCCTCTCACCACATGACCCATCGTATTTTGCAAAGACCTTAACAGAATCGGATTCTGTAAATATATACATTTTGTTTTGCGTCTCATGTTTATAATCATGTAAGTGGAATTATCAGCAGAAAGATTTCATGGCTTTTTGGACTTCCTGCTCACATGCACCGGGCATTCGTTTATACTCCTCAAATCGTCTGATTGGGAACATTTACGTTGACAGATGGAATGGTGAGCTCTTTGATTTGAGACCTTTCCGCTTAGGTTTTTTTTTTAGCATTCAGGCGTCTCTGACGCTCGGCCCCTAATCACTCTGCGAATCGGGAATGAAAAAACTACAGTGACATTAAATCAGACAAACGCTTTATCAAGATATTCCTTCGCATGCAAACTTCAAAACGGCGGTAATTGCATAATATATCAAAGCAATCTCCTTCCTCATCAAAAAGGTCACTAATCTACAGGCTAGACTAGGCACTACAAATTTTGGTGGCACCTTGAAGGTCCCTCCCCACCTTCATTCCCGTTGACATCCACTGAGCTTTTTGACACAGTTTCCCAAGCAAACAGAACACTGGCTCGTTGTGTTGGATTCACAGCTGAATAGAAAGACCAACGGCACAAACATCGTACAAAAGCACTGCAGGAAAATGACCCACGGGCGGACGACAAGGCCGGAATTAAAGGGGACATTCCTTATAACTTTGCTCATACTGGTAAGTCGATTTCAACAAACAGCAAACAGAGAAACCTTTCTTGATTTCCCATTATCTCAGTAAACCATTTGCTAGGATATAGTCAAGATTGTTTTTTTTTGTTATACATTGGCAAAGAGGGATGAAACCAAAATCACAAGTGACTCCAGAGATAAGAGTGGAAACCCAAACTCCCCTTTCACCTGCACATGATGACAGGTACCGCTTTGCAAACTCTTTTTCACCGATCGCCCATCTTAGCTGAATCGAAGGACCCTAACTCGAACCATTGCTGCTGTTTGGTGGAATGCATGAGATAGAACAGCTGCTCGAATCCGGCAGTCCATGTGTTCTTTGTAGCACCTCATCATGCTTTTGATGATGGAGATTTTAAACTCTATTCCTCACCTCACGGCTTCCGACTCAATCTTTCTCCTGTTCCCGCAGCTCTTTGTTTAATCTGCACATCATTTATTTGTCGAAGGTCTTGCTTACCTCAATCAAGCACATTTAACATCGATTTCCTGTTCGCCAAACTTATCCTCCTATCTCATCATTCCAGTACCCCACCAATAGAAAAATGCAGTAACGATTCTTCTCTTCAATTCGCTTCATAAAATTATTTTCTGATTCCGACAACATCCTTTATGAAAAGGTTTCTCACCATCGTCTTTCCGATTGCTTCACCTGCAATGTGGAATCTTTTCACAGTCCGGAAGATGAAATGAATTAGCCGAATGTACACACCGCCAAAAAAGGCCAACGTTCGAACTACAATAATACGTTGCACTATGAGCTCGATTAAGAATTACACTTATTTCTCAATCTATGTCAATTTGGGTCCATCAGCTTGAATAAAAATGCACTTCAGGTGAGTTAATTCATTGCAGGCTAGTTATTTTTTGATCAACTCTCCTTGTGTTTTTAAATATAAAAGTTGCAAGTCTACTTTTGTTGCTCTTGCTTGAACCATTCCTTCTTAGATTATCAAATAAAAACTCGCTGCCTCATTAAATATATTTATAAATGAATGTGGGTGCTTTGTTTTTTTTTTCCAGGCAAGGGAAATAATGACCAAATGGGGATTTGTTAAGGTTTGCTTCGTGGAGTTGTGAAGAGCTGCTGAAAGCTTTGTACAGGTTTGAAATTTGTTGATAAATACCAAGGCCATGAGCAGCTGTGCTTGTAGATGTCAGAAGTCGAAAGTAAGGCTTGTAATGAGGCCTTGGGAAGGTAAGGTGGGCCAAAGTCTGGAGGCGGTATTTGATTGTGCTGCAATGATTGGACAAGTTCTTTTTTTATTGACTAATTGCTTGATTGAAGTCTTTACTGTGCATTTTGGCCACGCCGTGTTTCTGCTGTACCTTGAACCTCAATCTTCCTAAGAAAAGAAGAAGAAGAAAAAAAAAGGGTCCCCATGCGACCGAGAGCGTGTAAAGCGAGGCACGTTTTGCCCATGGCCAGGCCAAGAAACACATTCGTTGAAGAGCGCACGGTGACACCAAGACCACCCTGTGAATGTTATGATTTAATGTATATTTCCTAAATGTCAGTAGGAATCCAAAGAAAATATTCCTCGACGGTAATTCCAATCAGGAATATGTGCGATTTTTGTTCCGTATTTTCCACTCTTGGGCACCCATCGAACATTGAAAGAAAACCAAGAAATACCTCTTCTAACATACCACCTCCACATCCAATATCAATCAAAAGGTTCTACAAACTCACATTATGCTGAATAAGCAATAGGTTGTCAACGAATCTACAAACTCCCTAAGTTTGCACGAAATTTTTAACGAGTGTTTTTTGTAGGAAAGCAATACGAGTATTTTTTGTTTCCAGGGATCTAGGCTCATGGAAGAGCTAAATGAAAAGTGGTGACAGATTCGCAAACTACCGAAGGATATTGGGTGGGGAGGGTGGTCATCCACAAAGCGGAAAGGAGGAACAACACAAAAACGAGTAATAATGGCTGGGAGAGTAAGAGAATGGGAAAGAATCGGAGTAAGTAGAAGAGATCATGAATGCGCATGTGTGAGTACATGAGGTAGTGATGGGTAAAGGGTTTGAACGACCTCTGAAAAGGCTATATTGATGTTCATTTGTAATTGTAAAACCTTGCAATAACAGGCTGTCTTGGCTATGCGCTTCCTGCTTAACTCTCTGAGTTAATTTATAACCAAAAATTACTGACCAGTTCATTAGTAAACAAATAAATATTCACTTACAATGGAATATTAATCTTGAATGTGAAGGTTATGGAGTATAAGACTACGTCGGAGGACAAGTATTACAATAGATTTTCAACTGAGAGATGAAAAAGGTCAGTCAATGCCGCAGGAAGTGAGGAGCAGCTGACGGTGTGAGTGTTAGCCCTTTGTCTCTTTTGCTTTGATGAAGGGCTAATGCCTGAAACGTCTGCTGAAGTCTTGTTTCCCGGCATGGGTTGATATACTCTTCTTGGCTTTCAGCTGATGATATTCACTTAGCTAGACTGTAACACAATGTGCTGTTCATAGAAAAGGTCCCAACTCCGAATGATAGTTCTTTTTCTCCCTTGTATATGATAGTTCTTATAGAGCAAATACTGCACTGTATATTGACACAATACATCATAAGTGCAATGCGGCTTTCAGCTTGATTTTTCAGATTGGCTTTAAAAATAAAGGTTTTATCTCACAAAATCTCTTAACTACCAATAAAACATATTTTATGATGTTTTCTTCTATTTCTCGGAAACTGTTAAGGCCTAAGTCACATTTACTCTACGGCGAGGATACGGCAGCTTACACCCTCTGAATTGACAGAAACGTGCGGCGGCCGCAGAGTTTCTGCGGTGGCCTCAGGGTGGCCCTACGCCGTTTGGCTATCTTTTACAGGCCGTAGGGGTCGCCGTGGAATTATAACGTGGTTATAACTTTTTTCATTTCTCCGTTGGCCGTAGCAATTCGACAGGTCGTAGTTGTGACGTAGTTGTGTTCCACATCGACCGTACATAGGGCGTACGGTGGACTTGCGTTATTCGTGCGGCTGCCGTAATCTCTTATCAATGAAAAATAAATTTTTCCCGAAACACCGAACACATTTTAAAAAACCGAACACAACATCGCGTTCATGTTTGTTCACGCGTCTCCCCCACCTGTTCGAGCCGCATCTTCGCGCTTTGTTCATCCAGTTCGTCGGTGGAAGTACTCGTGAAAGCTTCTCTCGTGTGTCGATCGCTACTTTACCTCGTATTTTCACCTTGATTTGTGCTGTTTTTTTTTACTCATCTTGTGTTTTAATTAATAACAAAAAAGCGTCACGTGATGTGACGGACTGTCGGGCAAGGATTTAATTTCACAGAAAAACCGGTTGCAATTTGGAATATCCATGATTACCTCAGCCCAATGCGTTTGATGAAAGTGATTGTGGTTCTGGGGGCATCATGTTGATGAGCTGCCCTGGGGGCAGCGCTCGCAGAGTGCGTGGGCGATCGGAACCCAGGCCGGAGCTCGAGCTTGTGTGGACCTTTGGATTGGTGATTGTACCAGTTTGCATACAATCCACCACCACCGAAGGTCATTTACTCATCTTATTTTACCTTAAACATGGGGAATTTCAGTTGAAAGTGGGTTTTCTTGGGGTCCAGGAACAGATGAATTCACTCCATTATTTCTTATTGGGAAAATAGTTTGGGAATCAAACTTTTTGCAATCTGAACAGCCTCCTGGAACGAATTCAATTCGGATTCTGGGGGAACCACGTACTGGTATGTTCCGAACTGTTATATTTTTATTTCAGTCAAAAAAGAACTGGTATATATACCCACTCGTTACCGTCCGTCTGGCCGCACGTTCGCCTTAGGGCCCCCCTGCGGGCACCTTGCGGGCACCTTGCGGGCACCTTGAGGCTACCTTGCGTCTGCCTTGAAAATTCTATGGCTGCCGCAGGGACGCCCTAAGGTCACCGTGCAACATCAAATCAAAGACCGTACGGCACCCCCACGTTTTCAGTCTCCACAATTTATAAATACGCCGTGCGCTCCCCGAAAAATAAAAACATATGTGACTGCTACATTGTGTGACCGTGGAAATACTGCGGGCGCCCTATAATTGCTAGTGGCCGTAGATTTTGGAGACCCCACGGCCGCTGTGGCAAATGTGACTTAGGCCTTAACACTCATCAGAAAGGCATTTTTGAAGGTTTGATGTGAAAATGTATGTACATTGCAAGGGTGATCAGTAAGTTAATCATCTGATATAATAACTCATTAACTACCATGTGCAGCCTCTGGCTTCTGCTTGCATCATTTTTTGGGGGCACAGCTGTGCCACTAATGCAGTGCCCTCTGTTACCAGTACAGTACACTTGTCCTCATTCCACCAACCTCAGAAGGATGACAAGCTGAGTCAACCCCACCTGGTGTTAATTTAACAGAAACAGAGGCTCAAACTCAAGACCTTAATATCTTAAGCCAGCCACCTTAACTGTTAAGCCAACCGTTAAGTTATTAAGATTGACATTGACAAAACAGTGATGTTCATACATGGTTATTGTGTACATGGTCATCAAAACGACATCCATATCATTATTTACTTTTTCACTTTCATATTTACTTTATGAAGGAGGATTACTTCAAGGCCACAGACTTACTGAAGGGTGATATGCTCCAAAAATTATGGGACACCCTTTCCAGTTAGGAGAATTGTGAACGTGTGTCTAATCTTTCTGGGAGGAACATAATGGGATGGAATATGTATACATAATGGGAGTAATGAGTCTCGGTGGTGTAAAGGTTTAGACTTTAGAGAGACCACTTTGAGCCTGGGAGGTCAGCCATTTAAACCCCGGCTGAGTGAAACAAAAGACTTTAAGATGTGCTGCTTCCTTGCTTGATGTTCAGCATTTAAGAGGATAGAGCCGGACAAACAACCATAGGTTAGTAATAAATAATGCAGGCTTTGATGAGCTGAAAGGCCTCCTCCTGTGTCAAAGTTTTTTGTAAGGGAACTCGAATTATTAAGCCTCTGCCTGTTGGACATGGTTTGTTTCTACAATTAGTGCCTCCAATTTTTAATGATACCACAGAGTTTCTTAGACCACTAGTTGTGCTAAACTATCATTTCGTTTTTGTCCCCCACCCCTCTAACAAGGTCAGAGACGGGGGATATGAAAATGAGCGCCATCATCCGTCCATGTACTTTTGTGTTCACGATATTTCAAAAACTGTTGAACATTTATCTTTCATCCAGCAGATACCTTTACCTCATGACATTATTTCAACCAGATTAGAGCATGGCTTTGATTGGCTGAATTATGTTGCCATGGCAACAATCTTGGTAACTTGACTTGTGTACGTGATATTTCAAAAAACGTTCATTATTTAGCTGTCATATTACACAAATCTATTCCTCATATCACCCAAAAGGCGGGAGACCTAGAGTATCGTCTCCTTGCTGTTGTTTTTTCTTCCTACACTGCTAATTTCCGAGTTGCATCTCAGAGCCGGTTGGGACTTTCAGAATGACATTTCCATCAATAATGGGAATAAACAGTATGCGGGGTTGACATAAGTTTTTGATCTTGACCGAATTTTAAGGTCATGACTCGATTACAGACATTTTAACATTTTTCACCATTACTCGACGAAGGTTTGTCCGATCGGAAAAATGTTGCCCTCTCCAGGTAGCTTGATGAAGCCACATTTATACTTAATTTATATCATACCTCTAGGTGAAAGGTCAAGGTCTTAGACTCATAGGAGTACTAAACCACCATTTAGGTTTTTCTCTCTTTTTTTTCTGCCAATGTCCAAGCTCTATCCAGGATCCAGCTGGAACTTTAAAAATGAAATTTTGCATCAATAATGGGGATAAAGCATGTGGAATTGACGTAATTTTTGACCTTGACCTAATTTTAAGGTCATGACCTAATTATAGACATTTTAACACGTTTCATTAGAACTCGGCTAAGGTTTATCTGATTAGAAAGAAATTGCACTATCTAGAACAAAATTGCCCTATCGAACTTTGAGCAAAGCACATTTAAAATTAATTTACGTCACCTCCTACGAGTTAAAACTCAAGGTCAAATAGTGGTCTAAAAAAATAAATGAATAAATAAAAAGGGGGGGGGGCTTTTTTGTCATCACTCAGTTTTGCCAATGTGAAATCTTAAAGACCGCTTGGCCTTCCAATATGTTCTTGCATCATAGCAGTGTACCTGCACTAAAGTTGCGGACCTATTTGTTCAGGGTCCTTCACTTACCTTTTTCAGATAGTGACCCAATTAAAAAACAAAAAACAAAACAAAAAAAACACCTTTTTGATCATAACTTGAATAATTTTTTTTCAATTTTGATGATGCTAAGTTTTATGGATATATTGTCGATGGGGACACATTTTTGTAATTTACTCTCTCCCTATATGTTAAAGATCAAGGTTATATGGCGACTGAAAAGAATACGGCCATAATTGGATCGTGGGTGCCGGGGAGAGGCGTACCCTTGGTGATCGCAGATATCTCATTATTTATTATCATTAACACACAAAGTGTGCATAGTGAGGAATCATTGTCATTGGTCAGTTTCAGAACATTGTCCCTTGGGACGGAGTTGGAGTCCAAAAAAATTTATATTTAATACGCAACTTTTGAAATGACATATCAATCCACCACAGAATATTTGGCGCACGTGCGCAGAAATCACAGGAAATCATCAAGTACACAAGTAATAAAAACATTTTACCCTCATCGAAGGAGAGGGTATTGCATTTGGGTCCATTTGCTTATTTGTTTGTTTGTCTACACAGAACTTTCGTGTTTTTCTCTGCAACCGCTTGTCAGATCGAGACAAAATTTTCACCATTGGAACGACTACTCATGTAGAATGTTGTATTGATAATTATGATGTCATATGTCACATGCTGTGCTAGCCATGTTTGAAAATCGGAAAAACTTTGGACCTCTATCTCGAAAAGCACACCAAAGAAAAAAATTGAAACTTGCCACATGGCAAATACTCCTCATGGGGAATAAGTGTGATTTTAAAAAATGGCGTCATAGGTGTCTTCGTTATGACGTCATTATTGCCTGAATGCTACATCTGATCAGTATGACAAATTTTGAGGGTCATCTAAGGATAAAATGGTCCACAGTAAAAAAAATTGATGACATCATCGGTCACATGATTTGGCAGCCATATTGTTTTTTTTAAAAAACCTTCAAAAATAATCTTCACTGAAGTAGTGGCTGATCATATTGAGGCAACACTTTATACGTATGACGTCAATCGTTTGTCTTTCCATGTAAATTTTTAAATTAATGATTGTGAGTCGCTTAAATGTGTTAATAAATTTGTGTTAATAAATGATTATAAATTAATTATACTCTTCATGAAGCATCTTAAATACACATCGAAGTGGCAATTGCCGGTGGAGTTAGGGCAGCTGTTCAACCAATCGGTGGGAAGGATTGTTGTAGACACACATAAACAAGTATATTATTATATATGTTCTTCTACTGATTTACAAATGCTTTAGCACCAACTGTATCGACGTGCTCACATTGTAATGCTACTGTACATACTTTATAGACAATAACATTATAAATAGTACATACTTTATAGACAATCTAACATTCTAAATAGTACATACTTGATAGGCAATCTAACATTCTAAAGAGTACATACTTTAAAGACAATCTAACATTCTAAAGAGTACATACTTTAAAGACAATTTAACATTCGAAATAGTACATACTTTATACACAATATAACATTCGAAATAGTACATACTTTATAGACAATCTAACATTCTAAATCGTACATACTTTATAGACAATCTCACATTCTAAATCGTGCATACTTTATAGACAATCTAACATTCTAAATCGTACATACATTATAGACAATCTAACATTCTAAATAGTACATACTTTAAAGACAATCTTACATTCTAAATAGTACATACTTTATAGACAATCTAACATTCTAAATAGAACATACTTTATAGACAATCTAACATTCTAAATTGTACATACTTTATAGACAATCTAACATTCTAAATAGAACATACTTTATAGACAATCCAACATTCTAAATAGAACATACTTTATAGACAATCCAACATTCTAAATAGAACATACTTTATAGACAATCTAACATTCTAAATAGAACATACTTTTTAGACAATCCAACATTCTAAATTGTACATACTTTATAGACAATCTAACATTCTAAATAGAACATACTTTATAGACAATCTAACATTCTAAATAGAACATACTTTATAGACAATCTAACATTCTAAATAGAACATACTTTATAGACAATCCAACATTCTAAATAGAACATACTTTATAGACAATATAACATTCTAAATATTACATACTTTATAGACAATCTAACATTCTAAATCGTACATACTTTATAGACAATATAACATTCTAAATATTACATACTTTATAGACAATCTAACATTCTAAATCGTACATACTTTATAGACAATATAACATTCTAAATATTACATACTTTATAGACAATCTAACATTCTAAATCGTACATACTTTATAGACAATATAACATTCTAAATATTACATACTTTATAGACAATCTAACATTCTAAATCGTACATACTTTATAGACAATCCAACATTCTAAATAGAACATACTTTATTGACAATCTAACATTCTAAATTGTACATACTTTATAGACAATTTAACATTCTAAATAGAACATACTTTATAGACCATCCAACATTCTAAATAGAACATACTTTATAGACAATCTAACATTCTAAATTGTACATACTTTATAGACAATCTAACATTCTAAATAGAACATACTTTATAGACAATCCAACATTCTAAATAGAACATACTTTATAGACAATCCAACATTCTAAATAGAACATACTTTATAGACAATCTAACATTCTAAATAGAACATACTTTATAGACAATCCAACATTCTAAATAGAACATACTTTATAGACAATCTAACATTCTAAATTGTACATACTTCATAGACAATCTAACATTCTAAATTGTACATACTTTATAGAAACATGTTAGTGTTGTTACTATCAATTGTCCCCGTGCCTGCCCTGCTCGAACAGGACTGCTCCACAGAGACAGCCGATCGACCCCCCGGGTGTGACTCAGAATACATAGGATAGGAAGTCTACCGACTTGTGAGATGCTGTTATATCTCACTGTTCCCTTCACGGTTTCAAGCCGATGGTACACCACCATCTCATGTTGTTCACCCAACCCCACACATGATCTTTTCTACCCTCATTAATTCACCCTAATCCAAACATCTTACTTGGAGGTTATAACCGTGTTTCCTACCGTTATATTTTCTTGGTTGTTTTTTTCCATAATTGGTCCTACTACCAGTATGTTGGCTTTCACCTCACTCTTACATGAGCTTACCCCACTACCTTCTGTCACCTCTTACATTAGCTTACCCTACAACCCTCTGTCACCTCACTCTTACACGAGCTTCGATCTTGAATTAAAAATATAATTTTTCTATGGATGGACTAAATATAAAAAATAGAGGAACACCTCTCTTTCAGCCTATATCAACGCAAGCTATTAAAACCCAAGTTTAGAACTTCAGGAAGTAGTAGTTTTGGGTGTATAACGGATAGGTGTGCATAATCCTATGAATTATTTAAATTTTTTGAGTTTACTTGCTAATTATTAAATGGATAATTATGATTTTGTGATATGTGAAACATTTGTTCATTATAATTAGTTATTAAATATTTGGTGATTATTACAATATTGTGACTGTGATAACAAATGGTTATTGAGATTATTTGGGTTTCAATATTTTGGGCGCATAATCCCATGAATTATTAAAATATTTTTTAGTTTTAAAGACAATTTAAGCTGTCAGTTGTTTGTGGACAGACTTTGGCACAAATTCACCGTTTATGGTCTCCTAATGTTTTGCGCCGAGCACAACAGATGGCATGAACCTTCCAACCCTTTGCACAAACTGCATGAGGAATTCACAATAACGTTCTTGTGGGATGCCAATCAGACTTTGCCTTTTCTGCAGTGCCAGTGAAGATCATTTTTTTCCACTAAAAAGAACTGGCCATGGCATGTGACACATTATTCCATCCACCCTCCTCTCCATCCTTTCCCGTTATTGAAAACTTCACAAGAATTAAAAAAAATGCACCACTAAGACAGCTTTTAATAACTTCAGCTTATTTTGCTTCGATGAGGAATGCATTTGGCAACGGATGGAAAGAGAATGACATGAAGGTGAAGATTATATCTCAGGCATTTGGTCAGGCATTGCTGGTATATAAATAAGGTCCAGTGAAGCAAAGTGTGAAATAAAGGACGGGCAGATAAAAGTCACATTTTACTTGCAGGGGAAAGTAAGGATGCTTTGGTTCAACAGGTTGTGCAAATCAAATGTAGTTGCTTTGTACCATTGCTGAAGGGAACACAGTTTCAACTGCTCTTGGGTTCAGCAAATGGGCGTTAAGGAGAAGGAAAGAGACGCAAAGCAAGTGTCTCTAATCGAAACACCCTTTCAATGTTCACTTCCTCGGTCATGACGAACCCCGCATAGGCACTCGAGGGAATCGGAATAGCAGGATGAATTCATGTGGATTGAGTCACCTTTTGGATTTCGCAACTGCATGGAATGTTGTCTTTTGAAAAAAAGGGTTATATGGAAGGGTCAAATTTTCACTCTAGAAATTTATAATTACAGAATGCTTAACAACTCCAAACCCTCTTTATCTTTTGTCTGGCTTTTGCACATATTTAGTAGATGAACATTTTCCATTTGGCATTTGCATCTTTGCACATAGTTCATGATTTGGGAATCGCAGATTCAAATACCGTGTACTTTATTGATTTGATCAATATTCACTAACGATATTGTAATAAAATGTAAACAGACATACTGTTGTCTCCTAATGCTCTTGGCCAACATCTGATGCATCTATATTTATATAAAACAGGAATGTCCATCCGTCCGTCCATCCCCGAACTACTGCCTCAATTTTAGAGCGAGCCCGCAAACCTTCTGTGGAACGTTTTGTAGTACCAGCAGAGGACCTAAGGTGAGTGGGAGGTTTCATAAATACCTCAATGCAATTATGATTTTCAATTTTGATCTGAATGAAACTGCTCCGGATCGGGAAGTAAACGCAATCGCGGGTTCAGAAGAAACATTCGCTGGTTTGATAATACAGTACAGTGTCTCAATACAATTGTGATTTTGATTTTCCACCCGAACGACCCCGCTTTATCCATTCTAAGGTGGGTGGGAAGATTTATAAATTTCTCAATGCAATTATTATTTTAATTTTCAATCAGGACGAAGCGTTTTGTCTCCGCCCTTTCTCTTAGGCAGATTTGTCCTTATTGGTTGTCACGTGAGAACTGCGTCTACATTTGATAAACTCACGAGTGTTGGTATTTTGTTATATTAATGGTGCCGTATTAATTTATGATTAGAATGATACTGCTTGGAATGAAAATATAGAGAGATTGAGTTTAAAGCAAAATGAGGAAATTATGTCAGGGTTTCCACAAGTGACATTTGCAGATTCGCCATTGACATCATAGAAATATTAAGCACCTTACTTCTTTTGGGGTCAGCTGCTGTGAGCTGTTTGCCAAAGTCCTTCACGAACTACCTATCCAGACCCCTCCCTTGCATAACACCGATATCTCACGAATATAACCTGCATATATATATATATATATATATATATATATATATATATATATATATATATATATATATATGAGGTACTCGTGGGAGGGGACGAACATCTCAACAAAAACGTTTGTACCAATAAGTTCCACATTCCTGTGACACCAGTCAAATATCAGGCATGGACAACTGGTTCGTGAAGTACTTGGGCAAAACAACTTACTGCAGCTGACCCCAACAGAAGTAAGGTGGATGTCAATGGCGTGATTGTGCTTACTTCCCGATTGGGATCAGCTTCATATGGATCAAAATTCAAAATCATAATTGTATTGAGGTATTTATGAAACCTCCCACCCACCTTAGGACCTCTGCTGGGACCCCAAAACTTTTCACAGGTTTGGTGGGGCTCGTCCCAAAACTGAGGGAGTAGTTCAGTGACAAATAGACACTCCTGCTTAATAAATATATACATGCACACACACATATATATATATATATATATATATATATATATATATATATATATATATATATATATATATATATATATATATATATATATATATATACACATGCTGACCATCTAACATTCTTAATGTGAGTAAAAAAACATAATGATTCCTGCAATACGTATACAGTTCTGTGTACATATTGCAGGAATCATAATTTTAAAAAGGTGATGTTTAAGTAAATCTCAGAATATGAAGTGATGGTGAGCTTGGGCTTCGGTTCGACTGAAGCAGTTTCTTGGCGATGGTTACAACCCAGGATGGATACGTATAGTTGTCACTCCAACACAGGAAGCCAGGGTCAGAATTTTGTAATTTATTCAGCGTGCCGGCGATAGCTCGACCACTCTTCGCGAAGGACATCGTGGGATCTTTCACATCCACCTACTAATTCCGGCAGATGGGATGCCCAGTTTAACTTTCATCCGATGGACGGGCACACACATCTATGCCTTGCCCTACTGCGGAGCACCGAGATGACGATTTATACAGCTGGGTTGAGATTCAAACCCAAGCTAGACAGTTCAGAGGCGAATGAATGTGGTGGCGGCAATGCTAAATAAACGCGGTACCGAATTAGGTGCTGTAATTGATACTCCACTGTCCGTTTAAATTTAGGTGAATGGCATTCCACGAAAGGTATGATGCGCACGGGAGGCAGCGACAGTGGCTTTCAGGAAATGACTTCTGAGACCTTTTGAGTGTCTATGTAGAAAATGTACTGAAAGTTGAAGCGAAGCTTTCTCGTTTCACTTTAAATAGACAAAAGCAATAGTCCTGAAAAATGTATATATTTTCAATGGTTTAATCCAGTCGTTCTACTCGTACATACATTGCTTTCAACAATCAAAGTAAATATCCTGAAATAATGGACCAAAGCCCCATGCACTGTATTTGATTTCACCATGCTTTTGTTCTTACCTTTACAGGAACAAATTAATTGCGAGTCATGATCTTGAGGTGTTGCGACCACAATACATCGAAACTAAAATTGATGACTGACCATCAACTCAACGCAAAGGTCGCATTGTGAAGAGACAGTAACTTAAGGTTTTCTAAGGATGAGACATCCGATGTAAGTTTCAGAATTGCAAACACTGCTATAAATGACTGTATATTTAATATATTTGCATAATGGGGAGGTACAGGGGTTCATTGTGCGGCATAAGGTGAAGATAAGTTGTCCATCAGAGTCACATGTGACCTGAAGGCTCCTGTTTCACTGGCTTCGACTACTAGGGTTGGGTGGGGTATGGTTGGGGGAAGGGTGTGCCACTGCTATCCTCAGATCATTGATCTCTTTCCGCCAGCAACCTAGTTCTCATTTTGCTGACCTCGAGAGGATAGCAGGCTGAGTCGACCCGTCTAGTGTAATTTTAGCATGGCTTAGGTTTGCCCTCAGGACCCTAAAGTATTGAATCAACCACCTCAACTACTAAGCCACCACCAGATGAAGCCTGGTGTTGGCTTAACGGTTAAGGTGGCTAGCTTGAGATCTTATGGTCTTGCATTTGAGCTCCTGTCATGTCGTTGAAATAACACCAGGTGGGTTGACTCAGCCGATCATCCTTATGAGGTCGGCAAAATGAGTAACAGGGGCACTGCATCACTGGCATAGCTGTGCCTCCAGTAATGATGCAACCAGCAGCCACAGGCTGCATACGAAACAACAACAACCACCTGATATCTGTTGCATAGCTGGTGCATGGTGTTGTATAGGGGTAATGAAATGGAATGGGCGTTTGTTGGGAATGAAACCACTCAACATTGACAGTTGTTATGGCCTGTTGTGTTGCAGTAGAATGCTGAAATAGATCTGGGTAACTCGGATGTATCATTCTCTCATTTTAAGCACAAATTTGGAAGGAAGAGGTAAGTGGACCACTGTGATGAAGAGAGGAAAGTGGATCCTGAGTAAACAGCTTCAGCTAAGTCTTAATATGTAGATAATACATACTAATTATGTTATTATAATTTATGAGTAAATTAATTTCCTGGTGACATTAAATTAACCGATATGAAATTTTTATTCCTTGATGCCGTATGTGCTAAATTTACTTGGCGGCCTTGCTATACTTGCCCTAACACCACCACTTGGATCGGCGGGCATCTTTCCACAGAGTAGCAAAGAGTGATGAAACTTGCTCTCAGTGATGTTTATTCCCCAAGAATGCAAAGCATTATAATCATGGATTTATGCTTAAATGTGACGAGGTAATTGAGCTTGATTCCAACGTTGTTCATTCTTCGACAACAGAGATGACGATCGATATCTTCACCACCAACATGGCGGCGCACACAAAGGTCATGTGATTTCATGACATAGTTGAACAAGTTCCATTCCATTTCCATTGGGACCACACTCTGTGCAGAGCGTTGGTGCTGCCTAAGCAGTCGCTTTGGCGATTGGACACAATCCTGGACGGGTCGCCACTCCGACACAGACAAGTTCCATGGGTTACATTAATTAAAAATTACCCAAATTACATTTCCTTGTTTTCAAAACAACGTATACTCTATAAATTATCCAGATGTTAGAATCATTGTGGACACAGCCAGCATCATGGAAAAGTATTGTATGTATGCAGAATTCACTTTGTTTCTACGAGGGCCTATCTATAAAATTGTGTTTATGAATCATGATTTGTCACGTTGTGTTGTATGTCACGAGGCTTTAAAATATCGAAGTAAATATATATATATATATATATATATATATATATATATATATGTATATATATATATATATATATATATATATATATATATATATATATATATATATATATATATATATATATATATATATATATATATATATATATATATATATATATATATATATATATATATATATATATATATATATATATATATATATATATATATATATATATAGCAGCAATGGAGAACTTCATTCATTTCACAACATGGTGAAAAAGATCAGATCTTAATGACTTCACAAGGTTCATGATACTATCAGAGCCCGTATATAGTTCAGCCATACAGCAACAAAGTGACTATGCTGATGAATGTTCCCATCAAGTCAGTCTGTCAGGTCTACCTACGGGGGGGGGGGGGGGGGGGAACATCCACCAACGAGCATAACTCTTGGCCAATAAGAACTGTCCCTGCCAGGAATCGCAGCTGCATCACAGGAAGCCACATTTTAATAGTAGACTAGCTCGGTCACACCACATCCACAAGAACGATCTGCCTTGGTATTGAGTATAGTACTCAATTCAGCAGTCAGGTATCCCTTGAAATGTATCCACAAATTTGAGCAACGAATCAAGTAGTACACTATTTTTATTTTTGCTGTGAATGCTGAAACCCGACTCTCGACCAAAAGAAGAAATTTGTTTTATTTATTTATTATGTAGGCAAAGATTACATTTTTGATCCACTCACCCAGCTTTGCATATGTAGTAAATATGTGGTCCCTTGCATGTCTGCCATGTTGTGAACTACTTGTACATTGCCCCTTTTAGTGTATCTGAAGAACATCCTTGGAATAACCCAACTCGACTTTGTCGAAGATACAGTACGGTAAATATACAGAAGCTTGGTCTCATGGGGTTTGGATGCTAATCAGCACAACTGTATATGCACACCTTGAGTTACGAAGATTACCAAAAGTTCAGGCTGGTGAAGGTGAAATGATGTTCTAAGTAAACTGGTATTGGCTTAGTGGTTAAGGTAGCTGGTTTAAGATCTTGGAGTCTTGAGTTTGAGCCCTCATCATGCCATTGAAATAACACGAGGTGGGTTGACAGTCTGTCATCCTTCTGAGGTCGGCAAAATGAGTACCAGCTTACTGGGAACAGGAGCACTGCATGAGCGGCACAGCCGCGCTTCCAGAAACGATGCAACCAGCAGCCACAGGCTGCAAATGAAACGAAGTTAATACTATATAATGATCAACTGGTATAGTTTAGATGTGCCACCATGTTGGTGGGGGTATTAAGGAATAATGACCAACCAAGCATGTAGACAATGGTGGAATCTTTCAGGATAACAAAGTAACTTTCCATTGTGCTCATGTAGTGGAGGACTTATTTGAGTAACACATCGTGGAACTCGCACATCTTCTTTGGTAACTATATTTCATGGGTATCGACCTGATCACGGCCCTTTTTAATATGTTACTGTTCCATTTGGATGCTCGAAAGATTCAATCTTTCACCATCTCGTGGAGAATAATCATAAAATATTACTGACATCAATGCTATTATTGACAGGAATGCTACTAAGCTAGAGGTGGTTTTATTTGCTATTCGCATCTCCTGGAATATTTTTGATTTCTATGTAGCATTGATCATAAGAAGATAAATTAATGTTTACTTTAATATATATATATATATATATATATATATATATATATATATATATATATATATATATATATATAAATATTTTTTTCCAGAAGTTCCTTCCATAGTATTTTTAATCATGCAAAACACCATGCATCAGCTTACTGTGTATCTTTATTACACTGAACAACAAATTTCAAAAATTTTTTTTTACTGGAGATGTGTAAAGTGATTAAGACTAATTTGGGTACGCTGATTTCAAAAATCATAACCGTTTTGCTGTATCACGTCAGGATTTTCAGGAACAGAAATATTCCCATTGCCTAGAAGTCAGGATTTCAATGAAATTTACATATGTCTTTAACATGTCTATTTCGTACAATTGTTGTTAACTTGTGTTATATTTCTTTCTTTCAGATAAAGATGAGTAGGCATTCCTGTACCAATCATCCTGACAACTTCTGTTATGTCTGTGGTCGGTATACCAAAAAAGATCAACAGCGAAGTATATCTACAGCAGTGAAAATGAAGGCCGCCTACTTTCACTACTTCGGGTGTAAGGTGGGGGACCAAGAACAGAGCTGGGCACCACACATCTGCTGCACAAGCTGTCACACAACCTTGACTCAGAGGTTGGTGGGCAAGCGCGCGAGCATGCCATTTGCGGTGCCCATGATATGGCGTGAGCCGCAGAATCATCATGATGATTGTTATTTCTGCTGCACAAGCATCGCCGGCTTCAACAAGAAGAATAAAGGTCACATCAAGTACGCTGACTGCGTCTCTGCTCGTAAACCTGTGCCTCATGATGACGAGAACCCCGTTCCAACACCTCCAGCTGATCAGAACATAGCTGTAAGCAGTGGTGAAGAGGATGGTGATGATGAACCTTTTGAACCCGACACTCAAGAATCACACCTTCTGAACCAGGGAGACTTAAATGATCTTGTAAGAGATCTCTCGCTATCAAAGGCGAAGGCAGAGCTGCTTGGATCAAGGCTGCAGCAGTGGAATCTACTTGAACCTAACACCAAGATATCCTTGTTCAGAGCACGTCACAGAGACATGGCTGAGTTCTTTGAGATGGAAGACACGATGACATTCTGCAGTGACATCAACGGTCTGTTGAAAGAACTTGGGTGTGATCACGATCCTGCAGACTGGCGCCTCTTCATCGACTCGGGGAAGAACAGCTTGAAGGCTGTTTTGCTCCACAATGGCAATGAGAAACCATCAGTCCCACTGGCTCACGCGTTCGGCATGACAGAGACCTATGAGACTATGCGGCAGCTGCTTGATTCCATCAAGTACAATGACTTCAACTGGCACATCTGCGGAGACTTGAAAGTGGTGGCGCTGTTGTTAGGGCTGCAGTCAGGCTACACGGAATACATGTGCTTCCTTTGTCTCTGGGATAGCAGAGACGACAAGAATCACTGGACGAAGAAAGATTGGGAAGAGCGAAAAGAGCATGTACCTGGTCGACACAACGTGAAGCATGTCGCCCTTGTCGACCCAGCCAAGGTTTTCCTTCCACCACTCCACATAAAGCTCGGCTTGATGAAAAGTTTTGTACGGGCAATGGATCTGAATGGGCGTGGGTTTTTGTACCTCAAGGAAAAGTTTGGCAACACCTTGTCGGAGGCCAAGATCAAGGCTGGTGTCTTTGTTGGACCGCAAATCCGACAGATTATGAAGGACGAAACTTTTCCGACAACTTTAAACCCCAAAGAGCTGGCAGCGCGGAGGAGCTTCAAAGCTGTGACGGACAACTTCTTGGGGAACGAGCGCGCGGACAACTATGAAGAAATAGTGCAGCAGCTGCTGGAGTCCTTCAGGAAACTTGGCTCCAGGATGTCCCTGAAAATCCATTTCCTACACCAGCACCTGAACTTCTTCCCTGACAACTTGGGAGCAGTCTCGGACGAGCACGGAGAGCGATTCCACCAAGAGATTTCACTCATGGAGACGCGTTACCCAGGGCGGCACAACCCGAACATGATGGGCGATTTCTGCTGGTTCCTGCATCGTGAAACTGACACAGAGCAGCACAAACGCAAAGCCAAATGCCTAAAGCATTTTTAATTACATTCTAGTGGAGTTTTTCTGTAATTTCTATAATTTTGAAGCATTCATGATGAAATAAATGAATAAATGAATTTTTGTAAATTTCATTGAAATCCTAACTTCTAGGCAATGGGAATATTTCTGTCACTGAAAATCCTGACGTGATACAGCAAAACGGTTATGATTTTTGAAATCAGCGTACCCAAATTAGTCTAAATCACTTTACACATCTCCAGTAAAAATTTTTTGTTGTTCAGTGTTATTAGATTTGGCTTCTGTGATATCATAATCTAAAAACAATCTTCAAAGCAACTTTATAAGTGGGCGGTCAGAAAGTTCTACCAAGAAGATGCTCACAATAGTCAAATACGTGCCAAAAAGTATAATCAGGGGTATATATATATATATATATATATATATATATATATATATATATATATATATATATATATATATATATATATATATATATATATATATATACATATATACCTCCTGACTTGTGATCAGCAGGGCAGAGACAATGTGCTCGCATGGGAGGCGACACTTGTTGCTGGCAGGTCTTGCAGCAAGCGCTGTGATGGGATTTGATTTTTGCCCTGCTTCCTCATCAAGTTAGGGGGTTCTAATCAACATATATGATATAAACATTGTACATGCATTTATATATGTTCTTACTAATGATGTATTCTTACATATTGAAAAATAAAAACCTTGGTGTAATTTGGACGATTGTGACTATCGTGTTTGTAAAACTATCTCTCTGTTAACTGGAGGTCAGATTCAGCCCCGATACTTTAGTTAAGTTATTCACATTGAGTAAGTACAAACTGTTTGAAGATATTGGGAGCAACCTTCTTTAGCATTTTGAAAGTGTAAAGAAAACTGGTACATCTGAGATGATAAAGAATACACAAGGAAACCCAGACGCAGGAGGAGGCCACTCGGCCAATCAAGCCCGTATCATTTCCACATTCCATACAACCCAGGGACACAACACCATCCTCGTGTGCACTTTTTAAAACAACACAAAAGAAAATTAACTACACTTTTCCACTTGAAGCAATACACACGCAAAACAATCGGACATCTCCAAATTACAGACATTGCATCTCAATCACACCTGTCTAATGTTAGGCTACCGACATTGAAGGAAAATGGTATGAAAACATTTTTGTCGTTCTATACACTAGATAAAGAATCCTAACAATCCAAATGTAACACCAAAATATGTGGGATGGTGTGCTCTGTGCATCATGCACATATTTACCACTAATAATATGCAGTATGAAACATACAGGACAGTGATTCTCAGGGAAATGCCAATCGCAGTTTATTCAGAATAGACCAAAAAATGGAACAAAAGAAAGAATACAAAATGGGGAAGTATTAGTTGCAATAAATAAATAAGAAACGTTAATAAATAGTTTGGTTACCAAACTCTGCTGATCTGTCAATGGTTCCTTTGCTTACCATTAGAAAAAAAAAGAAGAAGAGAAAATGTAGGAGTAAACAGTTGGTAAGAGAAGCCACAATATTTGTACAGAAATTGCTATGAAAGAGCTCTAAGATGCAGCCAGAAGCATAGTTTGTTTGGCTAATGAGCTTGAATGAAATTTCTTTTTATAGGTCATTTACAGGTTTTACAGAGACAATATTAGAGATGCAGAAAGCCCCTCCCCTACCCCTCATCGAAAATAAAACGCTAATGAAGTCTTTCCGAAGTGGGAGGTCGGAAGGCGCAGGGTGCATTTAGTTTGTAAAGTCAAGCATAATCATTGTTTCTTGAAATGGAGGAAAGAAATACAATAAAATAAAGAAACAAACCCATGTTCAACCACCGCCCCTCCACCTCCTTTCCCTCCCCTAATCCCCCTCCCCCTACAATATTTCCAAGAAAGCTCACAGTCATATCAAAATTGTACCAATCGTTTATAAACACCAGCTTCTTTCCTTGGAAATTGTGTGTACAATCAATAAACACAAGGTATTAAAGAACTTTACATGATGGTGTTACTTGAGAAAAAGCCGCTTTTTCCAATTCTCCGTCACTGTCGAAAGTTCCAGATTTATTTACTAAAAATATAGCTTTTTGTAAAACTTTTGTTACTGTAAACACTACAGTATGCAATAATAAATAACAGAGACAAAACGTGTCTTGTTTGAAAGTTGCGGCCATAAATAAGACTTGTAAACTCTACCTTACTATATTTCTAGATGAATGCACAGGAAATAAAAGTCAAGTCCACCGAAGCAATGAAACACCAAGCGTTCTTCAAAACGGGCTCCTTGTTGCTCAAGCATGAACTTCTTTTCCAAGCAGGATCGCACGGGACCCCGTTCACCGAGGACAAGGAGCTAAGACTGGGACGTGAAGTGGTGTGCTCCGTTTGTGCCAATTTTTTTTCGCTCCACCTTGTTCCATAAACAAAATAATACTGACCGTTGGGTAGGTAATGTATACTGTATATAACTGATCATCACTGATGCACAAAAGCAGAATACCATTTATTATAATGTGACCTATCAAGCAATTAAGTGCAGTCTTGCATTTAAACTACTCCGGCACAATTTGCATAAGGCTTCAATTAGCAGGCCAAAACAAGGCCTTATACATTAGATAATGTGGTTTGAATAACAGTATTTCACAACTGCTGAGTTGACCTTTTGCCGGCAAAAAATAAGATCTTTATTCTGGTGTCATTTCAAGTTAAAAGCTCCGTGCCAAGTATATGGGCCTACATTTATTTTTGCCAAGTGTAAAACAGAAGGAAAAAGTAAACTTAACGTCTTTCCAAACAGAAACCACATTAACGAATGTATGGACCCTTTCAACCGAATGAATTGCTTCAACTGGTTAGTCTTGGCACGTATTCAGCCAGTTTTGGAATATTACAATGCTGCTTAAAGCACTTGAAATTGCTGTGTTCTAGCATTATGACTGCATATAAAATGCAGATTGCATTTGGGTTACTCACCACCCGAATCAGGCAGATTAGTTTATGTATTTGTTCTGTAACTTTAACCAACAAAAAGAAAAGGTTCACATTCTCCAATGGACACCATTTAACGCTGTTTTGTTTCTTCTTTTGTCTTCTTCATCTTCTTCTTCTGCTTCTTCTTCATAAGGCTCATTAGCACATAAAAGTTTTCGTACATTCCTTGAAAAAAGTACCAACATAATACTCTCAGTAACATCAAATCGATAGAGTCACATCCCCGCAGCAACCTTGAGGGCATTTGTCATCTTTGTTTTGGTACAACCCATTCAGATACGTTGGCAAAAAAAGTTACAGCTTCAAAATAATTTGGACGTACCTTTGCGGTTAAAGCTGCTACTGATCGGGTTCAAAACTTTGTGATTTGTTCAAATATAATTGTTTATATTACAGTAGATTCAGGAAGTTTTTTTTTTAATATATGCCAATTAGCTTACTGCGGTTAAAAGAAAACGAGCAAAATGCCTTTGGCATTAATTTCGATGAAAATGTCTGGTTTAGAGATTTTACATCCTTGTTTCCTCTCTGCTGTAACAAGGTACCTTTCCTCTGGAAAGTTCTAGGCACATCACATCAGTCTTGGTGTATAACAGACTGAGGAAACAGGTTGTTGCTGTGACGTAGCAGCAATGTTACGAGGCATCGACCAACACCGCAGCCTGAATGTCCAACGAAGCATCGATGGTGGACTCACTTCCGTTTTCAACTTCTATTTGCCTCTCGCTATTGAAAGTGAGATCTTCGTCATCCTCACAACTTGCCTCTTCCATCTCACGTTCAAAGCCTTCATCTTTCTTTCCATTGTCCTTCTCTCCACTTTCTTCATTTTCCCTTTTCTCCCATTTTATTTCCTTCTCAAGAAACTGTCTTTCTTCTACAACTCTTTCCACCTGTGGACTCCTACTTTCCTCCTCATCACTCTTTCCCTTGAGGCTACTATGCCGCTGTTCTCTTATTCTGTCCACTTCTAAGACTCCAGGATAATCTCCCATGTTTGGATCCTCTGCCTTCTTTCCCACCATCAACTTCCACCCAACATCTTTTGTAACCTCTTTCTCACGATTTTCTGCAACAAATGTCTCCATTTTTCTGAAAGCATGCATCGCTAATCCCATTCCAAAAGGACCAGCACTCATGGGAACACCTTGATAAACCCTCATCTCACTCCTGCTTTCATCCCTATGAGCCACGGCTTCCATAATACTCCTCTCCTCATCTTCCGCCCGTGTCCTTCCACGATCTGCTGAGCCCATCTCCTCTGAAAGCTCATCAGCAACTCCTCCGCCCTCCTGCATTGCCACCCGCTGACTGTTTCCCTCAGGAGTGTCGGCCTCACCACGGCGGCAGTAGGAATAGCGATGGTTCATGTGCTGGGAATATGAGCCAGAGTGTGAGAAACGTTTCCCACACCGGTCACACTGGTATGGCTTCTCGCCCGAATGCAGCCGTGAATGCTCGATAAGGTGGTGCTTGTGCTTGAATGCCTTGTTACAGACTTCACACTGATGGGGCCGCTTTCCTGCCAAGTACACAGACAACACAGCTTTACAGCCAGTCAAGAATACATTTATCACATCAAAATGCAGCCTTTCATGACACAAACGTTGCGAAATAAAAATGGTCAAGAAAGGAAATGTACAAAAATTTCATTGAACACTTTTTACCTGCAGGATTCCATGTGAGTGGGCATAATTTAAGGTTCAAAAGTCAAAACACTATTGGCCGTTGACAATATGGTTACATGAAAGAGACCACACAATCTAGCTTGCTCACATGATTATAGACAAGCTTCCTGCACCAATCTGAAATACTGCATGCTCCACAATGCAACACCCTGTCATGGTAGAATCACACCACCAAGCTGGTTTTAAACGACTCTGAATCTAATATATATCCGTTAATGAAAATATAAATAAATGAAAAAAAAAATGAAAATAAATAAATGGGGGAAAAATGCAGGTGAGCAACCCGAGACAATGGGGAAGCACGGTTTGTATGCTTACACAATGTGTAAGCATACTCCGTTGGTATGTGTATATATATATATATATATATATATATATATATATATATATATATATATATATATATAATGTCTCAAAGCCATAATAAGAAAAAGTAAGAGTAAAAACCACTTAAAACCCAACTATCTTGCTGTCCTATCAAATTCCTGCATCTTTAATCAATCCGGCGTTTAATCAAACCCTGGTTCAGTTTCAAGGAAGAATCAGTAATTGGTTTCAGAAATAGTACTCAAATGTGAGGTCCCGAGTAATTGATGCGACTTGAATTAATAGCAATTGCACATTGTAATTTGAATTTTTCACCATTGTCTTATTTTTGAAAAAGATATCTAACCCCCTTACGACATTTACCTTTCGACATCTATGTTAAGACATGCACTTCCTGGTCACTCATTGTACACGGCTCAAAAATATTATCCTTTGAACTCCGTATTGAAACGGCTGGTTATTTGAATTTTGGCTTTACATGAGACTGAAAGCTCTGGTTTAGCTTCGTTCACAGATTAATTTCAATGGGAGCAACATAAATGAAAGAGAATAAGGAGGTTCGACATAGCAAGCACAAAGTCCCTGGTTTAAATCCAACCGAATAGGTCTGAAGGGTTGTTCCATCTGGAAAACTGCCTCCATAAGTGGTGCCTGCAGCCAGAGTCAAGTAAGTTCATTTTTTCTGATAGCAATGAGCTTGCCACGATAGTTGGGCAAGCACTTGGTGAAACATTGAGCAGATAATGCTTTTGGCTGCATTCAGTGTTTGCTCAGCAATGTCTCGAAAGGAATTCCACTCCATGATCACCCCCTTGTGCAGCGGACAATTTTGCGATTCTCCACCGATTTGACTTGTTTTATATCCAAAGTGCATAGGCAAATCTCCTCCTTGAGGCCAATAATTTACGAACCCATGTCCTAGCATTATATACCGAAAGATCTATACGAGACTTAATTAAAGACTATTGGATTTTGCTAGGTTACAGAACCAATGGCACATTAAATAACAAATACATTAACGTGATCGCAGAGCAAGCTCAAAAATTGTATCTTTTCACCATGATATCATTACTACGAGAAATTACACCTAAATGCGTATATTTTCAATTATTCCTTCTTGCAAAAGCAAAAGTTTGTTTTTAATTTGATATGAATTCCAAGATTTCAAAAGTAAATGTTTGTGAAGCACAGTGATGTTATAAATATCATGTTGGAAGGTAACTATTTATTAACCTCCGCCATCGAAGATGGACGGAGGTTACTGTTTTCACCCCTGTCTGTTTGTTTGTTACTTACGAAATCGAAAGATTTCGTAAGTATATTGATGACTTCCGTTTCTGTTTTTTGTTATCTTGCCAAAACGAAGTTTTTCCAAGATATGTTAGTCAGCTTGTATGTTTTTTTGTTTTTTTTGTCTGTAATCACGTATAAAGAATTCTGCAGAGCACAGTTATCATTGGAAATTTTTGTAACTTCGCATATCAGAGGCCTATAGAGGTCCCTTTCAGCACACAAAATTTTGAAGGTCAAGGTCAAAGGTCAAGGTCACTTTGTCGCAAATCAGGGGAGTCGACGAAACCCTTATTTTTTGAGTAATTTTGATCGGATCGTCTTCAAACTTCATGGGAATATACTTCATGGTCTGGCGCTCAGATGATTAATTTTTGGTGGCAATTGGCCTTGACCTTCATGGTTAGCGCCTGAGGTCAAACATATTTGACCCCAAGGTCAAATTTTCAAGTTTCAGGAACCACATCGTGTAGTACCTCAAATTGAACACCTCGATGAGTGCTTTCCAGATATGTCAAGCTTGAGACATTATGACGTCATTTGGTGACGTTATGAGGCAAACGCATATTTTTCATGGTTACTCTGAAGAACGATTCTCATCGGAATCTCTCGTAGGCAGATATTCCTCAAGGAGTCGGTCCTGGTGGATAGCAGCTCTGTTCACGTCAGTGTGACCTTCAAGTCACACGTGGTCATCTTTTGGCAAGATACGGGTCACCCTGAGGGTGACATTGGTTTATTACTTACGAAATCTAAAGATTTCGTAAGTATATTGATGCCTTCCGTTTCTGTTTGTTTGTTTGTTTGTTTGTAGGCACGATAACTCGAGAACGGAAGAAGCTACCAATGTCAAATTACACCACGTGATTCAGGAGGGTGATGGCTCGTGCTGATTAGATTTTGGTCAAAATCGGTCAAAGGTCAAGGTCACAGTGAGGTCAAACATTCGATTTATGATGGTTTGGTACAGAATCATCGTAGAAACTTCTGGTTTGCGTCGCTACCTTCTCGAGAGACAGCTTTTATTAGACAAGGTCAGAGGTCAAGTTGACGATTTTGTAAGTACCAGTCTATGACTGCTTGTTTGTTTTTTTTGGAGACACGATAACTCGAGAACGGAAGAAGCTACCAATGTCAAATTACACCACGTGATTCAGGAGGGTGATGGCTAGTGCTGATTAGATTTTGGTCAAAATCGGTCAAAGGTCAAAGTCACAGTGAGGTCAAACATCCAAAAAATGATAACTCGAGAACGGAAGAAGCTACCAATGTCAAATTACACCACGTGATTCAGGAGGGTGGTGGCTAGTGCTGATTAGATTTTGGTCAAAATCGGTCAAAGGTCAAGGTCACAGTGAGGTCAAACATCCAAAACATTCGATTTTTGATGGTTTGGTAAAGAATCATCGTAGAAACTTCTGGTTTGTGTCGCTACCTTCTCAAGAGACAGCTTTTATTATACAAGGTCAGAGGTCAAGTTGACGATTTCGTAAGTACCTGTCTATGACTGCTTGTTTGTGTGTTTGTTTGTGTTTTTGTTTGTTTGTTTGTTTTTAGGCACGATAACTCAAGAACGGAAGAAGCTACCAATGTCAAATTACACCACGTGATTCAGGAGGGTGATGGATAGCGCTGATTAGATTTTGGTCAAAATCGGTCAAAGGTCAAGGTCACAGTGAGGTCAAACATAATTCTGTAAATTAATGTGGAGAAATGGAGTATTTTTGCTTCGCTCGACGTTACGAGTTCGTTTTAACTTCAATTTTAATTCTGTCTTCGGTTTTTACGATCGCTTGGGACGCTTAAAACTCGGTTGTCGAAATTCTGGTAAAAATCGGATGTTTTGGAGACGTTTTAAGATTGTATAAAAAATATTTCACTCAACGCGTCACGGGTCATCCCATGATGCAGTGCGCTCGAGCAGACACGTCGTTGAGTCACGTTAAGGTTTTCCGTGTGCGCTGATGGTGTTTTCGATAAAGATGGTGTTTAAAAGTCATTTTTTATCCCAATAAAGGTTATCGTCGCATGCCTGACTCGCTGAGCCATCTGATTATGTAAAGATTGTTGGTGGATGGCCGAATATTACGGTTTTGTGACTTTGATAAAATAATATTGAATAATTGCGTGGAGAAATGGAGATTTTTGCTTCGCTCAACGTTACGAGTTCATTTTAACTTCGATTTTAATTTTGTCTTCGGTTTTTGCGACCGCATAGGACGCTTAAAACTCGGTTGTCGAAATTCTGGTAAAAATCGGATGTTTTGGAGACGTTTTAAGATTGTATAAAAAAAATTTCACTCGACGCGTCACGGGTCGTCACGTGATGCAGTGCGCTCGAACAGACGCATCGTTGAGTCACGTAAAAGTTTTCCGTGTGCGTGCTGACGGTGTTTTCGATAAAGATGGTGTTTAAAAGTCATTTTTTATCCCAATAAAGGTTATCGTCGCATGCCTGACTCGCTAAGCAGTCGGATTATGTAAAGATTGTTGGTGGATGGCCGAATATTACGGTTTTGTGACTTTGATAAAATAATTGCGTGGAGAAATGGAGATTTTTGCTTCGGTCGACGTTACGATTTTTTATGGTTTGGTACAGAATCATCGTAGAAACTTCTGGTTTGCGTCGCTACCTTCTCTGGAGACAGCTTTTATTAGACAAGGTCAGAGGTCAAGTTGACGATTTCGTAAGTACCAGTCTATGACTGCTTGTTTGTTTGTTTGTTTGTAGGCATGATAACTCGAGAACGGAAGAAGCTACCAATGTCAAATTACACCACGTGATTCAGGAGGGTGATGGCTAGTGCTGATTAGATTTTGGTCAAAATCGGTCAAAGGTCAAGGTCATGGTGAGGTCAAATATTCGATTTTTGATGGTTTGGTACAGATAACTCGAGAACGGAAGAAGCTACCAATGTCAAATTACACCACGTGATTCAGGAGGGTGATGGCTAATGCTGATTAGATTTTGGTCAAAATCGGTCAAAGGTCAAGGTCACAGTGAGGTCAAAAATTCAATTTTTGATGTTTTGGTACAGAATCATGGTAGAAACTTCTGGTTTGCATTACTACCTTCTCCAGAGACAGCTTTTATTAGACAAAGTCAGAGGTCAAGTTGACGATTTCGTAAGTACCAGTCTATGACTGCTTGTTTGTTTGTTTGTGAACAGTATTACGGAAAAACTCCTCGACGGATTTCGACGAAATTTGGTGGGGGGGGGGGATTAGGTATGGTCCAAGGATCATGCCATTCGATTTTGGACTTGGTCCAAAGGCCAAAATGGCCGCTATGGTGGCCATTTTGAAAAAAAATTTTGAATTTTTGTTTTTGCATTTCTACATGTTTTAAGTGATTTCCAACCCCCCCCCCAAAAAAAAATTGTTAGAGAAAAAAATTTTTTTGCAACTTAAAAAAAAAAAAATTTTCGTTTTAATTTTTTTTTAATGTATTGGGCCAGATATGTTCTCGTGGATCAGGCATTACATGGCGGAGGTATGCACTCTACTGTGTGCCCTTCTAGTTTGCTGCTGTGTCTTGCCGAATACTATAGCATCACTAACAACTTTTGAGGTGCAAGTAAAAGGAAATATAGTATTACTTTGGAGGTGGACGTATAATATTAATTAAATGTATTTGTTATGTTTTGTACAAGCATGGTGGGAAAGCTCACAATGTGGGATTTAATAATAATAATAATAATGATACCATTCCTTTCGTGCCATAAAGGTGCATAGGGCTGCCAAGGCAGTTCAATTGGCAAGGAGTACAGTCCTGGACGGATCACCACTCTAACGCAGGTTACCCTGAATGGTTATTACCCCAGTACGCTGGTACTCATTTCGCTTACCTCAGAAGGATGACAGGCTGAGTCAACCCCAGTTGAAGTTAATTCAACAGCCAACAGGGACTCAAACTCAGGACCCTAAGATCCCAAGCCAGCCACCTTATCCACTAAGCCAACACCAGGCTTTCAACTTACACCAGGTTGGGATTTACAACTCCTTTAGACTATTACTAGCGAGAGAATGTGAATGGTACTGAGTGCTCTGGTTTAGCTTCATTCACAGACGAGAGGCGTTCACGTAGCTTCGTTTAAGACTTCTTTCACAAGGTTTAAGAAAATTCATTTGAAAGCCTGGTGTTGGCTTAGTGGTTCAGGTGGCTGGTTTGGGATCTTAGGGTCCTGAGTTTTAAATCCCGTTTTCCACTGAATTAACACCAGGTGGGGTTGACTCAGCTTGTCATCCTTCTGAGGTTGGTGAAATGAGTACCAGTGGATTGGTAGAGGGGCACAGCATCAGCGGCATAGTCACGCCCCAACAGCAAAGCTGCCATACGCAAGAAGGAAAATAAGAAAATTCACGAAAACAAAATGTACTTCCTGACACACAGCAAATTCCAAAAGTCCAAATGAAACTGATGTCCTGGTTTATAATCTGGATCTTTGAATAAAACACAGTTGGAACTTCTACACACTTTATCTTCATTTCAACGTTATTTCACATTGTGTGATTAATATTTAAGAATTTAATGCACCAAAGCATCAGAGAAGGAAGCAGAAATCATGGCCAAAACGATTTGTCATTGCCTTGTTGGTGTTCCCATCTGAGCACTTGGCTGGTAAAGATGTGACCCCAGGAGGTTCAAATCCCACATGCTGTGTTGATTTCATTGTTGTTTAGTGATTTTGTAATTCATATAAAAGCATGCTGATGTCGTCCAATGTTCTTGTCCTATGTGTGGTGTGTGTAAAACCTCCTCCCTTAGCCTTGCCAACTGTAATAATAATAAAAAAAGTTACACAATAGCCATCGGCATAGTCACGCCACAAACTCCTGTCCGGACATAACAGGATAACAATGTTAAAGTATTTAAGCCAACCACACACCTATCCATCCATCCATTGGGACTATACTCTGAGCAGAGCGTTGGTGCTGCCTAAGCAGTCTCCTTGGCTATTGGGTACAATCCTGAACGGGTCGCCACTCCAACACAGGATAACAGCAAGCTCGTACTCATGTTTGCCAACCTCAGAAGGGTGACAGGCTGAGTCAACCCCACCTTGTATTAATTCAACAGCCAAGCACGATTTGAACTCAGGACCCTAGGATCCCAAGCTCATCACTCTAACCATTAAGCCGACGCCAGGCATACACATGCCTATCAGCATTTCAAAAACGAGCGTTCAATGGAAATGCTTTGTCAGTATCACATGGAAGTTGCTGTGATTCTTTGCTGAGTTGCTTAAATAAACCGTACAAAGCCCTACTACATATTGATAGACAGCACTTTTATATTTGCACTCCACAAGTGATTTCTCTCATCACCAGCACAGGTGCATCGGCTATGCTTTTCCTGTCCCAAGGTTACCTGAGCAGTTTCGCCGATGTTGCTGGGAACAGCTTGGCTGTCTTACATGCCACAAATGGCTGCAACGAAACTCAATCCTCAAAATAACTGAACAACGCCAGCAGGATAGACCGATGGCTGTCTGTCTGAGCTCTCATATCTGTGCGGTACTAAATAAAAACCTCCTCGAGCGGAGGGCAGAATAAAAGGTACATTCATGGGAAATCGCTAAATTTATCATGTAAGGATCTTTTTATGGTTGAACCTGACTAATCTGAGAGATAACGATGAAGGTTTGTTCAATATTTCCTGAACATGGCTTGTTAATTACCCTGCCTCTCTGACATTATTTAACAGATGATACACTTATAAAGATATACAGGGAACTTTTGTACAGGAGCAGGCCATTCGCCCATCATGCCTGCGCTCTACCAACTCCAGAAACCATCACCCATCTACACACAAGCTACCCACAAGTCCTGCTTATATCCCTGTACCTCTCTATCTCCATTGCATCAAGGTACCTCTCTAATTCCAATTTAAATCTGCTGCTACTACCTTTCTGGGGAGACAATTCTACTCTGAAAGATGAATGAAACTGTCATGGCAGCCTTATGTGCCTAATGGCGAGAGGAAGACCTTCCATTCTCCATTCCCCACCCTTGTGGAGGGCAAGGGGGATTTATTTCATGCCTTTGACCTGACCCAGGGTATTCCGAGCATGTAAGTATGATTTAGGGAAGATCAGCTAAGCCGTTTTCGATTTTACAAGGTTCAGACAGACATACATACATACATATATACATACATACATACGTACATACATACATACATACATATATACATACATACATACGTACGTACATACATACATACATATGTACATACATACATACGTACATACATACATACATACATACATACGTACATACATACATACATACATATGTACATACATACATACATACGTACATACATACATACATATGTACATACATACATACGTACATACATACATACATACGTACATACATACGTACATACATACATACATACATATGTACATACATACATACGTACATACATACGTACATACATACGTACATACATACGTACATACATACGTACATACAGATATGTAATACAGAGACGTGACATATTTTAGAATGATAGGAACACCCTTTGTCCCGTTCCCTCCAGGGGTGAAATGAGGTGTCAAGATGTGCTCCCTCCAGCAGGGGTCAGTACTTAAACCACTTGCACTATTCTGCACAGGAAAAAATCTCATGTTTTCTCTCCATTATCATTCCTGATTCTATAAAGATGAGACATACATACATACATACATACATACATACGTACATGTAATTGCTTTATTGTAGTACCAGCAAATACCACCCATCACTTCGCTGATCGGAATACTAAATGGGAAAGGGGGGGAGCTGGTGGGAAAGAAAGGAGGGAGGGAGAGCGAGGAGGGGTGTGGGAGCAGGGTGGGGTGGGGGAAGTGAAGACAGTTTGAGGTAAGAGGAAAGGAAGGCAGACGTGTGGTGGAGCATTAATTACGATTCATACCGTCTCATCAAAATGATTCTGCATTGATTAACAGTTAAGATGGAAAGAAAATAATGTCTGAAATCCATTTTCTACCGGTCATAGTATAAATTCGGGCCAGAGACAAACACCGTCTGGACACGTCCAGAGACAAACTCCTGTCTGGACATAAACACCGCCCGGATGGGTTCAGAGACAAATACCTATCAAACATACCCACCATCCATATATGTCGAGAGAGAGAAGAGAGAGAAGAGAGAGAAGAGAGAGAAGAGAGAGAAGAGAGAGAGAGAGAGAGAGAGAAGAGAGAGAAGAGAGAGAAGAGAGAGTAGAGAGAGAGAAGAGTGAGTAGAGAGAGAAGAGGGAGTGTAGAGAGAGAAGAGAGTGAAGAGAGAGAAGAGAGAGAAGAGAGAGAAGAGAGAGAAGAGAGAGAAGAGAGAGAGAGAGAGAGAGAGAGAGAGAGAGAGAGAGAGAGAGAGAGAGAGAGAGAGAGAGAGAGAGAGAGAGAGAGAGAGAGAGAGAGAGAGAGAGAGAGAGAGAGAGAGAGAGAGAGAGAGAGAGAGAGAGAGAGAGAGAGAGAGAGAGAGAGAGAGAGAGAGAGAGAGAGAGAGAGAGAGAGAGAGAGAGAGAGAGAGAGAGAGAGAGAGAGAGAGAGAGAGAGAGAGAGAGATAAGAGTGGGAGGAGGGTGCTGCACTCCATTGGGAGGGGGTAGGGCAAGGATGGGACAAAGAGGGAGAGTGGTGGGGGTAGGGGAGTTAGCAGAGAGAATATGTTATGCTTGATGAACAACACACACACACACACACACACACACACACACACACACACACACACACACACACACACACACACACACACACACACACACACACACACACACACACACACACACACACACTGACATTTATTAGTGCAGATTATGGATACAGGGGAGGTCAGGGCTAATGGTGAGGCCTAGAATTTGAGTAGCTGAAGCTCTTCCAGTGGATGACGATATATGTCGTTATGTGCATCCATTTGATGAATCTCCTGGAGTGACAGGGTGAGTCTGTAAGATTTTCTTCCATTTATGAGACCAGCATCAAATCAATTCCATGTCAGGAGAGAGTGGCACTACTACTGATTGCCTATCATTTGGTTGGGTGTATCATATGACAGTGTGGAGTCATCTGAAAAAAGTAACAGTGGGTATTTCAGAGCGTTGGGAAGGTCGTTTGTGAATGAGGAACAGGACTCGGCCCAACTCACTGCTTTGTGGAAATCCAGTCTCCACAGAGAGAAGAGAGGAGAGGATTACATTGATAGCAACACATTGACTGCATGAGTGGAGGAAATCAGAAATCCAGGAATAAAGGCAGCCTTGTTTTCTGTTTGATTTTGTTTGCACCATATCCTGATGCTGTGTGGATTGTGCCTCCCTGCTGATGGACCTCTGGTAGCTTTTACCTGTTCTGCATTTAGGCCTGGGCAGTAATTGCTGAAATCTATCGATTTGGGTCCCTCCTGACATATTTGTTCTTTTATATACAAGAAAACAAACCAGACATTTTAACCAAAGCTTTTCATGCTGTGCTTCTCAAGGTTGAATCACAGCAAGAGAACCAGGAAGTGAGAGAGCATGCACACATGAGCTTGTTTCTGTAAGGTCGACACTGATTGGTTCATCAGTTATGATGTCAATGGTAATCTGAGCCACCATTGGTTAGCCTACAGTCATCAGTATCTCTGGCTACAATTGGCTAGAGCGGAGTGCAGGGCGATGACTCGCCATTCGCACCAACGCCTGAGCATAAAGTAAGGAAGCAGCACCCACCGTTTTTAAAACTTTTGTATTGGTGAGCCGGCGTATAGAATTGAATCACCGACCTACCAGACTCAGAGATGCCCTCTAACTACAATGCCACTGAGTCTGGTGAGTCAAGCACTTTGACTCTGCTCCTCTTCAAAATGAAGTGCCTAATTTTGCTGTGAATCATCATGGAGTACGGGTCGTACTTCATATGTAGGGATGGAATGGGAAAAAACAAGCTCAAATGAGCTAAGATCCTTATCCTCTTAATGATGACGTCATAAAACAAATATGACGTCATTGTGATGTATCAGGTTTGCGATAAATTATCTGTGCTAATGCCCGGCTTGATTCCCGCAAACAAAATTCAAACAGCTTGCCTAGTTTCAGAGATGATGGTACAGGCGATTTCCATTAGTGGCGATATTATGACGTCGACTTTTTTTCTAGGAAGAATTTCCAAAATCTGAGATGGTTACTGCCTGCGCGTGGACTTTCTGCATATACATGGCAAGTTTCACGAAGATCCGATGAAAACTCTGGGTTGTGAAACAAAAAATGACAAAAAATAGGAATGTCGTCATAAAAATTGATATGACGTCATAGTGATTTATCATATGTGCGGTAATTCATCTCTGCTAATGCCCTGTTCGATTCCCGCAAACAGAATTCAAAAAGCTTGCCTAGTTTCGGAGATAATTTTTTATGCGATTTCCATCAGCGGAGATATTTTGACGTCATAACTTTTTTTCTAGGAGGAATTTTCAAAATCGGAGATGGTTACTGTCTGCGCAGGGTATTTTTACATATATACGCCAAGTTTCAGGAAGTTTGGATGAAAACTGTAGGCTGTGAAACAAAAAAGTCCACAAGAATAAGATGAAGAACGACAACGTTAGTAAGACTCTCCTCCACGAGGATCTAACAATCGCCGCCAATTCACATGTGCACAAAGCGATAACAATTATTATAAAATGAAGTCATAATCTTTTAAAAGCCGTTCCTTTTATTCTCGAGTGTTTTCATAACTAACAAGAATGAAAAAATACACCACAATACATCGCTAAAGTACCGGATCAAGAGATCGCAAAATCACCGATTCGTTGTTCCTCAGAAAGTTGATAAATGTCATCCTGCCAAGCACAACAATGGCTGAAGCAATTACAATTATTCTAACGGAAGGAAGCGACATTTTCTCTTGGTTATTGCACCCGTACCATAACAATTTTTTTTTTAATCGGATATATTTAATATAATGATGTGAAGTGAACAATCAAGCTGTGTTGATAATGAAGCCAAATCAACGAGTTCATGCTTGAGGAAGAACAGCGTCAAGTTGCTGACTGACTCTCAATCACCTAATCTCAGCCTGGTCGAGATGTTATGGGAGGACTTGAAAAAGCTGTCAAGTCTCGGTATCCCAAGAAAATGCAATACAGTAGTTAAATTAAGTACCTTTATAATAATGGGGCAAAATTATGAGGAAAAGATTCTTTAAACTGGAAGAGAATTAAAAGAAAAAAATTGAAGCTTTTCTGCAAGGAAATTGAAGTCACACAAAGTCGGAGGAACTATCTTTATCATATACATATGCATGTAATAGAGCTTGATTCGTTCAATAGAGCGTTCTCTGTGAACTTAATTATTACTTTCCTCAAATATGTAAGTTCCTTGTACCATGATTTGTGCAAACTTTTGTACGCCGCTGAAATTCCTACTTTTTGAAACTTGACTTTTGTTTCACTTTTTAAATAATTTTTTCCACTTTAAAAAGAAAAGATGGATATTGCTATGATTTTTGTGTTTGACACCAGATATAAATCTGCTTTTCTTTACAAATTATTTTTTTTAATATCACAAAGTCGTCTACTCCGTTGTCATGTTTCAAATTCGGAGAAGCTCTGCATTGTTCCCCCATGAACTTATGTTAACAAATTTCAAAGAATACTAATGGAGTACACGCCCTACGGGCGATATTGTTCCAAGCATGCAACATGTTCTCCTGATGCATACCTTTATTTGGGTGGTGTATAGGCAACTGACATATCTGCATAGACAAAAAAAAACAAAAAAACCCAGTTACGTGCATGAAGCAAAAACATACTTACTACTTTTAATTCAAAACACCTCACTGGAAAACGTGGGGACAGGAATACTGCACTGTTGATGGTGGAAACTTGTAATACCCTCCCCCACCTGTAGGTGGCACTACACGATACACATTTACATAGAGAATTTGTGTCCCCGCCCCCCCCTCTTCCCTCCCCCCCCACCCCCAAGACCACTGGCAAAGTTAAAACACCCTCATACATTAATTGGGGTTATGCTGATCCTTTGTAGCAAGTCTGGATGGAATCAGTCCAGAACTGGAAGAGCAGTAGCACGACAAACACACACAAACACCGATCCATGAATTAGAGTGAGGATACCACTTATTCTTCAAAATTTCTTAATAACTTGAAAATCAAAATAGCTCAGAGCAAACAAGACCTTTGTCAATATCCCGATGAAGTTGTGCTCTTCCCTTTGGGCTGGACCCCCAGCATCACCTCTGTCTTTCCTGGAATCTACAGAATGTAAAACTCTCAGCATTAATAGCATTTCCTGCAATGTTGTTGAAGCACAAGACCTGTTGCTTTTCAAGGATGCACATGTTCTTCTTATAGTAACTCCAAATATCCAGGCTGTCTGCAGAACTCCACGTCTTTGTTCTTCTTTTCTCCCGTTTGTAGAACCATCTTCCTGAGGCTGTTGAATCGTACTCTTCTCTCCAGCACTTCCAGGAAGCAATGCACCACCATGTTGTTCCATGCCTCATCTGTACCCATGAATCCATGATAGTTTCTACCCCCATTAACCCGACCTAACCGAACCCTCGAATTTACAGGTTACTGTGTTTCCTCCCCTCTTCACTCTTCTCTTTTCCGTTTATTCATTCCTTTGGTTACTATGTCCAACTTTTGCCACACTGTCTGTTCTTTGTCTTATGACACTCTGTCACCTCCCTTTTTATATGAGTTTTGATCTTGTATAGAAAATACATATATTCTTGAATTTATAGAATAGATAAAGAAATATAGTCCTATTTCTTTAGAGATAGTGGACATGAAAATGTGGTGACATAATGATTACATTCAGTAGCATAATGGTTAATGTGTCCACTCTGAGTTGAGGAGGTTGGTGGTTTGAACCCTCGCTGAGTCATTCCAATGACTTAAAAAACTGGCACATGCTGCTTCCTTCCTTGACGCTCAACATTTAAAAGGATAGAGCTTAAAGAAACAACCAAAAGTTGCCAAGACTCGTGCACGCTTTGATGCGTCTCATAGCCTCATTTGCATATTCGTTCTTTCAAGGAAAGTCCTATTATCAATACTACACTGTCAAAAATAATTTTCTTCATTGGAGATATTGTTTTGAAAATAACAAAAGAAAACCACAAGAAAGATTTTCTCATGGTTTTCTTGTTTCAAGAAAACTTTTGTTATTTTAAGAAAACTGGTACGGGCCCGTAGGGGCGAAAACGACGACTGGATTGGGGCATTATTTCAATTAGATTGGACCAACCGTATCATAAATGGCAATAACTTGGGAAACATACTCGGGTCCCCAGCGTCAAATGTGACGTCATATCAAACGAAGAAGAATTGTGTTGAAGAATTGCCCCCTCTCTCTCGCCCCCCCTCGCTCCCCCCATGTCTCGCCCTTCCTTTCTCCCCCTCCTCTCTCGCCCCTCTCTCTCGCCCCCACTCTCATCCTCCCCTCTCTCGCAGATATTGGTCGACAGATAAATGGCTGTAACTTGGGAACCGCTCGTTCGATTAATATCAAACCTCAAAAAGGCACATCCACGGGTCCCCAGCAATATTCCTCTTCCCCCTGCTCTCTCGCCACCTCTCTCCCTCCCCTCTCTTGCCCCCCTCTCTCCCCCCTCTCTCGTCCTTCTCTCTCCCCCCTCTCTCCCCTCCTCTCTCCCCTCTCTCTGTAAATGTATTCACAAATGTCTACCAAGCACAACAATTAATTCCAACCTTGGAATTCCAACGTCAGCGTGACGTGACGTGTCCCCAGGCACATACTCATGTAACTTACCAGGCTGAAATGTAGCTGAAAAATTCCTATCGCCGAGTGATGTAGCCGACGTAGCACTGCCAGTCGTATAAAAATTGCACATATAATTATGTACACTGTACATACATAATCTATCTACCTGTTAATCCATCTACCTGTGGCCCTGTTATAATGCGATCGTTGAGGTTCATAAAATGTCACTGCGAAAAAAGCAGGGTCGTGCTAAATCGGGATTCAAGGAAATCGGATTTCAAACTGAACCAATGTTTGCACGTTTACCTTCTAGAAAGTATATTACCTTTGAATTGAAGAATTCCACGAATAAATCGTTGTTGTTAGTCGAAATTAAAACACCATTTTGTTTTAAGTGAAGCTTTTTAGTGAATGAAGCTTTAGTGAAGCTTCACATACTCAGGTCCCAGAGTCAATTGTGACATCATATCAAAAAAAAAAGAGGAAGCATTGTGACGTCATGAATGACGTCACAATGCTTCCTCTTTTTTTTCAACCTTTTCAACACTGAAAAAGCAATAAAATGGCCGTAACTTGGGAACCGCTTGTCCGATTAATATCAAACCTCGAAAAGGCACATCCGCGGGGCCCCGGCAATATTACTGGCAAGTTTCAATGAGATCGGACCGGCGGTAGTTGAAAAACGGCGGTCGCAGACAGACAGACAGACAGACACACAGAGATTGCTGGAATTATAGATATTTTCTTACTAAGAAAACTAAGAAAAACCAGAAATATTTTCTCATGGTTTTCTTGTTTCAAGAAAAATTTTCTTATTTTAAGAAAATATTTTCTTACTAAGAAAAAGTTTTTTGGATTGAAATCCCTCCGACAATCCCATAGATGTCAATCTATTGAGCCTCTATATTATTCTCCCAATCACTGCTAAGAGAAAGCATAAAGTCGGCCATCTTGTCGAAACGAAACATTAAATTATGAATGTTTAAATTTATGTGAATTTTCCATAATTGGAGGAGGCATGGTGCTGTGGGACTTTCAGGTAGAATTAAGGAACCAAAGAGGCACATATATTTACAATTACATTATCTACCTGAACATTATGTACCTACTGTATACCTAAAACATGTAAGTTCCTTGGAATTTCTGCAACCACCCAGGGTGGTACCACCACCTGTCCCTTAGGAGCCTTTAATGGAACATTGGTTCTGATGCAAGTTCTTGGTGCAGGCTGCCGTATGGGAGGTTTGTGGTTCTTAAATCCTTATGGTTGCATTCCTGGTTCCGTGGTGCCTCTTTAATCGGTGTTACCACATGTTTGTCACAAGAAAGCTGGAGGCCGGAACCTGGACATAGTTATTTGGGAGGCTGCCCCAACATTTGGCACATAACCTGGGGTCCCCTTGTTCACCAGTTCGTGACTGGAGCACAAGATTCAGGGAGGCTCTTTTGAGGCTACTAGTTTGCTCTATTTGTGCCATCTGGAATGCTCCTTGTTCGTCTGCAATGTCTGTAAAGTTTACTGAAGGAACACTCCTTCGTGCCTGTTTTATGTGTCCATTATGACATCCTTACGAACAGTAAGTTTCCTGTTTGGAATTATTTTTAATCTTGTTTCACTGCCAGACAGACAGACAGAGTAAAATGTTATCTCACTCCTCTCTGTGCATGTGCGAAAAGGATGAATTCACAGCCGATATACGGTAAAACGGAAGACTTGTCTTTCGACTCATGTTCTCATTCTTGTTCAAAATATAACATTACATTTACATATGTTGTTCCTCCCATTCCTTAAACTGATAAGACAGACATGGATGGACAGACAGACATGAACCAATTGCTTAACCTCGCTTTTTGCTTTACGTACGTGGGGCAATTATTGTTCAGGAAATATTGGAAGTATCTCGAACGTACTCATGCGCTGAGACCAAGACAGAGGATCATGAGACAGAATTCCACAACCAAGGATTTCAAAGGCATTCATCTCCAAAAGCAATCGAGTAAGGTCAGCATTGTCGTGAAATATTTATGCCACACATGCCATTCAGTCGGATGATGACATGTGAAATATTTACACCATACATGCCATTTGATTGAACAACAATGGTTACCTTATTGGTGTGGATACTGGATTGGTATCCCATACAGAATTTATAGGTTTTGGTACCCCATTCATAGGAAAGCAGTAATATTAACGACTTGGATTTTAATCTTCTGGACAACAAACTATTTTCAGGATAATTACCATACCATGTCATCATCAGATTACCAATAAAAACCCAGCTGGCTCAATAATGGCCTTGATGTAATAAGGGGTAATCTACCTGCACTGCCTGGTCTGATAAATATGTGGTGACCACAGCACACATCGTGGTTAGAATTTAATGCTAACACTGTAACTTGGGATCGGCATTAAAATGCAACTCGCTCGTCCTCCTTACACCCAAATCGGGAAGAAAACTCAGCATAACGGATGGTAAGATGACAGTCAGAGGGGATATCCAATGGTGATTCTGCTTTGGCTTTTAGAATGCAATAAGAAGTTGCCTTTGGGGGTCATCTACGTATTACGTATGCAAAATGGCTAATTTTCACTCCTTCCTTTCTCATATGTCCCACAGACCCATACTATCCCTTTCCTCTTCTCTCTTAATGAACATGTCTCCCAAACCTCCTCTTATTTCCTTCCTGCTCAATTATTCTGCACTCCCCTTTGTCCACGGCCATCCTTCCTTTGCTTTCTTTTCTCACTTTCGTTTCTCAATTTAATACTTCCTCCCATGCACATGTAATGTGTAGGTGGCCCCTTACGGGGAGAAAGAGGCATTTACCTGTGTGTTCATACTTGTGCCTCAGAAGGGAGCTGCTCTTCTGGAATGTTTTGTCACACAAGTCACAAGAGAAGCACCCTGTTTCTCCCTTCCGTAACTTCTTGTGCGGTAGGCCCGAGTCAGAATCGGAACCATGATCTCCATCCTCCGCCTGCCGTCCAAAAATTTGGAAGGAGATAAAACAAGTCCACAACCACAATCATACTGAAGTAACACATGCTTTGCGTATCCAACCACATGTGCCTGGGTGTTTGGACTTGAAAAGCTTGCACACAGCTATGAGGAAGTTTAAGCATGATCATTTGAAGAGAACAGCTTATGAGCTGCTTCTGTTTCTGTCTCCTCAGCGAAATAAGCCATGATAATATATTTTCAAAAGACAGTTTGGCATTGCTTATGTATTGGAACAGCAATCAAAGGATTCATCACTGGAATTCACTGTGCTGGTGAAGGGAATAGTGAAGCTTGACGGGTGTGACTCCAATGGACCAAATCCTTATGTGATTACCTCTTCTTTCAAGTGAAGTTTGCAGCACAAGACAGGTGGCCACATCATATAACTAGCCACATAAAAGGGATACTGCATTAATATCTGCAGACACTCAAATTTCTTTCACAGCACTTTGGAAACAACTCAACGAGAGAAACAAAGTTTAATATTGTACGTTGATACAAGGATTGATGATGACAATAATAATATCAATGACTCGAACGGCATTCGGTCGAGCGCGTCCCTCCGCCAGGCTGAACAGTTTACGTTTTGTATCCCACTGATAGGCCGGATCAGGATACGGACCCTGAACCAAAATCGAATGGGCTTGTTCTTGTCGCCGACCCAACTCATCCACCTGGTTTTGTCATAACTCGTCCACAGCTTTTTGAAATATCATGATATGTATCGTTTTTGCCCCCGATCTCTCAATGGTGAAGAATCACTTTAAAAAAATTTTTTCTCCTCTCCAGATCCGGATTCGGATCTTCACCAAGACCGAACCAATTCTTCCTTGTCACACACCCAACCTGTTAACCGAGTTTCATCCAAATCTGTCAACAACTTTTTGAGATATCATGTCAAATATAATATTGAGCCCGATTACTCAATGGTGAAAAATCACTTTAAAAATTCTCGTATCCAATTGTGAATTCGGGTCTTCCACAAAATAGAATAACTTCGTCCTCGTCACACACCCAACCTGTCCACCAAGTTTGGTCTGAATCCGTCCACAAAGTTTTGAGATATCCTGCTCACAGACTGACGGAGAGACAGACAAACAAAACAGACAGACAGGGGTGAAAGCATAACCTCTGTCCACCTTCGGTGGGAGAGGTAATAATAATTTAAACGATGCAACAACTTGGTGGACTTTTTATTTTTTTAGTAAATAAATATTTGAAGGGGAAAGGATGTGGGTCAAAGGACATGTAGCAAGCTTTATACTCACTGCTGACCTGAGCACTGCCTCTATGGTGGAACTTCCTGTTCATATTGAAGTCTCCGGTCGCAGTGATTGGGTGGAAAGATGTGTGATACGCCAGATGTGGAAAGAAGGGCAATTGGTCGAGGCCTGCATAAGGCCCCAGCTCAGGCATCCGGCCTGTGTGCAGTGGTGGTATGAGGTTGCCTGGGTTGTGGAAGGTGCTGAGGGGTGGAAATGCTGAGTATAGCGGAGGTGGTTGGGGTTTTGTCCCGTAAGAGAGTGATAGATCAAACGCAGGCTTCCTGACTCCAGTGATGGATGTAATATTTCTAGTTATTTCATCATCACCATGGCCACATGGCTCTTTTTTGAAGTAAGTCAGGTTGAGAGGCTCATCTTGCTGACTCGTTGGAGATGACGTATCACTGCCAGATTCCACCATCCCCAAGCTGTCTTGGTCACTCATTTTGAACCTCTTAGTCACCTTGAGATGATTTGGGTCTTTTGGCAGTGAAAGATCCAGCGGCTCGGCCTGTGATGAAATCAGAATATCATCCGATGACAAAGAACCATTCGACATGCTGCGAGGAACTCCACCTGGTGAATGAGAACATCCATTTGGGGTCTGCTCTATATGATGTCCTGAAACGGATAAATTCAATGGAGAAGAAGGAGTGTTACTCCTGGAAATATGGCTGTAGCTGGAGGCAGTTAGCAGTCGGCTTGGTGAGAACTTGTTTGTCCTTCTCAGAGGGCTTCTATGATGGAAAACTCCAACATTCACCTGAGGAAGACAGAACGAAGTGAGTGGAGAACTTTCTGATAAGCCCTCACCATTGCTCGCTGTGCCTCCAGGTAAGATACTTGCATGGTCAGAGTCCCGGATACTACACAGGTTATCCCTGTTTGGGCAACGGTTCGGAAAACTACGAGCGCAAACAAGTCGTGAAAACTGTGCAAGCATTTCGGCCTTGAGGAAATCTTCAGCATTATGCTTTCCGAACGATGTGTGGCTTGGCATTTCTGGAGCAGGTGTGCTTGGTGAAGATGTTTCTCGGTGTGTTTCTGGTGAAATAGAACCTTCTGTTGAAATTGATTTCACCTTCGGGGTTTTGTGTTCTTGGCTCGGGCGGATCAGTACAGCTTTGATTTCTTCATTCATCTTGCACAAGTACCGCTCATGCTGATGGAGGGGAATAGGCCCAGGAAAGGCGTGGCCACAAAATTGACACCGGTGCATGCACGAACCAGACGCTGACCCATCAAGGTCTTGCTTGCGCATCACATTCTGACCATTAAATGGTGTTATCTTGCCTTCCTCGATGTTTCTGCCAAATTGCCACGCTTCTCTTTTAAGCTCCTGATCATTTTCTTTCAACGACTCTTGATCGAGACCCTGCAAGCAGACCTTGGCCTCATTCACTTTTTCCAGGGTATAATCAATGATGCTCTTTGCCATTCCATTTTGTGCCAGAAATGGGGAGAATCGAGACAACGCATGGCTCTTCGGCACAGTCGCAACCCCTGGCACTGCTGCTGCTGCTGCTGTCAATTCCTCAGCTTCTGGATCCATCTTTACAGGACGTTCAAGTATCTTGGCACCATCTTCCCGTAATGGTGTGCAACTCTTCAGTCTCGACACTGTATTATCTACAATCCGTAGTACTTTGTGTACCTCATTAAGGCCGACTGGCAGTTCTTCATCGTTGAACCTCGCCCTGAGGTCTTCCCCACCCGTCAATGTCTGTAATAAATTTTGTACTGCCGGCTCGCTTGAAGCCAAAAGGTCAGGGTTCAGTTGGGAAATGAGGGCTGGCTGCAGTGAACCAAGCACTGCTGCACTGAAGTTCATTGGAAGGTTGATGCTGCTGTTGATAATATTGCTTCCACCATTTGAGTAGGTGAAACATGCAGCGGAGGTGCGGTAGTCTGGGAAATAGTCACTTGGCAGCTGTGGCTCAGCCTTTATTCTCAAGGAGTCGGGCGGCAACAAATGCAAATGTTCAGGTGAAAGGCGGCTGGCACCTTGCAGTTTTTGCCGAAGTTGCGAGAGTGCTTGGCTATCGGGAGAGGTGGGAGAATGTGATGGCGGCGATCCCATTCCCCTTATACCCATCTTCAATCGACCCCCATTGGTCATTGCAGCTCCTGGCGAAGCCTGTCCAATGCACTTCTTGCTACTTATATGTGAGCTATAGGATCCAGAGTGAGAGAAGCGTTTCTTGCAGTTTGGACATTCATAAGGCTTTTCACCTGGACAGCACAACACAAAGATACACTGATGTTAAGCTGAATTTACATACGTTCAACATGGTTAATCTATTTTATCATTTTCCATGAAGTGTTGCTCACACTGCAAACAACAGATGCATTCTGAATAATAAAACAGTGTCACATGTGATGGGAAATGTAATGACGAAAAGGGCAAAAAATATTTTTGAAATACACCGCAGGCTACGGAAACATCCCAAACATTGTCAAACTTACACACTGATTGATTGCATCGACTTTGTTGTGAATTAATGAACTTCCTTAAGACTTTCAAAACTTTTGCTACTCCTGCTGAGTTTAGATATTGCACGAAACTTCTGCAGTCTCAAAGACCAAAAAGTGGTCAATGAAGGAAAGCTAATGAAAATACGAATCCATGAGGCTTTAAAACATGACATGAAATCATTACCTCCGCTCATACGAAACAACGGATCACATTGAAATCAACAACACTTGCTTAGGTTGTGTCTGCCAAAGATAATGTAGGTGAGTAATATTTTGTGCTTTTTTTTTATTTTATTCAGAGCACAACTTAAACAAGCTCGGTGCTGCTTTAGGCACACACATCTGCATTGGAGCGGAAAGTGAATATTTTGCCAATGAGATACGCAAGCTTTGGTGAATGAATAGAGGTGGGGGGGGAGGGGGGTTGTGGGAGGGGGAGCAGTTGTTGAACCATCCATTTAAAGCTCTATTGCTAAAGAACTTTTCACAAAGATTTCCTAATTGGAAGAAAAAGTAATGAAAAAGCAAAAGGTAACACTTACCGCTGTGGATCCTCAAGTGCTCCTTGAGGTGATGTTTGTATTTGAAAGCCTTCCCACACTCACTGCACTTGAACTTCCGGTTCATTTCTGCCTGAGTGCCCACCTCCTGGAAAAGCGTGAGAACCAAATGGAGGAACGCAAACTCCGGCCAGAGCACATTTGCACAATCAAGTCAGTTGTTGGTCGCCAAGGAAAGCATACGGCTTTATGGGACAGGTGCTGCGGAGGCAGCTGCTGAGACTTTTCCGGAATGTCTTAGCGCCACCGTAATTGAGAGTTAAGTCAAGAGAAGCGTCACCTTTTCCCACTGAATCCCATTGACTATAAAGCCTGTGATTATATACCAAAAAGGGCAGCTGTTTCAAATGGCATATACATATCAGAGGCATAAAACATCCATGGCAAATTTAAAAAAAAAATAAAAAATTTTCACCATGTATGATAAAGTATGCTCCTTTAAATTAAATGGTGGGAATTATATATCTCTTTGGGAGGATAACAACTTTGAAATCATGATGAAACATTCTTTCTGGAGAACTGATCATGTGATATGAAAGGGATGCAACAAATGGGAAATGTGCCAGGACACCAAGACATTTGCCATTTTTTTTGGATTGGTAATACCCGTACAGTAATAGATTGGGCAAAAACGCAGTCATCGGTAGAATTAATGAAATTATCATTGCTAATACCTCCAACACATAAGGTTCATGGAGTTTATGTTTTGACCACTGTCTGTCTGTCTGTCTGTGTGAGCAGGATATCTCAAAAACAGTTGTGGATTGATTCGGACTAAACTTGGTGGACAGGTTGGGGGAGTGACAAGGAAGGATTGCTTCGATTTTGGTGAAGATCCGGATCTGGATCTGAGAATTCAAAAGACATTTCCAAGTGATTCTTCCCCATTGAGAGATGAGGCTACAGATGATATGTAGCATGATATTTCAAAAAAAATTGTGGACGGATTCGGACGAAACTCGGTGGATGAGTTGGGTCGGTGACAAGAACAAGCCGATTAGATTTTGCTTAAGATCTGGATGCAGATCCGGCTTATCAGTGGGATACATACAGTAACGTGAACTGTTCGGCTTGGTGGAGGTATGTGCTCTACCGAGTGCCGTTCTAGTTCTTGAAGCAATATGGGAATTGCAAAAAAAAGTTCCTCATAAGGAGATCACTGAAACGTGTTGAGATAATCAAAACATATACTATATTTTCCAAAAATAATTATCATATGGTTTCACAGCATACACTGTATATTAAAAAGCACAAAAATATTTAAAATGTGGAGTGTTCTATGACAAATATATATGATATCAAAAAAATTGCATCCCATCATACTTTGTCCTGATAAGCGATACTTGAAAAAAAAAAAAAAAAGAAGCAAAAACAACAACACAGATGAACAAAATAAGAGGTTTGTCATTGCATTATCAACTCATTTATCCTCAAATTCCTTTTGGAATGATTGATACATAAAACAACAAACTTGAAACCATCTTTAAAACAAATTCACAACTTAACAGAAAACATGAAGTGAAATTGTATTGAATGGAATTATCATGTGATGTACACATGGCGTTCAAAAAGGCATCGGAACAAGATAATCACAATATTTCATGAAACACCAACTTTTTGTATTTTTTAATATATATTTATACAATTGGGAAGGAAAATAATTTCATTCCACAAAATATAAACTAATATTAGTAAATAAATAAATATGATTTCTCTTCCAAGGAACTTCCACATCGGAGGAGGCTATTAGGCCCATCGAGCCTGCACGATAGTTGCCAACCTTTGGCTGTTTACCCATGCTCTCTCCTTTTTAAATGTCGAGCATCAAACAAGGGTGCAACACGTACCATTTATTAACTCTTTGGTATGACTCGGCCAGGGTCAGGTTCAAACCGTCGACCTCTCAGACTCAGAACAGACGTTCTACCCATCGTGCCACCAAGTGTCATTTTAAATTGAATAACAGTATCTTGAACAAAAAAAAAAGAAAAGAAAAAGTTTCTCGAACTATTGTAGTCTCATTAGGATAACCTTTTGAACGCCCATTGCATGTTTTGATTATCTCAAAATAACTGCATCAACTGAAAGAAAGAAAAATGTCCTTTTGGGCCGCTGTTCGAAGTAGTAGTGTACTTTTGAAGCATATGGACAGCTGGGTGTGGTTGATGGTTCTCAAGGGAAGACAGCTGTTATGAAACCAAGGCCAGTGTCATTACACACTGCACAAAGATTCTGTTTGTTCCCAAAATGATCATATGGGGTGCTTGGTGGGCTTTACCCCTTCTCCTGGTTTCGCATTGTGATATGACATCACCAGCATCCAAGCCACACCTGTTGACGACTCTCACAGTAACCTTTGCTTGTGAAAATGAATTATGAAGCAAATGCAATGTGACAATAATATGTCAGAGGTGCAAAGAGTGCATGATCAATGTCACAGCTATTGCTGGTAAATGATTAGATTTGCCATCTCCTGGATCTAGATTACTTGGTAGATATATATATATATATATATATATATATATATATATATATATATATATATATATATATATATATATATATATATATGTATGAAACATACTACCTGTATGTATAGAACACAATTTAATAGTTATCTGAGACAAATTCGACCATTGCTATAAGATAGGACACTGAACATACATCTCCCTTAGTTTCATTTGCCACGTAAGGGACAGTTTTAAGGCTGGCAATCGGTCAGGAGCAGATGTAAGGGAGTGGACTGGGTGGCCCCGGTTTCTTTTCTTGCAAGACTTTCTGAAGTTAATTTCCTCAACACTGCTCCTTACAGGGCCACCAATGCTTCGGCGATTTCCTTGAAACGCTGAAAACATTGCTATATTAGTTGTTAGTCTGTCTGCTGCACAGTGGGAGATGGGGTTTTGCAATCGCTTGTGTGTGTCAATGTGTCTGTACAAACCAGAACTTTTTTTTTTTTTACTATTTGATGGCTTCAATAAACCTTTATTATGATAATATGAAGAAGAAGAATTAAAAATTGGGACAAAATGTCAAATGGCAAAGTCACAGTAGGTATAAATAGGGCTTGTTAACCTGTCTCCCGCACAAATAGGGTTGTTTAACCCATCCTGATCAACACTTTTTCTCTCTCGAACTCCTTCCATGATATTGTATCATTTTACAAGTTCACAAGCTTAATTATAACCAGTGTGTAAGTATGTAATTGTTGATCTGCACATAATTTAACGAAGCCTGGTTTTGGCATAATGGTTAAGGTGGCTGGCTTAAGATCTTAGGGTCTTGAGTTTGAGCCCTGTCCATCTATTGAATTAATATCAGGTGGGGTTGACTTAGCCTGCCATCCTTCTGAGGTCGGCAAATGAGTACCAGCTTACTGGGGTGATAAGCCATTTCAGTATCCTGTGTCGGAGTGGCGACCCATCCAGGACTGTACTGTTTAGCCAAAATGAAATTGTCTCGGCAGCCCTATGCGCCTCATGGTGTGTTAAGTACATGAACCACATGCTTTTAAAAATGACATGATGCACTGGAGACTTACAGGCTTTACAGGCTTTGCTTCATCGCGAGAGATACCAATGATCCTAAATGCCTTGGTTTCCGCAGCATGAAGCTGAGAAAGGTGAGAGGTGGGAGCACCAGCCCAGAGGGGTGAGCAGTACTCCATCAGGCTGCGGACGAAATCTTGGAGGCCAGTTGATTCCCACGCAATCCCTCAGATGAGCATTAAGGGGAGGCTGCATCCACTAGCATTAGCTGGTGGGTAATAAAGATCCCATGGTGCCTTTCACTACAGAGCGAGCAAGTTATCACCGGTACTCTGGCTAAATTGCAAATTGCTGCCCTGACTACAACTGGGAAGGCAATGGCAAACAATCAAGCGTGATCCTTGCCATGGGAATACTTCTACAGCACCAAAGCTTCCCTCAAGCAAACCACCAATCAACAAACATATTGTCTTACGACTTGCACTATATTTGTACGACTCCTACTTGGAAGCTGATAAACTCAGAACTGTCCTTGATAATAAATCTTGTGGTGGTTACCAAACCATGAGCGCCAATGAAACTACACCAGGTGTGTAATTATATTTACATAAATAGATAACTGAATATTTCAGCATAACAAGCTTGAAATGATTCAGAGCTTAGAATTGTTCCTCCATGAGCCTTGGCACTGTATGTATGTATGTATGTATGTATGTATGTATGTATGTATGTATGTATGTATGTATGTATATATATACATGCATACATACACACACACACCCTAGCAGGCTGTGCTTACACATCGTGTAAGCATACGAACTGTGCTTCCCCATTGTCTCGGGTCGCTCACCTGCATTTGATTTTTCATTTACTTTTTTTTTCATTTATTTATATTTTCATTTACGGATGTTTTCTGATGGTTCTGTGATTTTTCCTGGTGTTTCGGCTTCGATGTCTATTGGCATACAAAATTACCGTGCATCGCCAATGTCTCGGGTCACTCACCTGCATTTTTTCCACTTTTTAAAATTTATTTATATTTTCATTTATGGATGTCGTCCGATAATTGTGATTTTTCCTGGTGTACCGGCTTCGATGTCCATTGGCACGCAGAATTTCACTTTTCTGCGTCATACGGAAGGTACCAATCTTTAACATCAGTGAGTGAGTGAGTGAGTGAGTGAGTGAGTGAGTGAGTGAGTGAGTGAGTGAGTGAGTGAGTGAGTGAGTCAGTGGTTTGAAAGAGCTTTATATATTAGATATATCGAACCCTCTAACTTGACAAGCAGAAAGGCACAGATCGAGTCCCATTACAGCAAATGCTGCACGACCTGTTACTGTAGCAACAAGCATCGTCTGCTGCACAAACACATTGTCTCCGCCCTGCTGATCACCAGTTAAGAGGAGGGGTTGCAATCAGGAATGATAAATTGAACTAGGGTCAGTGTTGCTCCTTTCATTTCTAAATGGTTCTAAGGGGTCTAAGTAGTCTGAAGATGTCCAAGAACGAAAGAGCAAAACCGGTCTAAAGTGTCCAAAGGGTCTTACATTGTCTAAATGGTCTTAAAAGCTCCCTAGGTCTGTAAAGTGTCTAAAGGGTCAAATAAAGTCCAGGTAACTCTAAAAGATTTCAATGGGTATTCAGGGGTCCAAAGGATGTAATGGCCTAATTGGTCTTTAAAGGGGCAAAAGGATCTAAATGGTGGATTGGTCTAAAGGGTCAACAATAGGTATGAAAGAGTCGAAGAGCTCGAAAGAGTGTAAAGGTCTAAGGGGTCTAAAGGGTCGAAGGGGTGCCATTTAAAGAGTCTTATCATCTCAGGTCGTTAAAGGGTTTAATGGTCTGAGGAGTATAAGGGGTCCAAAGGGTCTTTAAAGCATCGAAGGGTTTAAAGGCTGTAAAGATATAAAATGACTTAAATGGGTGTAAAGTGGTCTAAAGGATATAAAGGTCTAAAGAGTCTTAAAAAGGTCTAAGGGGTGCAAAGCGTCTTTAAATAATCAAAGGGGTCTTAAGGGTCTGTAGGGTCTTAAATGGGTATGAAGGGGTCTAAAGGGTCTAAGGGGTCGAGAGGGCCTTTAAAGGTTCTTAGGGGTGTAAAGGGTCTAACTCTAAGGGGTCCAAGGGGTCTAAAGGGTCTTTAAAGCATCTAAGGGTTTCAGGGATTTAAAGGCTGTAAAGATCTAAAGGGGCCTAAATGGGTGTGATGTCTAAAGCTCAAGAAGTTATGTTCCAATAGTTTGTAATGGAATTAATACACATAGGCACAGACCAATAATACATAATTAATACAAGTAGTCACAGTCCAAGTCACATTCAAACAGTACATAAACAATAGAAATACTATCATGGATCCGTCGACACTTCACCCCTGCCCACAATCCCCCCCCACACCCTGTGCCGACACTGAGGGTGGGTGGAGCTTGCACAATTAACCTTAGTCTAAAGGGTCTTAAATGGGTCCAAGGGGTGTAAAGGTCTGAGCCCTAAGGGGTTCAAAGGGTCTTGACGAGTTTAAGAGTTCCAAAGGGTCTGAAGGAGTGTAAAGGGTGTAAAGAGTATGTGGGGTCTAAAAAGGATCTGCAGGTCTAAGAAGTAGCATTGTGGGGCAACATTGGGTCCCCCCTACCTCCCACCACTTCGCCTGCCTGCTCCTACTCTACCCCCTCCCTCCGGGCTCCCCACCACACTGCTTCCCCTTCCCCCTCCCTTTTAGTCCATGGGCCAGAGGCCAGATTTTGAGGAATTGGTACCACCCAGATGGACAAAGGCTCATCGTGTTTTTCTGATAATCTATGCCTGTAGTGATGGATTTAAGGATGATAACCTTTTTCTGTGGTAGTTTTTTCTAGTAATCATCCCTTGAACTTGATGATGCATGTTCGGATTTGGAGCCAATAGTTTGGGGTAGGGTAAATTAAAATGATCACTACTCCTGGAAAAATTATCCGATCAGAGGAAGTGACCACTCAAAATGTGTGTCCTGGGATCCTCTACAAACGGAAAAGAAATATTTTCCGATGTCCGTCAAATGTAGGTCAGCAGAGGTCAAAAGGTCACCAATTTTTGGGCTTGCCAAAAATCTGGAATACAGTCATAAATGGCCCTACAGAGGGTATGAACAGACCTTAATTGCCACTTTTACACCTAGAATTGTTTTATTAGATGTCCTGCTATGATTTTAACCCACCAATGTTCAAGGATATTGCATAATGTCCATCCTGTACTAAACGAAACACGACGTATGTAAAAAAAAGTGCTTAAAATGGCTGTTCTAAGGCAAGAAAATGGAAAATGTCCATAGCGTTTCAGCCAATCAACCTATTGTAGTGAATGACCCCTTAAAATATTTGTATCGGAGGACTCTACAAGGCACATCACGAATTTTGACCTTCAAGGTCAAATTTTCAAGGTCAAAGGTCAAATGAGTGCAAATTTTAAAGAGTTTCGTGATGAAATATCTATCAAGTAGAATCAAGTACAAAGTGAAAAACCATGTATGTCACCCTAATATTTCACTTTTAATCATCAAATTAATAGGAAAATGTGAAGAAAATCCAAGAGAAAACCATCAATAACGCCTTAACGGTTAAGGGGTAAATGTTCAGAATATAATCAGATAGTATATGTCGGCCTATAATGTTTCCAAAAAGAACTTTGTGCCTTGATGTTAGCCTGGTGTCAGACTAAAATGAATGCTCCTTCTTCAAACAACAGCCAATAGGTGGCAGCCATCAAATTACTTTCACTTTCTTCCAAGCTCATTTTCAGAGAAAGCTGATTTGAGTGCAGAAATGTAAACTAATGACACAGGTAAGCTAAAACATGACTCTGGAGGTAATATAGATACTCTATATGATCATAGGATACATGATTATGCTCAATATTAAGTGTTATGATGCTCAACACCACACACCCCCTTGTTTCACATTGGAGCCAGTCATGCAGGGAGCATGCATTATTTTGTGGAGTTGTGGCTGATGATTCAATCCTGGCCGAAATAATGAGTTTCAATATAGTTAGACTTGACTTGGCAAATGTCAAGTAATAATGAAGCTTCCATTGATTTAGTTGTCTTTTTCAGATTTGTCGGTTGACTAACAATGGCAACAGGAACTGCCACTCCTCCAGTGCCAAAGCGGTTTAAGCCGGCTCCATACGAATGTATGCTGGACTGTCGTGAAACTGAAAGTGATCCAAGCGCCAAGCTGATATCTCCTGTTCATTACAACTCATGGGAAACGTTACTCAGAGCTGCTGAGATAAGGAAGCACAGTGGCATCTTGGACTTGACGAAGAATCTAGGTGAGCGGGAGGTGCCAAATGTGTGGTACCATCGAAAGTGCCGTTCTCATTTTACGCTGAAAAAGCTGCCTGATAGGATTGTTGCACAAAATGAGTCCAAGAAGTCACAAACTCAACGTACCAGCAAAAGGTCAAGTGGTGAATTTTCTAGACTCTATGAACTGAAGTGTATTTTTGTGAAAAGGACCAATTTGTTAAAAATTCGAAGACAAGAACACCTTTGGTTCAGTGTCGGGAATTTCGGGCAGACAATACGATCAGGGATGCAGCGGTACGGAAGATGGATGAGAGAGTTCTTGCACTTGTAAGTCGAGATCTAGTGGCCGCCGAGGGCCACTATCATCGCAAATGTTACAGAAACTACACACGACCAGGAAAAGGACAAGTTGATGCCGAGGAAGATCATGACGTTGAAGACATGAACTATGAAGATGCCGTTGACATTGCAAAACGTGACTTGTTCTCGTTTGTTAGACAAATGTTTACCCAACCTTGTGTGATTCCTATGGTGCAGTTGACATGTAAATTAACTGAAAGTCTAGCGACCCTTGGGTTTACTATTGAGCCGTCAACGAAAAAAAACATATTCATCGCATGCTTGAGATGGAGTTTAATGATACATTGCACTTTGTTAATGAAGACAGTGGTGCTCTTCTTGTTTTCCCCAACTCACTTACAGTTGATAGTTTTGTCAAAGATTACCAGGCTGTAAGAAAGGAGCTAGAAATGGTCAAATCAAATTCTGATGATAGCCTTGTTCCTCAGGCTGCTCTTGCATTGCACCAAGCTATCAATTCCCAGGAGATTAGCAAAGCCTCCTGATACAAGTATCTCCAGAACTCCAGAGGTATTGGTTCAATTTTACCGTACATTGTCGACCGGTGAAGGGAACTGTTCATGTCCTTCAGAACGGGTGCAAAGTTTGACCACCTCATTCAGCCAAGATCTAGTGTACGCAGTCACAAATGGGCTTGAGAAGCCTGGAGACTGTGGGTGCATCAATAATGGATTCAAGTCCACCTACATGTGCAAGCTACAAACATGTGGGTGGACACATGTATCAGTGGGAGGAAAATGACACGGAACACCATCATGGAATATGATTCTGATACAGATGATGATGAATGAGGCATTATAGCATTTACAATGGAGAAACTATGGACAACAGGTGGGGGGGGGGGGAATTGTGGGGATTAACGAATGTAAATTGATACAATTGTAACACTAGTAGGTTTCCATGACATGGTGTACATGTAGCAAGTTTCACGTCCACCCACGCACTAAAATTATGCTTTGTTTAAGAAGACACGAATAAGTACTTCACGTCATGGTTCAGTCACTCCCATTTTCAACGGGGGGAGGGGGGGGTTAATGTAAATTGATACATACGAGTATGTTCCCATGCCATGGTGTAAAAGATTTCAGGTCCACAAACAAAAATTATGATTTGTTAGTAACCACGAAAAGTACTTTAAAGGTGGTGAACGACAGCCAGTATTCCGATTATATTCTGAACATTTACCCCTTAAACCGTTAAGGTGTTATTGATGGTTTTCTCTTGGCTTTTCTTAACATTTTCCTATTAATTTGATGATTAAAGTGAAGTATTAGTGTGACATACTGTACATGGTTTTTCACTTTGCACTTGATTCTGCTTGATAGATATTTGCATTACGAAACTTTGCACTCATTTGACCTTGAAAATTTGACATTGAAGGTCAAAATTCGCAATGGACCTTGTAGAGTCCTCAAATACAAATATTTTAAGGGGTCATTCACTACTCTAGGTTGATTGGCTGCAACGCTATGGACATTTTCCATTTTTTTGCCTTAGAACAGCCATTTTAAAGCCCTTTTTTTACATAAGTTGTCTTTCGTTTAGTACAGGATGGACATTATGCAATATCCTTGAACACTGGTGGGTTAAAATCATCGCAGGACATCTAATAAAACAATTCTAGGTGTAAAAGTGGCAATAAAGGTCTGTTAATACCCTCTGTAAGGCCGTTTATGACTGTATTCCAGATTTTGGGCAAGCCCAAAAATTGGTGACCTTTTGACCTCTGCTGACCTACATTTGACCTACATTGGAAAATATTTATTTTCAGTCTATAGAGGATCCCAGGACACACATTTTGAGTGGTCACTTGCTCTGACAGGATGATTTTTTCCAGGAGTAGTGATCATTTTAATTTCCCCTACCCCAAACTATTGGCTCCGAATCCGAACATGCATCATCAAGTTCAAGGGATGATTACGATGAAAAAACTACCACAGAAAAAGGTTATCATCCTTAAATCCATCACTACAGACATAGATCTATTAGAAAAACACTATGAGCCTTTGTCCATCTGGGTGGTACCAAATTTTGGTCTGGCCCATGGACCATTTGGACTCTAACCCCACCCTTCCCCTTCCTCCTCCAACTACATCCCTTCCCCTGCCTCATCCAACCTCAACCCCTTCCCCTCCCTCCTCCAACGAAGGAATTAGAGCCTGGTGTTGGCTCAGTGGTTAGGGTGGCGACTTGGGATCCTAGGGTCCTGAGTAGTAGTTAGGGTGGCGACTTGGGATCCTAGGGTCCTGAGTTCAAGCCCCATCGGCCGCTGAATTAATACACCAGGGCGTTGACTCAGCCTGTCATCCTTCCGAGGTCAGCAAAATGATATGAGTACCAGTTCCAGTGTGTGTACTGGTAGAGGGGCACTGCATCAGCGACACAGTCGCGGTTCATGAAATGATAGCTACCCCGGCAGCTAAGCTGCCATACGACCACACACACACAAAGGAATTTTCACAGGGTTTTTAACTACATTTGGCAAAAATAAATAATTAAAATAAAACCCACTTTCGATTGCAACCAACCTCTAACTTGCCTCGTCACCTCTAACTTGCCATGTGTCATGTCAAAATCTGCCCCCTGAGCTCATCAATGTGACCGAAAGAAGTCATGGTATGGATGTTTATCCTTGTCGCCATGTAATGAATCGGGGGTGTGTTCAGTGACAAAGTTTCTTGTAGAGCGTTCGCCAAGTGGCATAAGTACTCAAGCAAGCACTCCATTCAAAACCGTCGATAAGGAACGGCTGGCTTGGCAAGCGCAAGGTAACTGAACACACCCCTGGACATCTCAACCGCATACAGTACATACAACACGCTGACAAAAGGACATTTTTAAATTAAAGACTTGAAATATTAATCATGAATATTTTTGTTGAAATGAAAACAACGTACATTGTTTCGTTTTAAACGTATTATTTTATTTTTTTAAATGTACATAAACTCAGAGGAAAAGGAAAGGCGTGGCCTCACTAATGGGGGATGCTTGTGATGCTGGGGAAGAGAGAGGGAAAGGCGTGACTTGAAGAATGGGCGCTGCTTATGACTCACAAACACAAACTCAGCTTTACATTATACAAGCAGGAGTACACAGCGTTGCCCGGTACTGCCCTGTCAGTTTTTTGTGGAGGGCTAAAATACTTCCCTACACCCATGAAGAAATGTGGTGAGGGATCACTTAATATTACATTCCACATAGCTAAAATGGCTTAGGCACAAAAAAGTTATGAAAAAACAAACAAACCAAAAAACGAAGTGTTGTTCTTCAAAATTTTCAATTTGTTTTTTTTTTGTGAAAAACCCTCCTTGGGGCTCAAACATGAACCTCTGAAAGTATCACGGAGATCCGTTCAGCCATCTCTGAGAAAAATGGTGAGACACAGACAGAGATACACACCCAGACAAATGGCTCCCTCACAGGAGAGATTTCAGATCGATACATGATAGAAAAAAAAAAATATATATATCTATATATATATCTATATATATATCTATATATATATATATATATATATATATATATATATATATATATATATATATATATATATATATATATATATATATATATATATATATATATATATATATATATATATATTGGATTGGATTGGTTCAGAAGTTCAATGGAAATCGATCAATGTCATGAAGTGTATTTATCTTGTTCCAAATATTCTTGATAATAAAGCTGACATCAAAGCATTAGTTTCAGATTTCTTGGAATCATATGCAGATGACCTGGGTGGATTACCACTCCTTCTGGGTGAAATAGTTTCATGGGTAAATAAATGGAAGAATGTGCATTAAAACGGAGAAACCTACCTCTGCATCTGCCTTTCTGTCGCAATCAATTTGTACATTAGAATAGACACAAAATTTGACTTGGAACGACATGTTCACTTGGTGCCACAACTTGTGAATGTAAATGCCCCAACAGTGAACTGTGGCTGTTAAAAACAAACCTTCAAGCAGCCACGGGACAAGCAGAATGAATTGCCTGGCTTTACGGTCGGAGTTATGGTCTATCCTTCTGCTCTTGCTCTCTCTGCCCTCTCACCTGTCTTCCCCACCCCCCCCCCCCCAACCAGGTCAGATGTGTTGCACATAATTCATTTCCCACTGTTATCCAATGCAAGTCAAAACTTCATGCTCAATTGTTTCTTCCCATACTTTTCTTTCTCGGCTGCAGAACGGTCTCCACGAGTCCGTTGTCTCGAGTTATTCAGCATTGGGTTTTAAGTGTGCTGCTATCCACCATCATCTAATAGTCTTTCCCATTTCCACTTCTGGGTTTTACTGGTCCAGCTGAGACCCTGTTGCCACCATTCTCCTACAATTCCTTTCCCTGGCCTGTTGTGCATCTGCGTTGTTCTTCCACTGTTTTCCCTTTGCCCCCATTTTATCTGTTGATCCTTTGTCCCCTATCGTTACTTCTCTCCCATGAGCCTCGATACTTGCACAAATATAATTTAATATTTTATTTATTTATTTTTATGTGCGTTATTCTATGAACATTGATATTGACAATATTATCGATATATCTGTATGTTTATAGATCTACCAGAACGCATCCCAGACATTTACCATTCGACAATGTCCTGGCTTTTTAATTTCTCAACCTTGCTCTCTAGAAGACCGTGAAACACAGTTGGTGATAAAAATGTCAGTTTAATTTTGAGGCTTTAGTAGTCCTTCAACAATTGAGCTTGACAGCCTGGTTTCCTGCTCGAATTAGTGTCATAATCATTCAACTAAACTTCAAATAAAATAATTTGTACTGTCATTGAAGTGATTTTTGAAATTCCAAGTGAGGCGTTGAAGTGTTTCCAGTTATAATGTTGACTGTTCAGTACCGGTGTCATAGTTAACTGACTGGTGTCATACTATCTGTGCTTTCTCACTAAATAGGACTTTCTCATGTAGTTCAAACAGTATACAGTCGCTGATGTCATCACTTCATATATATCTATATATATATATATATATATATATATATATATATATATATATATATATATATATATATATATATATATATATATATTTATATATTTTTTTAACCTTTTGTTGTTTAATCTTAAAATAGAGTTTCTCACATGTAATCCACTCAGTAACGTATGTACCATTGTTATTATTACAACTACTGGAGCCTGATGCATATTGCTGCTCTACACTACCGATGATAATGGTATGTTTATAAACATCGATTATGGTGCGTCGACATTCAAAAAGAGTGAAACAATTCTATTTTCACTTTGATTTTGATAAAATGTTGTGTTACAGTTATAGATTCTTGAGGCATATTGGTTCAGAAAATGCAAAATGTGCTTCTCTGGGTTTTTCGAAATCTGACATTTCCTTGGGTGGGGGGCACATGCCCACCACTCCCCCCTCACCCCCTTCCATGTTGCCACTCACCATTTCTGGACCTGTTCTTGCTGGTAACAGCTTACTTTGATAGCTCATCCAAGATGCCACGCTTTGTACTCATTTTATGTCCTTATCTTGTGCTTCAGCTGAGTTCTGCATTGTGGATCCACCTGCTTCGCTGGCAGACCAGATTAATGTCCACGAGAGCGATCAAGACCGTGATTCCAATGGCAGCGCAACGTGTGCTCATGTACGTATACGCACAGCCACATAGACAGCAAGTGATTGAAAGCATTGGACACAGGCTATTGGATTCCACCCAACAGTCACTCATGCCTGGTATGCAGAATGCTGATTCTTACACCATCTAATTTATTACAATGGAGTAGTGATTCAAGATAAGTGAATATATCATGTCTATTAGCAGTCAGCTTTGCCCTGCTTGCTCGTGAATTGTTTTTGGCGAATGCGTGTTTGAGGAATTGTACCCAAGTGCTAGAACATGGGACAAATAGTTTATGGCTTTATGGAATTTCAATATTTCATGCATTTTACAGAGCTTTGTACGAATTTCACAAAATCGTTATTAATAAGACGAACAAACAGCCTTATACTTTTATTCACGACTCAGCAGGCATTCAGTGCTGACATTAAACGTAAAACTGATATAATGTGAAACCTTTGATGCACACCATCTGAAAACAAACCGACATCAAAAGGATTATTGTTTATCATAGCAATGACTTTTTTTGACTCATTAACAGAATTGGTAAAATGTTACAAGGTCAGATAGATTATATTCCCTGTGTTATCAAAAAATAATTTGAGATGAGTTAAAATTATCGTGAAATCTGCATGATTAAATCCATGTTCGGATTTTCAGGAGACTGGTGCTCACAAAAAAAACATTTTATGGATTTACAGTACACATGCTACAACCCTGGAAGGACGGAGTTCGATTCCAAATCTACAAAGCCATGAACTTTAGCATTTACACTTCCTGTAATGCTTTCGCGTCTGTCATCTGAGCTTCCCCAACAACCATTCCCATGCTTTGCATTTGGCATTCTTGGTCTGAAAATATATCTTCTCTGCAGCACACACACTCACATATACAGATATGTATATATATATATATATATATATATATATATATATATATATATATATATATATATATATATATATATATATATATATATATATATTGTCTACGAGCAGGGTGTTTCACGTTTTCTTATGTGAGAACACCGGAGAAAAAGAGGAACAAAGGAGGTGTTTTCATGTGAGAACACCAGGGGCGACCTTCCCCAACCACCCCCATCCTCATCCATCCATCCATTGGGACCATACTCTGTGCAGAGCATTGGTGCTGACTAAGCAGTCTCCTTGGCTATTGGGCACAATCCTGGATGTATCACCACCCCGACATATGACACCAGCAAGCTGGCACTCATTTTGTCGACCTCAGAAGGATGACAGGCAGTCAACCCTGCCTGGTATTAATTCAACAGCAGAGTGGGATTTGAACTCAGGACCTCAGGATCTCAAGCCCACCACCCTAACCATTAAGCCAACCCGTCCTCAGGTTGCAGATAATGGAATGTGTAAGCAGTTGCGGATAATCTGATGGTGATTGTTGAGGATGCAGTTGGTTAACCGGTGGAATGGTTATCCTTACAAATCCTTCAAATAACCAATAATGAAATCTCCTGGTGAGTCAGAGGCACCATAAGCCCCCTTCCCCACCCCACTATCTTGTGAGTTATCCATGTTTGAGCAAGGCTAGGAGAAGGAAAACTCTGATGTAATACCAAATGGCTGGAGAAGCTCATTAAGCTTGGTTGCGAATTCTCCTAGTAGCTGTTGACTACAAACCTAATCCATCCTTGGTAGCAGTGGTGATGCACTGCAGTCATAGCCAGTTGAAGTGATGATGAGTTCACATAACAGCATCAGGGTTCAAGCCCCTGCCTCAACCTTTCATTTGTCTCATAGGTTTACCAGCCTTGATGACAATGAGGCCCTAAACCTCCAAGGATGGATCTCATCTGACATTAGATCAATGAAAGGACTTTGCCACCCGAAGAAACCTTTGTTTCTTGGGAAGCTTAACTGTCGTAGTTTATCTTCCACTTGTGCAATTGAAGAACTTGACAAGCACATAAATGATTCCAATATGTCAGTGATTTGTGTTCAAGAACATAGAATAGTTCACCAACTATTGGACTCAGATATTGAAAACACCAACATTGGCAGATCCATCTTGTTTACAGATTCTGCCACATATGATCAAATAGTAGCAGAAATTAGTGGAGTTGGAATAATAGTCAAATCTTCCTTGCTCATCAACCTTCCATGAATCACTAAAGTATCGGATCGGATTGTATTAGCAATATTTAAAAAGAACCGAAAACCACATGGTGTATCATGTTACTCTCCAACCAACGTCAGTGCTGTATCAAGCATGGAGTTCTTTGAAAGCCTAACACGGATAGTGTCATCTATCCCAACACTTTATTGTCTTACACTTGGAAGCGACTTTAATGTCCTGGTGTTGAACAGCTTTTCTTCCCAGAGCTCCACCAACAGAAATGGACAGTACAGTTCCATCTCGATTTCATCCATTAGCATGACCTTTTAATAACCAACATTCTCTTTCAAAAACCCAAATCAAGTCTCTGGACATTCCATGCTCCAAACAAAAACACATCTCAAATTGATTTCATCATATGTTGTAAAAAATGAAGCAACAGTATCATGGATTCTCAAGCTCACTCCTCATCAGATCCCATTGACTCTGATCACATAATTGTTTGCACAAGTATGACACTTAGTGTCAAATCAAAAAAGACCACAAACAGGTCCAGATTTCATCGGGATATAGTCTCTACCAATCCTTGCATAGCCTCCCAAATCGAAAATCAAATTTCTACTGAATGGGATATATTAGAAATAAATCAGTCAAGCACACATAAAGATTTAGTTGACATCTGTAATAAAGTTGGTTCGACAATCTTGCCAACATGAAAACCTGTTATAACTGGTATCCAAGGAACTGCTAAAGGAACAACTCACTACTCACGTTGCTGTCCTCAGTGTACACACAACCTGAGACTTGATCTACAACACAAGTTGCACTATGTGATACATATGATGAAGCCCAAGAAAAGTGGTTTTACAATACACTGGGGGGGGGCAGTGATAAATGGGAATCAACCAGCGCACTCCGTTTAGTAAGGCCTGGAACTTCGTGAAACATCTTTTCCGAAAGAAATGTAAAACCGTTTTTATCCAAGGTGAGGATCACCTCGATTGCTGGAAAACTCACTCCGATAAACGGCTCTCTTCTTATAATACCAGCATACACAACAATCCAATCAATCCATTTTTCGAGGTCAACTCCATCATTACTGCTTGCATCTTTTTCTTCTTTTTTTTTCATCAGCAGAACTTGACCACAGCAATGAAACAAATGAAACTTGGAAAAGCCCCCGGTCTTGATGGTATTCCAATTGAAGTCTGGTGACTTCTGAAGTTAAGAAAAATCTTATTTAAATACTGCAATGAAACATACCCAGGAAAGCACCCTCCAGAATGCGGGAAAACAGGCAATGCCCAAGAAAGTTAATTTAACACTTCCTGAAAATTACCGTGGATTAAGTTTAAATCAAACAGCAGCAAACATTTTCAATCGCCTCCTTATTAACAGAATTCACCCTGAATTAGAAAAGATCTTACGCAAAAATCAAAATGTTTTTAAGCTCCTTCGATCTACATCTTCTCAGATCCTTGCTCTCAGAGACATCGGCGTCATTGAGGAAGTACGTAAACACCGAAAAGAGGGTGTTATCATCTTCATAGACTTCAGGAAATCCTTTGACTCCATTGACAGGAATAAACCTTTCGAAATTCTACATACGTATGGGAACTCATGAGTTGATTGTGAAGGCCATGCAATTTACGTATGAAGATACCTCTGCAGTGGAGAGGTACCTCTGCACTCCTGAAGGAGAGACTGCACCTTTTCAAACTGGCAATGGAGTTCTTTCAGATGACCCGCTCACTCCTTACCTGTTTACCATTGCCTTGGACTATGCCCTAACAACTATGATTGAAGACTGGGATGATTTAACTCTCTCCTGGCATAGAAGTCGCAGACATCCAGCTCAGCCCATTTCTGACCTCGATTTTGCTGAACATAGAACTCCTTTAAGACATGTTAAGCGAAGCTGAACTTCTAATTCACAATGTTGAAACTGCTGCTAGGTACTCAATGCTGAAAAGACGAAGCATATAATGTCAATCCTTCTGCTGAATGCGCCCTACTTACTGTTTCCGGATGTTCTATCGAGAGAGTGAATGACTTTAAATCCCTCAGCTCCCATACCAACACGCAGCGTGACTTAGAATGCAGAGACTTGGGCAGCAGTTCATGTCCTCCATAAGGTTTGGAGATTTCACCAGTTCACAGACAGAATAAGTTAAGGGTCTTCGAAACGATGGTTGAGTCACTACTTCTCTGCGGGTGCGAATCCTGGACCTTGACCCTAACAATGGAAAAATCACTCGAAGGTCCCTCGACCTGATTACTTCATAAAGTTCTGAATGTTTCTTGGCAAGACCATATTACTAACAAGGATCTGAATGGTTCTTTGCCCCGCATCTCTGCTATTGTGAGGAAACGCTGTCTTTGACTTGCTATTCATGTGATGCGACATAAAGAACTTGCAAAGAAAGTTCTACTCTGGAGACCTGAGGAACCCCAGAAAAGGGGTAGTCCCATCACAATCCTTCAACACATCATCGAGAAGGACACCAACTTGAGTGGCATTGATTTAGTCAATGCTATGTCCCCTTGAGAATTCTGGAAAAATCTCATCATGTCACTATGATAAGTGGATGCTAAAAAAAAAAAAAATTGCAGCATTGTGCAATGTAAAATGTGACTTCAAGTCCTCAACTCTCCCCTATCTCCCCCCCCCCACAAACCCCAAGTCTTCACCCTCCCCCTCCCAATTCTAAGGCATCAATCCCCTCCCGACTTCAAGCCTTCAAACCCTATCACCACACCCCACCACCCACAACTCTTTAACACCCCCCACTCCCACCCACCGAAAGTCCTCAAGCTCCCAACTCTGTCCCAAATTTGCTTCTCCAACTCCCAAACCCAACTCTGTCCTCCCCCACTCCCAAACCCAACTCTGTCCTCCCCCACTCCCAAACCCAACTCTGTCCTCCCCTACTCACCATCCTCCAACCCATGAAAGCAAAAGGGCATTCCCACCATCAAAACCACAGAATATTTAATGCTTTCCCTTCCCATATCATGCTATCACCGACTTCACCGAAACCACGATTGAAACAGCTCCTAATGTCATAGCACGTCACAATCACCTGTCCAGCTCACAATCTCGTGAGATATGCGGAAAAGATATGTGACCATGAGAACTATACTTATGCCAATAAATGACCCAAAACCAATTATCTTCTTCCTGATATAAAGACACACATTGTTACAAGTAAAAATGACCTTGGGCAGAGACCTTGTATCATGTAATGGGTTTAAGCCCTACTTAAGAGAATGCCACATAGTTATTTTGATGGTTATATAAGGCAACAACCGCTGCATCGATCACTTCACAAAGCCTGTGATGCCTACTGGCATAATTTTAACTGTCGTTTTTGTCATTTTATACTGAAGGAAAAACTTAGAGAGAGGACAAGCTGATTGTGAATATGACAGCTCTGAAGATAAATTTGGCTTCACATAGCAGAAGGCAACAACAAGGTGGCTATATGATTTTTCATCAGGTTAAAATTGTGGGTGGAGTCATGCAAGTTCGACAGACAGATTAATGCGCACGCATGCGCGCACGCACAAGCACACACACACACACACACACACACACACACACACACACACACACACACACACACACACACACACACACACACACACACACACACACACACACACACACACACACACACACACACACACACACGCACACACACACACACCGACTGTGCATGGATCATTTGAAACTTTTTTAGCGGATGACGAAAAATTGGCAGACCAACTGAAATTAGTGAAATGGTTCTCTGATGACATCCAAATTGAGTTTAGCCTCTAAAGTGTGCCAAGTGCAAATTCGTGCAAGGTAGACCAACAAAAACAGACAACTAGAGGGGGAGCACTCGGTAGAGTGCAAAACCTCCGCCGCCAATACTGCTGGGTCACTCAAGTGAACCTGATATCCTATTCATTCAATTTGACGTCAACAGTGCTCACAGAGTTATAGTTTGAAACTTTCCCTTTTACTTTTAACTTTTACATACTCAATTCATTCGTCATAACTAGATTCCTTGAGACAGAAATTGATTTTACGTGGGTATATCTACCTGAAGTTCCAAAATCAGCCGCAATTATAATTAACCTCCACCATCTTCGAAGATGGATGGAGGTTACTGTTTTCACCCCTTTCTGTTTGTTTGTTTGTTTGTTTGTTTGTTTGTTTGTTTGTGAACAGTATTACAGAAAAACTCCTCGACGGATTTCGACGAAACTTGGTGGGGGGGTTAGGTATGGTCCAAGGATCATGCCATTAAATTTTGGACTTGGTCTCCCCCCCCAAAAAAAATTCTACATGTTTTAAGTGATTTCCAACCCCCCCCAAAAAAATTGTTACCCCCCCCAAAAAATAGAGAATTTTTTTTTTTGCATTCTACATATTTTTAGTGATTCCCAACCCCCCCCAAAAATTGTTACCCTCCCCAAAAAATAGAGAATTTTTTTTTTTTGCATTTCTACATGTTTTAAGTGAATTCCAACCCCCCCAAAAAAATTGTTACCCCCCAAAAAAGGGGAATTTTTTTTTGCATTTCAACATGTTTCAAGTGATTTCCACCCCCCCAAAAATTATTGTTGGAGAAAAAAAAAAATTTTTGCAACTTTTTCTTCAACAAAATTTCGATTTCTTTTTTTTGCATTTATACATGTTATAAGTGATTTCCAACCCCCCCCCCCCCAAAAAAAAAAATCTTGGAGAAAAGAACTATAACTGTCAGCACTGTTGACATCATATTTAATGAATAAGATATAAGGTTCACTTGAGTGACCCAGCAGTATTGGCGGCGGAGGTTTTGCACTCTCCCGAGTGCTCCCCCTCTAGTTACCTTCGCATTCTGCGAAAGGTTATGTTTTGGTCGCTGTGTATTTATTTATTTGTGAATATGTGTGTTTGTTTGTTATTCGCATAACTCAGAAAGTATTAAACCGAATTGCATGAAAATTGGTGGGATGATTCGTGATTATCCAAGGACGATTTGATTAGATTTTGGGAGCGATCGGGTCAAAGGTCAAGGTCAAGAAAAGGTCAAAAACAAACTTTTGAGCATAACTTCCTTCATAAGACAGCTATCGACATGCAACCAACGCCATATTGTTCCATGACGAAATACCTTTCGGGTACGTGGTGTCAGATTTGACGTGACGTCATCAGAAGTGCGTCAAAATGACGTCACAAGATGACGTAAATTTTCAATTTTCGACCTCATCAGTTTTGATCATACCGTTTTGTAGGATTTACCTTAAGGACATCACACACCAAATTTGACGTCGTTCGGACTGACCGTTATGACGTCATTGACGTTTGAACATAACGTTTTTCAATTGTGGCTAAAATGTCCTGATATTTTATATTCAAATATCTATGTAATTTGTAAAGGAAATTGTCCCAAATCCAGGCATTATGATCAGTACCAAAATATCTGCTTATTTATGAACAGGTTTTGCAAATTAACTCTATGGTCAAGGTCAAGGTCACACTCAAGGTCAAAATATACTTGTAGGCATAACTTCAGATCTAATAGAGCTATTGACATGAAACCAACGTTAAAATGTTCCGTGAAATAAGAGCTTTCAGGATGGTAGTCCGCGATTGGTAGTGACGTCATTGGAAGTGCGTCCAAATGACGTCACAAGATGACGTCATTTTTAAACTTTCGATTTTTTTCAGTGTTTATCATTCCATTTTGTTGGACTGCCCTCAATGACGTCTAACACCAAATTTGACGTCCATCGGACTGATGGTTGTGACGTCATGGACGTTTTTAAATGACGTTTTTCAAATGTGCCCGGAAAAAAGTAGCGGCGACAAAGGTATGCGCTCTACCGAGTGCCCGTTCTAGTGTTGGCATTTTTTTGTTGGAAATCACTTATAACATGTAGAAATGCAAAAAAAAAAAAAATATCGAAATTTTGTTGAAAAAGAAAGTTGCAAAAATATTTTTTTCTCTAACAATTTTTTTTTTTGGGGGGGGGGGGTTGGAAATCACTTAAAACATGTAGAAATGCAAAAAAAAAATATATATTAAAATATTTTTTCAAAATGGCCGTCATAGCGGCCATATTGGATTTTGGACCAAGTCCAAAATCTAATGGCATGATCCTTGGACCATACCTAATCCCCCCACCAAGTTTCGTCGAAATCCGTCGAGGAGTTTTTCCGTAATACTGTTCACAAACAAACAAACAAACAGAAAGGGGTGAAAACAGTAGCATCCGATCTTCGATGGCAGAGGTTAAAAATCGACCTAGATACAACAATACAGCAGTTAGACAACGAAGCATCTTACAAATACCTTGGAGTGGAAGAGAGCCACTAAATATGTCAGAATAAAGTGCGCAAAACAATTACCAAAGAAGACCTGTGGAGAACAAGGCTGATTCTGTAAACATACCTCTCCCCAAGGAACAAAATCAAAGCCATAAACCAACTATCAGTACCAATGTTCTAATACAGCTGTGGAATAGTAAACTGCCCACAAGCAGAAATTAGAACACGAGATATCAAAACAAAGAAACTCCTCACCGTCCACAAAATGTTCTACAAAAATCAATGCATCCTGAGAATGTAGCTGCTGAAGAAAGAAGGAGGTGGAGGCCTGATGCAACTCAATGAAGTGCACAGAGCGACGACTGTAGGATTAGCAGAGTACGTGAAAAGTTTAAAAGACTACCAAATACAATTTGTATACAAGCATAAACACTACAAGCAAGAAAAGGTATCTCTCACTCACCTTGCAAAAAACTTCCAAAAACAGGTGTGCAACCAAAACAGCAGCAAACCAAAACAGCAACAAAAACAGCCCCAACAATTGCAAAAAAAACAAACAAAAGAAAAATACAAGATAAAATACCAACAGATATAAAGTGACAACTGGGAGAAAGACAAAAGAGACGGGAAATATAAAAAAAGAGTAGACAGATTGGGGATAGACAAAGAAGGATCACTGGAATGGTTAAGAAGAGGTCAGCTCAATTGGGATGGAGACGAATCATTATAAATGCCCAAGACCAAAGACACTACTTGAATGGCTTTAAAAAACATGGCAGGACTGAGCCAATTGGACAAATGTATATTCTGCAAGGTAGAAACAGAAAGTATGAGCCACTTCATATCGGGATGTAAAAAAAAAACTCGTGTCAGAACAGCTGCACACACCAAGGCACAACAAGGTATGTAGAGTAATCCACTGGCACATCTGCAGACATTTCAATATCCCAGTTCCACAAAACTCATGGAAACACAAACCAAAAGCAATCATTGAAAACAAGGACATAATGCTCACGTACGACCTGATGATCCCATCCAGCATGAACAGAGAAAACAAAGCACTGCGACCGGACATAGCGCTCAGATACAAAAAGGAAAATAAGGCATTGTTAATTTAGGTTCAGTACCCAGTGACTTTGGTCTAAATAATGCAAAAATCAATAAAATTATCAAATAGCAAAATTTCAAGAATGAAGTGAAAAGATCCTGGAAGCTGAAAAGTGCTGAAATTGTACGAGTGATAAATGGAGCAACAGGAATGATAAAGAAGAACCTCACAAAGATCCTACAAACCAACCCTGCGAACATTACTACAAACAAACTACAGTTGGAGGCTGCTCGGCTCAGTGACGATCCTGACAAAGAGCCCTCGGAACAAAACTCTGAGGACAACACAACTTTACAACTTCGGCTATGAATTATGATCCTTTACCAAAAAGGAAGTGGAGATTTTGAGTTCTCGGAGAACTTCATCCCACCACCTGAAACTCAAATGGAGATAACAACCATGTGGATCTTTCAACTCCAGAAACTCAAAATGTACAAGGAGTTGATGAAAAGTCAATTATTACCTACGCCACCAAAGGTATATGGAGATTATGTGTTCATCGCTGTTTTTCTGTTTATTTGCCACTTGCAAACAAGTATATTGGTTGTTGTGGTCTGTTATTCGGTCTGTTTGTCTGTCTGTCTGTACGTCAGTCCCCTTTGATTTCATTTTACTCCGAACTTTATGAAACGTACCCACCTGGGAGAGGTCGTCTATTTTTGGAGGTAAATAGGTCAAAAGGTCAGGTCACAAAATGGCAATTTACATGTGATTTACCAGTACGTATAGATACTGTACATAAACCCCAAAAAACATGGGCGGACGGTGAACCCTCGTCGAGGTGAAACATCGGTCGACTCATGTGAGTCATAGTACTGTTTGAATTACGTACTCTTTGAAACTGAGTTGGACCATGAGTCCGAATGTTAATTATGTATTATTAGATCATGACTCATCATACATAATTACGACCTGATGATCCCTGTGGAATAGTGAACTCAAGAAGGTGGATTTCATAAGATTTCAAGGAACTAAATTAAATCAAGGTCAAACTTTAATTAACGAACAAATTTCTAAAATCATCATTTTTCATCTGATTGACTTGAAAGTTGAAAAGGACTTCCATATTGGGTCACTGAAATGGGAAACCTACTATTTTTGATGTGAAAAGGTCAAAGATCAAGTCAAGGTCAAGCTAGTAAAAGCAATGTTTTTAGAAAATTTTTCAATTTTCATCCTATTAACTTGAAAATTAAATAGCAATTGCACAGTGCATCACTGAATTGGGAAACCAACTATTTTTGAGGTCAAAATGTCAAAGGTCAACTCAAGGTCAACCTTCTAAAATCATCAAATTTCATTTGAGAAATCGTCAATTTTGATCCAATTGAACTGAGCTTTGATAAAGATCGTCAATTTTAATGTCAGCGAAATGGACAGTTTGATGTATCGATGGCAACTTTTTTTTTGGGGGGGGGGGGTGTATAGTGGGTGGATTTTGCAAGTATCATGCAAAGCGTGACATGTATCTTGTTACTTGCGAAATCGAAGATTTTTCAAGTATATTGGTGAGTCGATTTTGTGATTCATTGTCAAAAGAAATTTTTTTGAGAAGTATGTTGATCGCTTCCATTTGTCTGTCCGCTCACCTTTAATCGCTCACAGGTCACAATCTTAAACCGATCTTCACGAATCTTCACCAAATGGTGAAGTTGGTGGTATGACAGAATCCTACTTATTTTTGAGGTCAAAAGGTGAAAAGGTCATCATAGGCCAAAGGTCAACAGCTTTATTAAATTTCTAAAATCCTCAATTTCCATCTGATTGACTTCAAATTTGAAGAGGATTTGCATATCAGATCACTGAATCCAACTATTAACAATGTTTGAGGTCAACGTAGGCCAAGAGGTCAACATCGACCAAAAGGTCAACATAGGCCAAATTTCTAAAATCCTCAATTTTAATCCGATTGACTTGAAATTTGAAGAACATTTGCAGATCAGGTCACTGAATTCAACCACATATTATTTTGCGGTCATCATCGGCCAAAAGATCAACATAGCCTAAAAGGTCAACATGGGCCAAATTTTTAAAATTGTTTCTAAAATTGTCAATTTTCATCCCATTGACTTGAAATTAGAAGAGCATTTCCATATCAGGTCACTGAATTCAACCACATATTATTTTGCGGTCATCATCGGCCAAAAGGTCCAAATAGGTCAAATTTCTGGAATCATCAATTTTCATCCGATTGACTTGATATTTGAAGAGTATTTGAATACCAGGTCACTGAATTCAACCACCATGTATTTTTGAAGTCAACATAGGTGAAAAGGTCAACATAGGCCAAATTTCAAATATTGTCAGTTTTTATGAGATTGACTTTAAATTTGAAGAGCATTTGCATATCAGCTCACTGAATTCAACCAGTCCTTCGTTCTGTTTTGCCAAGTGTCACTCAATGAGTCATTTTTCATTGTCTGTTTGTGTTTCTCAATCGCCTATAGGTCACAATTCGAAACCAATCATCATCAAACTTTACCAAGTTGTAGAGGTCGTCTCAACTGAGAAGTCTATTGATTTTGAGGTGAAAGGTCAAAGGCCATCTTGATGTCGAATTTCTAAAATCGTCATTTTTCATCCAATTGACTTGAATGCTGAACAGGCTTTGCATATTGCATCACTGAATTGTGAAACCAACGGTTTGAAGTCAAAAGCTCAATGGCCAACTCAAGGTGAAACTTCTAAAATCATCAAATTTCATCTGAAAAATCGTCACTTTTTATCCGATTAACCTGGAAATTAAGTAGCAATTGCACAATGCATCACTGAATTTGGAAACCAACTATTACTGAGGTCAAAATGTCAACGGTCAACTCAAGGTCAAACTTCTAAAATCATCAATTTCAATCTGAAAAATAATCAATTTTCATCTGATTGACCTGAGCTTTGGGATTGTCAAATTGAATCTTAATGTGATGGACAATTTGATATCCATATCCATGGCAACCTTTGAAAATGGGGGGGGGGGGGGGGGGTTGCAACACGGCGTCTTTTTCTTGTTATTCCATTTGTTTGCTTTTCAACCACCACAATTTTAAACCAATCTTCACAAAACTTCACTATCTGTTAGGATTCTTCATAAGCATGTAGACTATTGTTTTTAAGGTCAAAAGGTCAACATAGGCCAAAAGTTAACAACTTTGTTAATTTTTATAAAATCCTCAATTTTCATCCGATTGACTTGAAATTTGAACAGGATTTGCATATCAGGTCACTGAATTCAACCACCAATTATTTTTTTGAGAACAACATAGACCAAAAGGTCACCAACTTAGGCATAATTTCTGAAATCCTCAATTTTCATCCGATTGACTTGAAATTTGAAGAGGAATTCTATTTCCGGTTACTAAATTCAACCAGCTAATTATTATTGAGATCAACATCGACCAAAATGTCAACCATGGCCAAAGGTCAACAATTAAGGTGGTATTTCTAAAATCCTCAATTTTCATCCCATTGACTTGAAATTTGAACAGGATTTGCAAATCAGGTCACTGAATTCACCAACCAATTATTTTTATGGTCAATTTGTTTTAGGGAATTTTGCAAGTATCGTGCTCGACACGATGTCTATCCTGTTTATTTGTTTGTGAGCAGGATATCTCAAAAATTTATGGACAGGTGGTAGTACTGTTTGAATTAAGTACTGTTTGAAAGTGAGTTGAACCGTGAGTACGTGTATTAATTTCATATTATTTAACCATGACTACATGACCACATCTATTAATTATTATACACCCTTACACTATTTTCCACCATTGTAGATGTTTTAGACCTTTCAGACCCTTTGGATCTTTTATGACACTTTCAACCCACTTAGACCCTTTCAACCACTTAGACCCTTTCAACCACTTAGACCCTTTCAACCACTTAGACCCTTTCAACCACTTAGACCACTTGAGCCTTTTGACCCTTGAGACCGGACCCTGATACGATCATTTTTTTTAAAGTGTTACTTCACAATTGAGATATAGGGCCAAAAACGATACATAGCATGATATTTCAAAACATTATGGATGGATTCAAATTAAACGTGGTGGAGAGGTTGGGTAGGTGATAAGAACAAGCTCATTAGATTTTAGTTAAGGTTCTGATGCAAATCTGGCCTATCAGTGGACTACAAAACAAACTGTCCTGCCTGGCAGAGGTATGCCCTACACCGAGTGCTGTTCTAGTTTGTGAAGATGTTACCCTGATACACATCCACACTTGTCCCATTAATGTGGTCGTGCCTTGATACTATCTGCATAGATATCTTCAGGGAGGGTACTCAGCCATTTCAAGACATAAGCTTTGACGTCTTCACCATTCATAAACTTAATATAACCCAGTCTAAGTTGTATCTAATTTATAACTTACCAACCAATCTCCACCGGAGATGTCAGGGTCACATCTGCTGTACATGCCATGAGCACTATTATACAGTAAAGTCATGTTGCAGACAATATTGTACTGTCCATTGATGGTTTTCACACTGCATTTAAGAAATTATACATTAATTCAAGCATTAAGTTTCCAAAACGTGATTGCCACAAGCTTTCGGGCTGATGGTTGAACCTTTGAATCATTTGCTGGTGGAGACCAATATTGTCCTCACTCCAGGCACACTCACTTTGACTTCAGTCTAAAGTGATGGACCAAGGTCTCATTACATGCCACAGGCTTCCTTAATTAATCATCTCGCCGCCTCTGGTAACAATCCAAGAGTCCTGTTACAATGGCTGAATGAGTTGCTGTTTGACCTTATGTGGGGTCCCTTTTTGCATCTATTGAACTTTATTGAATTTCAAGTGAGAAGGAATGAGTATTTCCACACTGCTCACACTGACATCGAATTATTTTGCAATTTCTCTAGTTTTTTAAATCAGATGAGCCTCCAAAAATCGCTGTTCAAGATGGTAATGTGTTCTTGAGTGACAGCAATGTTGCTTGCACATGAGAACGCTCAAGATCTGTCACCAATTTTGAACTCACTGCACCTAACCACCTGACTCGGGGAAAGAATCACCTCAACAAGTTGTATGAAGAGTCTCCATGAATGTCAGCTGTTTCATGCTCTACTTCACAATTAATTTCATGATATACCTCTCTTCTACAGCACACGGGTCAACAATCACTACCATCTTTATTTTGCCCATAATGCTTTAACCAGCATTTATGTAACTTGTTAAGCCTGGTGTTGGCTTAGTGGTTAGGGTGGCGGCTTGGGATCCTAGAGTCCTGAATTCAAGCCCCGCTGGCTGCTGAATTAAAATACACCAGGAGGTTGACTCAGCCTGTCATCCTTCTGAGGTCGGCAAAATGAGCACCAATGTACTGGTAAGGGGGACATTGCATCAGCGGCATAGCCGTGTCCCAACCAATGATGCAACCAGCAGCCACAGGGTGTAAAAGAGAGAGAGAGAGAGAGAGAGAGAGAGAGAGAGAGAGAGAGAGAGAGAGAGAGAGAGAGAGAGAGAGAGAGAGAGAGAGAGAGAGAGAGATAGATAGATAGATAGATAGATAGATAGATAGATAGATAGATAGATAGATAGATAGATATATATATATATATATATATATATATATATATATATATATATATATATATATATATATATATATATATATAACTTGTTTTACAACTTGCTTCGATATAGTTGCAAAAACAAATTATGTTAGACAATATAGTTGCAAAAATTTGTTTTTATCATTCAACTATTTTCTTTGTATGTTGTAAAATTCACGTCGAGCTTGAACTTGAATGGCCCTTGTTGAATGTAATATCGTAATTTGAAAACAAGATTATAAAAAACAAATAAATAACCCCCAATAATAAAATAATTTATTGTGAAGGTATACCTGTTGCCGTGCATGCGACCCAGCATGCCGGTCGAGCTGAGCACGAGTAGTGAAGGCCGAACCAGGGCAAAGAGGGCATATGAGTGGCCCGTCGCTCTCACCCCGCTCATGGCGATAGCGGATATGCTCCTTGAGTGAAGTGAGCCTCTTGTAGCCACGATCACAGTAAGGACAAGCCAACAGTTGGGAAAAGGCATCGGGTGTGCTGAGGAGTCGACCTGATCACACACAGCACCAATAAGCATGTTGTATTCCCATGACAGAGAGATTTAACAATGCCTGAAGTAAAGGCATGCTCTTGACCATTTTGTTTGCTGTCCACTTGTTTTCTTGCAAAAATAGTTGCTTTAAGAGCCAACTATTTATATCATATGCACAGGTGTGGGAAGGGTAAATTGAAAAAAATTAAAACGAAAAAATTAAAAAGAGGGATTATAAGAGACAGAAGTGTGGGCGGAATGGAGAAAATAAGCGAAAGAAGGGGTTCAAGGGAGATGGGACAAAAGGTAGGGGGAGGGTGGAGAATGAGGCACGGAGAGTATGCGGAGAGGGTGTCAAAGTTCCTCCAGATTTGTTTAAATAATTAATTGATGGTCTCTTAACTTTTTCAGTTCAACAACTCTGTCACTTCCTCTTTTATTTCATGCTTGTGGAAATTTGTAGTCCTAGCAGGTCGAAATTAATGACATAATAAACTCAAATTTCCAAAGGTGAGCATTTCAATGTCTGTTTATTGCACCAATTGCAAGAGATGCTCTGAAATTGTGGTATGAAATCGTGAAGACGACGTTTGAATGTGTACTTCGAGGGGTGTGAAGGAGAGGTTCAGACTGGTGCGCAGATGAGGTGTAAAAGGAGAGGGGTTTACACATAATAGGATTTGTTGTACAAAATACTGCTCAAAGACAAGATGCTTTTAATGGCAACCAGCGATGCAAATACTTTAAAGTTGGATGAATACTGTTTTATCGCTCGTAATTTTGACACTGAATATCTCAATACAAAGTATCTGAAATCCTCATCGACGAGAGTGCGAGATCATAACTGTCCCACATGTAATATAAATACTAAATATATGCCAACTGAAGTAGTGGAGTCATCAAGAAGGTGATTAGAAAGCAACAATACCACTTCTTGAGGTACTAAAAGCTCACGTTGACACAAAGCATGGTACTTGTAATCGGATTAAGTGTGAAAAGTGGTCATGAGATGTGAAAAGTGCTATTGTATGCAACAACTTGGTTTAAAAACATCATTATAAGATCAACATGGTATAAAGTGTCGTGGCATCCAGACAGGACATTCAGATTCCGATACGAGATATGACACAGGATATTTTAACATATGAATGGTAAACTGAGAAACATCTGCGACAATAACTGTGCCAGTATTATTCCCATGGATCATAAAAGAAAATCCTTCAAAGAATGAAGGCAAATGAAGTCCAAGTTATTGTGGAAATAAGCACTCGAATCGTTTTTGGAGTTGTTAAAGCAAAACAGTGTATGCAGTGAATCCTTGGGTAACAAAACGGAAAGCCATTATATCACAAGGGCAATACTTGGAGCCACGCTGCAATAAATGTCTTTGCATTATGAATTTCGAACACTCGCAGCTATCAAAGTACCATTTTCGTTTGGTTCTTCCCTCTCAGGTGTTCCTTGCGGTTGGTTCGGGTGGTTCGGGTCATCGGGAGCTTCCGGGTAGATGACAGCAGTGTCACTGCGCTGAAGAAATTCCGCAATGTTCCCAAACAGTTTGTCACCTTCAGCAGCCTTCTTTCGACCAAAGCAGTCATCATAGTCCACTTGAGGTTCATTTCTTATTTCTGCAAATGAAATGTAAAGGAAGTAAATTTCAGTGATCCCTGCTGCTTAAAGGATCTGCGTGTGGCATTGCACGTTTTATTAATTTTCTTTTTCTTTTGTTCAAATTTATATTATTTTAAAATATATAAAAAAACATTTTTTGATTATTATATTTATCACATATATATATTTTTTTAATACTAAAAATAAAATTATTGCACTTCTTGTGCTTGATTAATAGGCCTGCGGTTCCATTTATATGTAAGGAGGTAAAAGGATGACTGTTCAGTTAATAGGATTAAAAAAAAAAGACCATTAAAACTTTTGCTTTAAATTGTTGTTAAAAGACAATGTGGACAAACAAAAATTCATCAGTCACTCATTTATCATTTATCTCAGGCCACTGACTTCCTGATGATCCATTGCACAAACATTGTGTATTGTAATTGCAGCCAGATAATGATAATGTTTCACCAAGG
>NC_140963.1:33327568-33480068 GCF_056783735.1 Eptatretus burgeri | reverse complement strand
GGCGCTCATTTTGGGCGGAAAAAGCCCAATGCGACCCCTCCCCTTGGGGGCAAGGCGCCGTGGCTATAAAGTGTGGAACTGAGGAGAGGGTCGAGGGTGGTGGAGTTGGAGAAAAGGAGTCGCCAGCAGTAGGAAGTGTGGAGGAGAGGGAAGAGAGTTGTGTCAGAGTTGTGGGCAGTGTGTGGAGTTGCGGTGAGGAGCTGGAGAGATTGGAGCGCAGCGGAGCCAAGGCGCGCGGCCTGCCGTACAGTGCCTAACCATGGGTCGCTGGAGAGGGGACGTCGAGGGTCGCCCTAGCGAGTCACCACGAGGGTGAAGTTAACCAGCCCGGCCTCTCGGAGCCTTTGCGGTCCACACAGCTCCGTGCTCATAAAGACCCCAAGAGGTCCAGTCTACCCCCTTGTCTTTGATGGGGTTTTTCCTTTGTTTCTTTGCATGAACATTGTGGCGCCATGTCCGTAAGTCGAACTGCTGTTAAGTGCATGTGTGTACATAATTAATAGACAGTTGTAGTCTTCTTGTTTGCTCGCGTCTTCTCCCTACCCCCATTCTTCGTCTTGCTTGTATTACCTGCCTTGCTTTGACAATTGCTTGATTTCCGTGCATGTTTGGTTGGAAATAAATGTCCTTGTGTGAATGTAAGCCTGTTCGTTGCGTCCTTTCCCTCCATTGAACTGCCGTATTGCATTCGGAATTATAGTTGGTTTTTAAATAGCCGATAATAGAATCGGGTCCAACGGGGCCTCGCGATAATACCCTGCTCGGTTATCCCAAAACAGAGTGAGCTGCTTAAGCGGCTCGTGTCCAAGCAGGCTTTGTTGAGGTAAAATCTCTTGGTAGTCTGCCTGCGCGATTAATTAGGTAAATCGACTATTTGGCGATCGGACCCTGTAGCACACGGGTAGAGTACGGACAAGGTTGTGGTGTGCTTAAACCACACCCGTGGATAGTTTTCGGCGTTGATCCGGAAAGCCGTGACTAGATTGTCTGTTCGGTGGGCGAGCGCGGCCGCTATTGGCTAAACGTGGCTGCTCGCACGCCGGCGGGCAGAAATCTACAACAATATGTATATCTGTATATGTCTATATATGTATAAATATCACACACACACACACACACACACACACACACACACACACACACACACACACACGCACACGCACACGCACACGCACACACACACACACACACGCACACACACACACACTGGAGCAGAAAGGACTAGAAATTTTTGCTATGCCATAACTTTGTCAGATTAATCATGAGCATTTATTTCATTGAAAAGTTTTTGTATAATTTGTGCTTGAATTAAAAGTTGTTCTATTATTTTCCACACAATATTATGCCAGTTTTATGCCATTCTGATGTCAAATAAAAAAAGTTACAAGAAAATAAAAAATATCCAGTCCTTTCTGTTTCACCCTGTACATACATATTACATACATATGCATGTATGTATGTATGTATGTGTAAATGGATATATATATATATTTTTTTTTTTTGTATACCTTGGTCGAGGCTCGTATGAGAGCAAACACACAACTCACATCAAGGAGGCATGAGACAAGGGGGGCGGGAGTGGAAGGGACAAAACAGTGGGGAACAGACACATTAGGTGAACTGTATAAGGGAGAGGGATGGGGATGGGACGGGGAACATGGCGAAGAGAAGATGGACATTTCAGGGACTTTCAGGAAGGAAAGCAGGAGAAATGAAGGAAGTGGGCTTGGGTGGATTATCGGGGGTAGAAAAGATCGAGGATTTGGATGGGGGAAGATAAGAGGTGGTGGTGAACAGCTGTTTTGAAAGCCTGGAGGGAAGAATGGGAAAGAATAGAGTGAGGAAGTTTATTCCAAAGGCGGGAAAAAAGAGGAATGAAAGAGTGAAGATGAGCAGTGATTCGTGATTTTGGTAGTTTTACCAGAAGGGGGTTGTTGGCGGACCTTGAGCGCCCTGTGGAAATGTGGTGGGGACAAATCGCAGAGAGAGCAGGGGGGCAAGGCTGGAGAGGAGTCGGTAGAAGACAGAAAGACCACCGACCAACCTGTGGTGATTGAGTGAGAGGCCCAAAGACTCAGCTTCATTGCGGGAGATGCCGATGATCTTAAATGCCCTGGTTTCGACAGCGTTAAGCCGAGAAAGGTGGGAGGCAGGAGCACCAGCCCAGAGGGGAGAGCAGTACTCCATCAGGCTACGGACAAAAGCTTTGTAAGTGGTCAGGAGCTCAAGAGGGCCGAGGAAGGACTTAGCATGACGGAGGATTCCCAGTCGGCGACTGGCTTTTGAGGCGAGGTTGGAAATGTGACTTTCCCAGGAAAGGTCATGGCAGATAGTGAGACCCAGAAGCTTGAAAGAAAAGACTTCTTCCAGAGGATTGTTGAGAAAGTGGATGGGGGGGGTTTTGTAAACGGTCCTTTCGAAGAGACATAGTGAGAGTGTGAGATTTGTCTGGATTGAAAGACATGTTCCACGTGTTGGACCAGTTTGTGATTTTATCCAGATCTGCAGTGAGCGAAGAAGCTGCTGCTTGCCGATCTGAGGGATGACAGATGGTATGGCAGAGGGTGGAGTCGTCGGCGAAGAGAAATAGAGGATTTTCCAGAGAGTCCGAGAGATCATTGATGAAAACCAGAAAAAGAACAGGGCCCAGAACGCCACCTTGAGGAACTCCAGCCTGCACAGGAAGAGGGGATGAAAGAACTCCATTTAGGGCCACACGTTGACTGCGACAGGAGAGGAAGTCTGCGAGCCATGAGTGGAGATGGCCTTGAATACCATGGGAAGAGAGTTTGGTGAGTAGGGCAGGGTGCCAGACTGTGTCAAAAGCACGTGATATGTCCAGGGATACGGCTCGGATTTCCTGTCTGGCATTGAGGACCTCCATCCATTGATGGGAGAGCAGAAGCAGCATATCCAGGGTAGAGTGACCTGGTCTGAAACCAAATTGATGATTGGAAATCAAGCCATTGGAGAAGAGGAAGGATTTCATATCTGAAGCGATGATGGATTCCATCACCTTGCTGATGATTGGGAGAAGGCTGATTGGTCTGTAGTTATAGGGATCTGTTTTTGCACCTTTTTTATGCAGAGCAGTGATGTTAGCAGATTTCCAAGCAGATGGTAGATGACCTTGGGCAAATGAGAGGGTGAATAGAACAGAGAGAGGGTGAGCAAGAGCAGAAGAGCAGGCTTTGAGGACACGTGGGCTGATGCCGTCTGGACCGGTTGCAGAATCTGACTCGAGGTTTGAAAGCAAGCTCTCCACCTTGTCAGGAGAAAAGGATACAGAGTCCAGGGACAGTTGGGTGCGACTGGGTAAAGTGGGTAGAGATAGTGATGGGTTTAGGACACAAGATTTAGCTGCAAACACCGAGTTTAGACATTCAGCTTTATCACGTGTGGAATCAGCAGTGCGGCCATTTGAGGTAAGGGAGGGGATGGAGGGGGAACATACACCAGAAACAGATTTGATTAAACGCCACCAGGATTTTGAGGAGGGAGAGAGGTTTGAGAGTTCAGACTTGAGATGAGAAAGAAATATATTCAAACCTCCTCACTGAAATGGTGACAGTGAACCCTTATCTCACACCAACGATTTCTGCAAGGGTTCTGAACAATAGGGGGGACCTAGTATGCACCCACCCTATTCAGACTGCCATTACACCATTAATGAGAATTAAGGCAGCCAGGAAATAAGATTTTTATGTTTAAAAAGGCACTTCTAGCTTAAGCTGCTGTCTGCAGTGGGCTGAGCCTGTGAAAGACACAGAACTGCTCACAGCAAACGAGCAGTGTCAGCTGCCACACTGTGGCCTGTATATCAACCAGCCAACTTTATAAAATAGCAATACTGGCACATCACTTGGTAATTAATCCATGAAAACATGTATGGCCCACTGGCCTTCATTTTGACGGCACCGTTTTTCATTTAAAAAAAGATAGTTTACCACGATTAAGTCATTACGAGGTTAAAAAAAAAACAAAAAAAAACTTGATGCTGCTTCCTTCCATGATGCTCAGCATTTAAAAGGGTAGAGCATGGGCAAACAACTCTGGAAAGGCAATGGCAAACCACCCAGTATAACTCTTGGCAAGAAACTGCTTCAGTAGCACCAATGCTCTGTAACAGAGTAGGTTACATCAGAATCATCAGAGAGGTAAAATATTCAAACATTGTAGCAAATCTAAGGATGTATACTTCGGCCCGAAGGCCAAAACACAGAGTCCAGCAAAGCTTGTCAAACTGGTGTGGGCATGCACATCAGCCTGAAGACCGAAGAACATGGTCAAACGAAAACATACATCCCAGCTCATGGGACCAGAATGTCTGGTCATACATTAGCTTTGGGAACCACCATTATTATGACAGCATCTTTCTTTTTAATAAAAACAGTAAAAAAAACAAAAAAACTATCAACATTGTAACAAAGCTGAGGATGTGCACCTCAGTCCGACAGCCAAATTACACAGTCTAAAAAAAGCTTTCAAAATGGTGTGCTCGCATACTTTGGCCAAAAGGCTGAAGCACATGGTCAATCAAACACATACATTCAAAACCAAAGGGCCAGAACACACATGGCCAGACAATAATAACTTTGGATCACTCATATGGATGAGGCCTTTTTTTAATTAAAAAAGATAAAATAAATCTAAGCTACACATGCACAGCAGCCGGAAAACTGAAGTACGTGGTCAATGAAACACACACACACACACACACACACACACACACACACACACACACACACACACACACACACACACACACACACACACACACACACACACACACACACACACACACACACACATAAACACACATACACACACATACACATACACACACACACATACACACACACACACACATACACACACACATACACACACACATACACACACACACACACACACACATACACACACACACACACACATACACATAGACACACACACACGCACGTGCATACACACACACACACACACACACACACACACACACACACATACACATACACACACACACACACGCACGTGCATACACACACACACATACATACGTAATTATACATATTATACATGATAAACACACACAAAAACACATACAAACATGCAAACAGAGGTGGATATGTTGAGATAGGGTAGGTTTCCATTCCCTCTCCTGAAAACCACACAAGATTGCAGTCAACAACAGCAAATTGCAAGCAAGCAAGCGCACACACACACACACACACACACACACACACACACACACACACACACACACACACACACACACACACACACACACACACACACACACACACACACATACACATATGAATGTTCATGGCCAAAAGTATGTGGACACCCCTTCAAATTAGTGGATTCAGCTATTTCAGCATCACCCATTGCTGACAGGTGTATATAATCAAGCACACAGCCATGCAATCTCCATAGACAAACAATAACAGTAGAATGGGCCGAACTGAAGAGCTCAGTGACTTTCAACGTGGCACCGTCATAGGATGCCACCTTTCCAACAAGTCAGTTCATCAAATTTCTGCCTTGCTAGAGCTGACCCAGTCAACTATAAGTGCTGTTATTGTGAAGTGGAAACGTCTAGGAGCAACAACAGCTCAGCCATGAAGTGGTAGGCCACACAAGCTCAGAGAAAGGGACCGCCGCAGAGCACTGAAGCGCGTAGCGTGGAAAAAATTGTCTGTCATCGGTTGCAGCACTCACGAACGAGTACCAAACTGACTCTGGAAGCAACGACAGCACAAACACTGTTCATCGAGTGCTTCGTGAAATGGGTTTCCATGGCCGAGCAGCCGCACACAAGCCTCAGATCACCATGCACAACGCCAAGCGTCGGCTGATATGGTCTATAGCTCACCGTCATTGGACTCTGGAGCAGTGGAAATGCATTCTCTGCAGTGTTGAATCACGCTTCACCATCTGGTAGTCCGATGGACTAATCTGAGTTTGGCAGATGCCAGTAGAATGCTACCTGTCCAAATGCATTGTGCAAACTGTAAAGTTTGGTGGAGGAGGAATAATGGTCTGGGGCTGTTTTTCGTGGTCCAGGCTAGGCCGCTCAGTTTTTTTTTACTGAGTAATAGGCCGCCGAGTCCAGGCTAGGCAAGGTGATTGGTTACACCTGATCTAATTTAAAATTTCTATTATAAGGGGGGTGGACACTTATGCAAACAAGATATTCTAGTTTTGTATTTTTAATTAATTTTCTGAAATTTGTAGAATTCATTTTTCACTTGGAAGTTGTGGGTTACAATATGTAAATAAAGGTGGAAAAGTCTAATTTGATGCAACTTAATTCCAGGTTATAAGGCAACATAAGGTGAAAATTTTGAAAGGGGGTGTAGACATTCTATAGGCACTGCACACCCACATATATAAATATGTTTTATATATATATATATATATATATATATATATATATATATATATATATATATATATACACACACACACACACACACACACACACACACACACACACACACACACACACACACACACACACACACACACACACACACACACACACACACACACACACACACACACACACACGGAGGTGCATACTTTGAGACCTGGCATCTGGAAAGGCTCCGTTCCACCTTTTGAAACCCGCATATGGAGTTAACAAACAATGCCGATGTGTGCTGTGAGTGGACATGGGAAGAAGTGGAAGTGGCCCCGGTCAGAGCTTGCCAGTAATGTTTGCATTCATGGATTACCAGACATTTGTCCAACAGTCAGTTAATGGAGCAGTAGATGTACTGGAGCGGTTGGAAAGGTTGATGTGGTGGGCAAGGATGGGCTTTAAGGCAAGAAAGTCGATGAGTGTTGTGTTCAGACGAGGGGTAGTGAATCATGTTCACAGGTTTGAGTTTGGAGGAGAGGGGGTTCCCTGATTGGCGGAGGCCCCCTCAAGAGCTTGGGAAGATGGTATATGGTGGAGGAGGTAAGGAGGAAGCCACTGAGAGTTTTGAGGAGGGTTGATGGATGTGGTGATTGAAGTTTGAATTAATGCCACGAGTATTGTGGCCATTGATGATTAGTGAAATTGCAATTGGGCATGTAGAGAGGATGGAGGTTTTGGTCAGTGGATTCGTGAGAAGGTGGTTGAGAGTGCCACGTTGTTTGACGAATATTGTTATAATTTTTCAGTGTGGAAAACTCCAGTTTCCCTGAACATCAATAACCGAGGAGTATAAGGTGTTTAGGGTGTGGGAGTTTATGATGGGGTGGGATTCAAGTGATCCATCGGTGAAGAATGCTCTCTCAGAGAAGAAAGCAAGATGGAATTGGAATGCAAGAGCAGAGGTGCATGAAATGGAGGAGCGGTTGCAACAGGATGAGGTGATGGGAATGGTGCAGCATGGGAAGTGGGGTTTGGGGTGGATGAAGCATGATCTATAGGGAAAGGCATGTGTGAAAGAAAGGAGAAAAATGTGGAGTTGGAGGTGAGAAGAAAGGAGGAAGAGAAGAGATATGTGAAGGCAGTCGGACAGTTACAGCAAGGTGCTTTGACTCGGTGGGTGGGTGTGTAGGTGAGGACATTGAAATGATTAGAGATTTGGAGGATCGGGGAAATACTGTTGAATTTCCTGTTGCGAACAATGTATGATGTGCTTCTCTTGCCAGTAAACTTGAGTGTGAGGGTTTTTTGCAGAAGGAGAGCTGCTCTTGGCATGGAGGATGTGGAATGATGCAGCATGCACCGAGTGCATGCTCAGTAGCACTGGCAGCAGGAAGATATATACACACACACACACACACACACACACACACACACACACACACACACACACACACACACACACACACACACACACACACACACACACACACACACACACTGGGGAGAACAAGTATTTGATACACTGCCGATTTTGCAGGTTTTCTCACTTACAAAGCACGTAGAGGTCTGTAATTTTTATCATAGGTACACTTCAACTGTGAAAGACGGAATCTAAAACAAAAATCCTGAAAATCACATTGTGTGATTTTTAAATAATTAATTTGCATTTTATTGCATGAAATAAGTTTTTGATACATCAGAAAAACAGAACTTAATATTTGGTACAGAAACCTTTGTTTACAATTACAGAGATCAGATGTTTCCTGTAGTTCTTAATCAGGTTTGCACAGACTGCAGCGGGGATTTTGGCCCACTCCTCCATACAGATCTTCTCCAGATCCTTCAGGTTTTGGGGCTGTCGCTGGGCAACACAGACTTTCAGCTCCCTCCAAAGATTTTCTATTGGGTTCAGGTCTGGAGACTGGCAAGGCCACTCCAGGACCTTGAGATGCTTCTTACGGAGCCACTCCTTATTTGCCCTTGCTTTATGTTTGGGGTCGTTGTCATGCTGGAAGACCCAGCCACGCCCCATCTTCAATGCTCTTGTTGAGGGAAGGAGGTTGTTGGCCAAGATCTCACGATACATGGCCCAATCCATCCTCCCCTCAATACGGTGCAGTCGTCCTGTCCCCTTTGCAGAAAAGCATCCCCAAAGAATGATGTTTCCACCTCCATGCTTCACGGTTGGGATGGTGTTCTTGGGGTTGTCCTCATCCTTCTTCTTCCTCCAAACACGGCGAGTGGAGTTTAAACCAAATAGCTCTATTTTGGTCTCATCAGACCACATGACCTTCTACCATTCCTCCTCTGGATCATCCAGATGGTCATTGGCAAACTTCAGACGGGCCTGGACATGCGCTGGCTTGAGCAGAGGGACCTTGCGTGCGCTGCAGGATTTTAATCCATGACGGCGTAGTGTGTTACTGATGGTTTTCTTTGATACTGTGGTCCCAGCTCTCTTCAGGTCATTGACCAGGTCCTGCCGTGTAGTTCTAGGCTGATCCCTTACCTTTCTCATGATCATTGAGGCTTCACGAGGTGAGATCTTGCATGGAGCCCCAGACCGAGGGAGATTGACTGTTATCTTGAACTTCTTCCATTTTCTAATAATTGTGCCAACAGTTGTTGCCTTCTCACTAAGCTGCTTGCCTATTGTCCTGTAGCCCATCCCAGCCTTGTGCAAGTCTACAATTTTGTCCCTGATGTCCTTCGACAGCTCCCTGGTCTTGCCCATTGTGGAGAGGTTGGAGTCTGATTGATTGAGTGTGGACAGCTGTCTTTTATGCAGGTAACGAGTTCAAACAGGTGCAGTTAATACAGGTAATGAGTGGAGAATGGGAGGGCTTCTTAAAGACAAAACTAACAGGTCTGTGAGAGCCGGAATTCTTACTGGTTGGTCGGTGATCAAATACTTATTTCATGCAATAAAATGCAAATTAATTATTTAAAAATCACACAATGTGATTTTCAGGATTTTTGTTTTAGATTCCGTCTTTCACAGTTGAAGTGTACCTCTGATAAAAATTACAGACCTCTACGTGCTTTGTAAGTGGGAAAACCTGCAAGATCGGCAGTGTATCAAATACTTGTTCTCCCCAGTGTGTGTGTGTGTGTGTGTGTGTGTGTGTGTGTGTGTGTGTGTGTGTGTGTGTGTGTGTGTGTGTATGTATATATATATATATATATTGCAGCATGATCAAGTGCTGGTGGTGGGAGGGGAGATGTCGCAACTCGAGGCGATGAGATTGAGAAAGAGGGGAGTGGAGAAGGAGGCCCGTGAGAGAGGTTTTTGTGAAACAACAAAACAAACAAACCCATTGTTTGTGAAAGAGCCAGGTGGTAAGAGGAGGAAGGAGGAGGAGGTGGAACTAGGCAAGAGGTCTGCCAAATGTGTGTGATTGGCAGGTGGTGGCAGCTGACCTAAAGCCACAGAGGTATGTCCGGAGGAGATCTGCGTGACAAGCTTGTGGCCTGACATTGTCATCTGCTCAGGTACAACAAGGCAGGTCATGTTTGGGGAATCGTCAGTATCTCAGGTAGAGAATATGGAGGAGGTACACGAGGGGAAGAGGAAAGTATGGTGAGCTTGGAGCGGAGTGTCGGGAGAAGGGTTGGCGAGTTTCTTGCCAGCCATTTGAAGTGGAGTGGAGAGGGTATCTTGGCAATTCCTTTTTTGCATTTCTTGCTCAACTCAGACTGTGTGGAATGGAAAGGAGGATGTGGAAGAGTGGCCTAGGTTGCCTTGGATGGCTCACTTTGGATTTGGAGGAAGTTTATGGAGCCAGGTGGAATGGTGTCGGTTGAGGCTGATTGGGTGGTGGTTCTTTCAATCTTAAAATGGGTAGTGACTGAGTGTGGAAGAGATATGGAGAGATGTGTGTATGGTTGTTGATTTGAGCAGTGTATGTTATGAGGTTCGTTGGTTGGTAATGTGTGTATGTTTTTTGTACATGTTTTGTGTATGTTTGCTGTTGAGTGGTGTATGTTGTAAGGTTGGGTGGTTGGTTGGCTGCTCCAGTATATATTTTTGTGGCTGTGAATTCTAGGAGTGGAAGCTGTTGTTTTGTTGTTGTAGTTTGCGTTCTCGCTGACTTGGGGGTTAGGGGTACATGTGCATCCAAGTGTACTTGCTGCATGTGGAGGTATATGGGCTCCTGCTGACCTACCTTCGCTGACCGTTTCGAGGTTGAAGGGCCGAAACGGGATGAGGATTTTGATTGAATATCTGGTCAAGCGAGGCACACTTGTGGCCCAGATATGTTTTGAAATTGTGTGTGTGTGTGTGTGTAATGTACACACACACACATACACTGAGGTGGATACTCTGAGGCCTGGAAAGGCTCCGTTCCACACTTTGAAGCCCGCATATGGAGTTAAACTTGGCATCACTCCTCAAACGGAGTAGATTCCCTTCAAGAGTTAATCTTGCAAGCGGTACCATATGGCTTCACTATTAAATCATACATCTTCATTGGAATGGTGACCGTAAACGTTTGTCTCACACCAGCAAGCCATATGATGAAGATGGGGTGTCTGCCATACATCCGCACTACCGAGAGACCCATTACACAGACTACGAGGTTTTATGCAGCTAGGAAACAAGATGCTTGCAATGAAAAAGGTACTTCCAGCTTAAGCTGCAGTCTGTAATGGGGTGGAGCCTGTGAAAGTGATAGAACCACCCACTGCAAACAAGCAGTGTCAGCTGCCACACTGCAGTCTGCACATCAACCAGCCGATGTTTAAAAAAAGAGAGAAAAAAAAACAATGCCAGCCCATCAATTTGGAGTCAATCCATGGACGAGTTTCTCTTTTCTTTTCTTCTTTTTTGTTTTGTTTTTCAGCAGAAATTGAAATGTATACAAAGGTACTTAAAAAAAAGAAGATTAATCACAGGGGCAATACCACATTGAAGCCTGGTGTTGGCTTAGTGGTTGGGGTGGTGGCTTGGGATCCTAGAGTCCTGAGTTCAAACCCCGTTGACCACTGAATTAAAATACACCAGGAGGTTGACTTAGCCTCCTGTCATCCTTCCGAGGTCGGCAAAATGAGCACCAGTGTACTGGTAAGGGGGACACTGGATCAGCGGCATAGCTGTGTCCCAACTGATGATGCAACCAGCAGCCACAGGAAGAGAAAGAGAAAGAGAAAGAGAAAGAGAAAGAGAAAGAGAAAGAGAAAGAGAAAGAGAAAGAGAAAGAGAAAGAACCACATTTGCTGCTTTACTCCTACTTTGCGTCCTACTCATTAATTTATCTGTGGGCACGTATTGGCCAAATAATTCCTGCGCAAACCCTTAGAAGGCCACTCTTTTCTTTTTCTACACAAACACCCCCAAAATATTTAACTAATTGAGAAAACACAAGGAACAATGGGCAGAGGCAATACAAATTTGACTTGTCAGAAGAGAACGAAAACTGATTCAGTTCTTGAACTTCTCGAACGGCTTTGAAAAAGGATTATAGAAAATCGAGTTATCAACTTCTACTCACTGCTAGAGGTTGATGACTTCGTCCAGCTTGAGTGGCGTGCCATAAGCTGTTAAACTTGAGTGCGGGTGAATCCCGTCACAAGTTCAATAAGAAGCAAGAAATGGTGTATCACCAGTGGACCAGTTTGGCATCGTGTCCACAAAATAATATGATCCATTCAGTGACTCGGGTGTCATAAATGGCCAGTGCCTGTGAGAATAAGCTGCTCACCAATAGGGGTTCGATGATAGTAGTCTCCTGGTTGAAAGGAGCGAAAACCCACTGAAGATAGAGCCGCTAATGCGACATGTGGTACTCTGCTGTGGGTGCAGCGAACAAAGTGCTGCTGGAGAATAGGGCTGCGAACGAGGTTTAACTCCAGTGAACTCCAACACACTTTAGTTTAACTCCAATGGACTTTAGTTTAACTCCAATGAAACTCAGTCCATGAGTCATTTCCAAGATGGTGTAAATAGCGAGCTGCCAAGCAGGGAAGCATCGTCACACTTGGTTAAAGCCTTCCTCAACACTCATCCCTCAAGTATTGAGGGGAGCGGAGGTCCAAGAGGGGAGATTCAAGAGCCCGATGGTAACGTGGGGCAAAATGATTGGTTAAAAACTAGATTTAAAAACCATTCCAACACAACTGCCATTGGTTGGACAAGTAAATGAAACAAAGTTCATGATGTAAAAGTACTAACAAGTTGGCACCGATAAAAATTACACAACAGGTTGTTTCATTATCTCTGATAATAGTACGATAGTCAAAATTAGAAAAATGCTTGACCTTTTCATTTATGTGATAAAACAGATTTACTTATTGCCATGCTTCTTTTCTTGAAGAGTCACGGGAACCTGTCAAATTTCAGGAACACTTACGGAAAGCTTCATATCTATATTTTAACCCCATCATGCTCCTTCCTTCACTTTTTCACCTTCCTCCACTTCCCATCTCACTTTTCCTCCATACCACGACTCTCTCAGATGTCCTTCATGTGTTGCCCTTGGCCTTGATGATATAAATGTTCCATCTCACATAGATACAAGCCTAATATGAAAACAAAAAGTCAACAAGCCAACGACCTATTGAACATACTCATAGTGCATTTCCATCAACATAAAAAAACATGAAAACTCAAAATCGTTATCACTGCCTGGATGGTTGCATTCAGCTAACCACAGCGATGTCTATTCTAAAAATGAAAACACACACAAAAACATTCTGCTGATGCAGCCAAGGGGACAGCACCTGCTGCGAATGAGCTTGGCCTGCCTAACTTCCCGCCACACGTCCTACTTCCAAAATCATACCACCTGGCATGCTCCAAACGGGCTCATCAGAGATTGCTCTGCCAGTGGCTGCCTCTCGGTAACCCAGAGACACGGGGAATCTTCACAGACAATTGAAAACCACATGGCCTGAGTGCTGTGGCTCGTGGACACAATGGACGTACTGTTTAAATGGAGAATTCCAACATGCATATGCAGTGAATCACTTCTAATCATCAACAGTGTACTCTGTTTACCATGAATTCCTGTAAGTGCACGTCTTTTAAATGGGCAAAAGGTAGAGGTGAAAGGTCATGGTTGAAGGTTCTCGTAACTGCGAGACTGCACAGCTTTGGCATGCATGGCTATTATTGATGAAGCTTTCTTCACATTCCTCAAATGGAAATGCCAACAAAACAGCAATAATCAGAACGAGCAAACATATATCGTGACAGATTCTAGAATTTGTAAAGACATAGAACCAACGATATAACAAACAAATGTGTGACAATTCACAATAATGTCGGAAAAATGGAAAGTCTGCATGTACAGTACATCCTCAAAATGACACGTCGTCATATTATGGATTTTTCTTTTCAAAAATAACAGATAAAGAAAAAAAAAAACAGACACCTGCCTTTGTTAAACCAAAACCTCTTTCTGTCTTCATTTTCTAAAAGCTTGAGGCTTCAAGAATAGCAAAAGATCAATGTTGCTGAATCTTCCAACACAGAATGTGTATATGTATGGACACACACACACACACACACACACACACACACACACACACACACACACACACACACACACACACACACACACACACACACACACACATGCAAGTTACATAATTGTGTCAGAGAAATGTAAACGTGTATCCACATCATGTAAAATGCTGAATGATACCTCATTTAAGAGCTCTTAGGTCCAGACAGTGTACGCAGAGTTCTGCAAATATCGATATCAAATATTGAAAGTGGGGTTGAGGCTGGGGTGTGGGTTAAAACTTGGGGTTGGGAGGGGGCTTGTGGACTTGGGTGTGAGGACTTAGGGCTGGGAGTGAGGAGGGGTTGAGGACTTGAAGAAGAATGGGGGCCTTGAAGTCACATCTTCCATTACATGGAATTTCTGTGGGTCCATGCCATTATGCTGTCAAGGGACATTCCCAGCAAACTCCCTAAATATTCCACAATCTATGGGGAACAAATTCCCTTACAACAACCCAGTGGAACCAGGTTGTCGACTAATAAATTATATATATATATATATATATATATATATATATATATATATATATACATATATGTATATATATATTTTAAAATACAATTATTCTTGTTTTAAAAAAAAAAAAAAAAATTTATAATAATAAAAATATATAATTAGCTTCACAGTTGAGAAGATTCATAATAAGATGATGAGCACATTCACATCATTTTTATGTATTTAAAACAACAGTTTTGTTTAAGAAAGGGTTACTTATCAACCAAATTTACACTTACATTGTACTCGACTAAATCAAACTTTCCAAATTCAAAGGGACAAACTGGTGGCATGTCCCTCTTCGTATTGTCAAATAGAGCGGAGACAATGGGCGGACACTCCAACCTTGGGGAACATAGGCAGCGAGCTAGAAGGGTCCGGGAGCATCTGAAACTGGTGACAAAACACCAAACTCCAACCTCCTCTATAAGTACGTGTCTAATCCACTTGGGGGAAGGAGGAGTAGTGATATTGATGTTCAGCGCATCTAATTACCCTGCATGCGTGAAGTGAAAAGCGGGGTTAAACAATCGGTGGTGTACGTACATATGTATGTATGTGTCTGTATTTTGTTAAGAGCGTATATCAAAAACCATTTAACAGAGGAAATTTAAACTTTACCACATATTGCATGAGCATTAGATATCATGCGTATTACTTTGATGATGCACACCCCCTCAGAACTTACATGGTGAATTAAACAAAGCCCAACACAGTACTAGTATAAGAGTAAGCCTGGTGTTGGCTTCGCGGTTAGGGTGGCTGGCTTGAGATCTTAGGGTCCTGAGCTCGAGCCATATTTACTGCTGCATTAACACCAGGTGGGATTGAATCAGCCTGCCATCCTTCCGAGGTCGGTGAAATGAGTACCAGTGTACTGGTATTGGGGCACAGCATCAGCAGCATAGTTGCGTCCCAACAAAATTATAGTCACCTGGCAGCCAAGCTGCCATACACAAGAAGAAGAAGAATAATAAGAAGAGTGAAATGTTTTCCTAACCTCTCTCTCTATGCATCAGTCAATTGATTGTATTTTGTCCGTGTACTTTCCAAAATATGGGGAAACTGTCTGTACATTATGTACAAATTTTTCGGAGAATTTTTGACCTCCCCCTCCCCATTCTAACCAAGGACTTACCTCTTCCCTCCTCAACCTTTACACCTATTTTCTCCCAAACTCCTTTATCACTTCTCTCTACATTCCTCCCACGCTCATACCCTTGGTTCTCTTCATACCCTTCTCTCTTCTCTTACTTTCCTCAATGAGACTGTCCCTCACCTCCACACTGTGCGTATATAATAAACAGATCACCCTATTGCTGTTTCAAGTGTATCCTCAAGATTTCATTAATTCAATATCTCTCTAACTATGTTCATCATCTTTGAAAGCAAAATATTTATAGCAGATTGCAGTTAAACTTGTATAATGTGGTTGTTCAAGTATTCTGCCATCTATATGCAACTTAATTCCTATTCACAAAACATTTTTAAAAAGCAAACTTCTGCCTTTGTCAGTCAGTCTTCGGTTGCAAAAAAATCCACCATCTCGCATGCACAAGTCATCAGCACCACCATCGTGTCTGTATCGAGCTCCACCATGAAGCTTCCACCAACAAAAGTGTACCGGGGTAATTCTGAAGTTGTGTATGTTTGACTTCCTGATTATCCTTCAATGTTGGATTGGAAAATTTCATACTCCTCCAAGTTCAGCGTGACTATTGATTTGTAACTTTGAGCAAAGCAACTCGTGGGTAGAAAATCTATAAGAAAATGACTCGCCCTGCCTGCGAATCACCAGGATGACAGTTTATAGCTGGGTCGAAATATGAACCCAGGATGGACGGCTCAAAGGCGTGTGTGCACACCTCGAGGCCATGGGGCGAGTTTTTTGATTTCCTGAACATGTAATGAAAAATAAAAACGTTGGCATCTATTGGGCCATCGTGACTTCACATGTGTCGGCGTTTTCTTGTAATGTCTGTATAAAAAGGGAACATCTTTCTTGAAGGCCTGTGTGGGTTGAACATAATACCAGACATGCCCTTTGTGGACTGAAAGGAGAAAAAAAAATTAACGAATAATTAAATAATTCTACATGTCGTAAAATGAATAGATGATTAAATTTTTACGAATGATTTTAAATCAAGCATTCCATATAATATACATGCCTGGTGTTGGCTTAATGGTTAGGGTGGTGAGCTTGGGATCCTGGGGTCCTGAGCTCAAACCCTGCTCAGCTGTTCAATTAATACCAGGGGGGTTAACTCCACCCGTCATCCTTCCGAGGTTGGCAAAATGAGTGCCAGCATGCTGGTACACTGTGTCGGAGTGGTGACCCGTCCAGGATTGTACCCAATAGCCAAGGAGACTGCTGAGGCAGCACCAACACTCTGCACAGAGTATGGTCCCAATTGATGGATGGATGGATTCCATATAAAACTGCATAGATCAACATGATTTTGTCATGGCATCAACAAGAAATAAAACCTTTTAAAATGTCCAATTCAGAGACACCAAAGTGGAAATCAAGCAATTTACAGAGGTCTGGAAAGTCCTCTTAAATGGTGCTTTATGAACAGGGTAATTGATTTTATCAGTTGAGGCTTATTAAAATAATCTATCAATAAAATTCAAGTCATCCAGGATGCCGACCTGAAAGTTTATGGTTTGGATGGATGTGGATCGTCAGGGCACAACGACATCGATACTGTGCATGTAGTAAGCATGAAACGGGTTGCGTGGTTATCGAGATGACTATTCAAAGGAAGCTTCCATCAGTCCATGTCATTGTGTACATATAAAGAAATAAAGGAAAACAAACAAATACATGAATGATGGTTTCTTACCAACGCCGATCCTCTTCTGGATCTGGATCCTTGCCTCGGATTCCATTGAACAGATGTCATCTTTCATCCCATCTGCAGGCAGGTATGGACAATAAAATAACAGGTATGTGAACAATCTGGCATCTTTTAAGATATTACATTTGTGTATGAATTACAGGTGTAAGGGACATGCTCATCATACAACATGACCGATGAATACAAAGGTCGGATAGTGAAACTTATTTTTGCAGTGGAGGCCGTACATCGAGAGGACAGTGGATTGAGAACATCAAGCTCGAAACGTCCAGGTAAAGGAATATAAAAAAGTACGTTTCAAGTGCTCGCGTATTATTAAGCCTTGAGTGTATTCCAAGGCAATCACTTACCTGGAGTAGCAGTTGCCGAATCAACGGATGAAATATTCTCAGCAGAGTGAAAATGTGGAGAGCACTCATCCTTTTGTCCATATTGGCCTTGGCATCGTCAGGTGTTGCTTGCACATAACCTTAATGGAGCTAGCATTTTATGTTGAGGTTTATTATATTTTCTAAAACTTTTCAGCTCAAAAAGCACATTCTGTTCAGGTTTGAAAAGGTATTTTTGAAACAACTAATCACAGTTTCAAGGACATAAGGCTTTCAGAAATTCACCTTGCGTCCACTTTCATGTTTGAAATCTTTTGAGTAGCACTAAAAACTATTCGCCTTTCACTTCCATACCTTATCTGCTAATGCTTTGTTGAAGAGACCTGCCCATACCAAAATGGCTCTTATCAAATGACCTCGTTGAGTGTGTGGACGGTCAGCCTGTCTATCTCACTAGCACATGTGGCAGGGAATATGGATAACTGCCCTTCTTTTAAATACACACACGCAATTGCAAACTTTAGCCTTCTTCCACTATTTCCACCTACTATGTATATATATATATATATATATATATATATATATATATATATATATATATATATATATATATATATATATATATATATATATATATATATATATATATATATATATATATGTTTTATTACTAATAACACATACAGTGTTTAGATGACATTGCTGTTAATGACAGCATTTCCTATCCTCATAAAAACTCTATTGAAAAGTTTTCTGTGTATGCTTTATGAACTTCGAGAAATATAACTATTAGTAACAGTGTGACCACTCCTTGGCTTTTTTCACAATATCTTGGCTATTCGTTGTTCACCTTGGCATCTTGGTTTTCTAGAGGTTTTCTTGGCGTATAGGTTTTCTATTATCATCGCTTTTCCGAAACCTTGTGAATTCTTGGTTTTTTTCATTGGCTCACCTTGGTATTTATGAAAATGAGGAGTGGTCACACTGATTAGCAAAGGGTTGTTCTCTTAACAGATGTTCAAATTGCCATTATTGCAGTCTACACAAGCTTGGAAAGTGACATCAAATGGTTCGGTATAGATAGGTGTGATGAGGTCATGATAAGTATACCGGAATGGTATCTGGGTCCAAATCTGGCTGAAGGCAGCAGAATTACGATTTTGATTCGAAGTTTCTGGAAGTGAGCCTTAGTGCGAGAAATATTCCAACGTCATTTTTCCCAGAAAAGTCAAAAAGTTTCGTTCGTTCATTAACAATCCTCAGGGAAGGAAGACTTTTTTTTTCTCCAGCTGCTGTTAGTCCACTTTTTGAAGTAGAGTTGAAAATGCCCTCAGGGCTACTTTGTATTTGCACTAAAGTGCTGCTTCCAAAAAGACACTGCTGCCCACATATTCCTTTCTACTTACAAAGTCGGAAAAATTGCTGATCATCATCTTCTGGAAATTATTGCAATATTACATATGAACTAAAAAATAATTCAGGCTTTGGATCAACAAGTGAGTTGGTGTGAGCTTGTTAGAATGTCGCTGCTTGTATTTAATCCTCCCCCTATAGGATAAACAGAGGTTTAAACATGTTGAGTACCTGATATTTGATGAGTATGCCTGGTGTTGGCTTAATGGTTAGGGTGGTGAGCTTGGGATCTGAGGGTTCTGAGTTCAAACCTTGCTCAGTTGTTGAATTTATACCAGGTGGGGTTAACTTGACCTGTCATCCTTCTGAGGTCGGCAAAATGAGTGCCAGCATGCTGGTATCCTGTGTTGGAGTGGCGACCCGTCTAGGATTGTGCCCAATTGCCAAGGAGACTGCTTAAGCAGCACCAATGCTCTGCACAGAGTATGGTCCCAATAGATGGATGGATGGATTTGATGAGTGTCCTTGACCTACTTTTTTCAGATTATATAAAAAAACACCCTTTTCATCATAACTTGAATATTTTTTTATGGATGAATTGTAGATGTGGACGCATATTCTTAATTTACACTCTATCCCTAAATGTTGATGGTCAAGGTCATATGGTGGTCCAAAAATATTATGGCCATCATTGGATCATGGGCGCTATGGCAGATTTACCCTTGGTGATCGGTTTATGATCGCAGATGCCTAATTAGGGTGCCAAGCTTTTCAGGCTGGGTAACCCATTGTTTTTTGTACACCAGCCAATTCTATTCCATCTCCAGGCACTGCATGATGTCATCGCCGGGAGCCTAAGGCACCCCATTGATGATGCGAGCCGGAAAGGCATACTCAGTTTTCACTCCATTTGCATACCTGCCAACCTTTTTGGAATGAAAATCGGTAGATTTTTGCACGACGCAGGGGCATGCCCCCCTGGGAATTTTTTGGGAAAAAAAATTTTTTTTTTCATTAAGGGCGTGCGACAGCGTTCGCGTTTTTCACGCGTTTGTTCGTTTTAATGTGAGTGGCAATATCTCCGTAGCCGCGGTGAGACAGATATATCAGTTCTGCACAGCTCACAGAACGCGTGCTTCGTACCTTTCTACGATGCCTTGATCCACGAATTTTCTTTTGTCCACTCGTCCTTGAAAATATTGTCGTACCGCAAAGGTGGCTGATTCTTTTCAGGCGTGTCCATTGTGATTGTTGTGAAAGCATCCGCGCGAAAAATGGCTTTGTTGATGTTCACTCGACCGTGCGACGCTAGCGACACCAGGCGGTTACGCGCGTCTGCTATCACTAAACTAAGGGCGGATAATCAGATTTAACGATAGCAGAGGCGTGTAACGGTGAAGACGCGCGCATAGACGACGGAAAAACGTAAACTGCAAGGTACAGTATCGTATTCTGTAACTCGGATAAAAAAAAAATTTCCCTGAATTTTAAAAACCGTTGAATTAAGCATGTAAAATCCGTAGCCGGTAGATAGCCTCGAAAATCGGTAGTCTACCGGCTAAATCAGTAGGGTTGGCAGTATGCATTTGTATTTTGTTGTGCACTGTTCCTTTCCAATTACATGTACAGGTGATGTATGACGTCATTGCTGGGTGCCAAAGAAAGGGAGTACTCAGTTTTTACTCTGTTTGTTGTACATCGCTATTCCCCAATTCCATATCCAGGCGATGTATGACGTCATCGCCGGATGCCGAAGGAAGGGAGTACTCAGATTTTCTTAATTTTATTTCTTGTTTGTTTGTTTGTCTGGGCGATCTCTCAGCCATCCTTTGATCTCAGAAGCTAAAATTTTGGGACAAAGTGAAGATGTGCTTTCGCAAAAATGTATTTTTTTGATGAATCAATTAATTAATTTCTTAATTGTTATCGATTTATTAATTACTTATTTATTTATTTATCATCCTGGCAATATCTAAGGCACCATTTGAGCTTGGAAGCTGATATTTGGACATGACAGTGACCAAGAAATTTGGCTCTAAAGAGTACTTTTGATTTATTTATTCATCAATTAATCGATTCATTATTTTCTTTCTTGCTTGTCTGGACGATATCTCAGCCATCCTTTGAGCTCGGAAGCAGAAATTTAGGGACAAAAGTGAAGATGTGCTTTGGCAAAAATGCTATTTTTCATTTTTTGATGAATCAATTAATTACTTAATTATTATCGATTTATTAATTACTTATATTTGTCATTCTTGCAATATCTCAGGCACCTTTTGAGCTAGTAAGCTCATATTTGGACACGACAGTGACCAAGTGATTTGGCTATAAAGGGTCTTTTAGATTTATTGATTAATCGATTTATTATTTAATTTTTCGATTAATTTCTGAAGTTGCAGATTTGGATGAAAGAGTGGTGGTTTAGGTTTGCTATTAGTCAATTGATTCAGAAATTAACTAACTTACAATTTTTGTTTATTTACGAATAATTACGCAATTAATCAATCAATTGTTGTACGCCACTCCCTCCCAATTCCGTCTCCATGTGCTGCATGATGGCATCGCCGGGCCCTGAATGCACCCCAGCAATGTTGCGTCTTTCAGGATATGTTATTTATTTATTTGGCGTGGGGCAGTGTACAGTACTTTGAATGTAGCTCCACTTGTCTTCTGGTTTTTTTCTGCATTACTAGAATTTTCTAGTGGTATCCCCAGCAAGACAATTGTTGCTGGCCGGACAGACGGGCGCAGGCAGGCAGGGATGGATGCAGGCAATGATGGATGGATGTACACAGGGACGGACGGACACAAGCACAATGATACCGAACTCCTTTTATATTAGAGATTATTATTCAGCCGGCATTTTTCGGGTTTATTCCCTTTTAAATTAATTTTCTCTGCAACCACTTGTCAGATTGATACAAACTTTTCATTATAGGAGTGACTACTCATGCATACTATTAAAATCATAAATATGATGTCATAGGTCATGTGGTATGGCAGCCATGTTGGGAAAACGGAAAAACTTTGGACCTCTGTATCTCCAAAACTGCTGCATGGAATAAAAATTGAAACTTGGCACATGTGAAGTACTCCCCATGGGGAATAGACGTTATTAACCACGACATCATCGGTGAAGTGGTATCCCAACCAAAATTGGACATGTAGACTGCTACAGCCGATCAGTGAAAATAATTGAGAATCATCTTGGGATAAATGGATTGAAAGAAAAAACTGATGATGTCACCTGTCACGTGCGTCGGCAGCCATATTTTTTGAAAAAAAAAACCTTTAAATTTCCTCTTCTCCGAAACGGCTAAACAGATCAAGGTGAACGAAACTTTACAGGTATGATCGCCGATAGATGAGGAACAAAAAGTTTCCCACATATGATATCATAGGTCACATGGTTTGTCGAATATGATTTTTTTTGTAGAATAAACCTTTTTCTACAAAACAGCTTGGCAGATCGAGGGGAAACTTCACACACATGTATGTTCCCCATGCCTTGGGGATACCAGGGTGTTCACAAATAATTAATAGGTCACATGACCTGGCAGCCATATTGGATTGAATGAAAATATTAAAAAAGTTATTTCTTTTGAACCGCTTCATCGATCGATGTGAAACTTCACAATTATGATCTATTAGTCATGGGGAATATATATATATATATATATATATATATATATATATATATATATATATATATATATACATATATATATATATATATATATATACATACATACATATACATTTTAATTTCATATGTATATTTTAATTTCAATCTGATCAGATGCATGGTCCTGCAGCCAGAATTATTGAATTCCTTGAATCTGGGTGATTTTTTTATTTTTATTTTTGAATAAAGCTCACTTGACTGCACATGGATGGGTTTGAGGTTATAGGAGTTGCAGCTGAAATCTGAGCCCGGATTGCATTAAGCATTCTGAAGGAAAGATTTGAGGATTTACTTAAATATTTCCTAAAGATCCCCCATAAGGACATCCTTAATTTAAGGATAACTGCATATTGGAACATTCGTCAAGTTTTTCCTTAAAACCTTCCGTAAACTAAAGGGAGCACCCCACATTCCAACACCCCCCCCCCCACCCATTATTACTTCGTTTTCAGGATATTTTAGATACCAATTCAATTGATACTGATGATGACCCCAGAAAAAAGGGTCACCTGAGTACATAATAAGTCGATTGAACGTGGCATGTTATTCGGTTCATCACTCGTCAATTCCAAGTTGTAGAGAGGTGTAAGGGGCCTTGTTCAACTCGGGGGAGTCCCGGTTTACCATGTGGACCCAGGTCTTAAACAAAAAGGGGGATTCTAAACAATTTTACACTATTTACAGTTATCGTGTTGTAATTCAACATAAAAGTACTTCAACAACACACACCATACAACTATTCAATGTATTGTCTCCATTGTGCTTGAGAAAAGGCTCCACTTGTGCATCTGTCTCTTCCTGAAGCCAGTTTATAGATCGCTTTGCCGCCATCCTGCTTTCGGATTACCTCTTCTTATCTCTATTCTCATTGGTTGCCGAGCATATAACAATGGCTCTGAAGGATTTCCTCAAACCTTCGGGAAATCCTTTCTTGAGGATTTCCAAAGGGTTATTTATGCAACAGCCTTCAAGAAAATCCTTCGCTAAGGAATCAGAATGTATCTTCAGGGGAATATTTCTTTAAGGATGGGATAATTTTATGCATGCAGGCCCGAATCCTATCCAGGTTCATCCTCATGATTCCATCTTTGCTTTCTGCTTATTCGGGTTCCTTCTGATGACCCCAATGCAGTACCTATTTGGTCTTCCATTTGATTTGAATTTTTTAAAGTCCCATTCTGAAAATTCCATTGAATAAAGAAGACGTCAGATCAAACTGGGGTTGTATTTCCTCTCCCCACCCCCACCAGCTGTTAGGAAGGAAGCAGCACGCACCATTTTTAAAGTCTTTGGTCTGACTTGGCTGGGATTCGAACCGACCTCTCAGAATCAGAGCGGACTTTTTTTTAAATTATGCCACCAAGTCTTGTTGTAAAACCTCAATATTTTTAACCCTGCATTGTTAATGCCAAAGTGAAGACAGACGAGTTTCCACACATTAATTCGACCTCACTTTAGCGTTAAAAGGGTAAATCACATCTGTTCAAGAGACAATGAAATGCACAGCATGGAAGTGTTCGTTAACATGCGGTGAATATATAAACAGCCAACAAGATGCCTCACTCATGCCAGACATTGGCAAAACCATGTATGAAAATTTGGAAAGATGTCAGTAATTTTGATAATTGTGTGAAACCCATATGTGGTGTTCATTATAATCAGAACGGCTTGCAGAATGAAGGTACTAGTGGCAGAAACACCTTCAGCTTTACATAAAGCAAGCCATCGAAATTTGATGACATGACCTTTAAAAGAATGCACTGATAACTAAAGGACACTGCACTGCAGTTGACATAAGAGCCAGTCAGAGTAATCACTGAATCAGTAAACTCTGTTATGGCATCTATGTGTATATATAATGGAGCAAATGTTTGTTTGTCCACTCAATACCCATTGGTTGGACAGCTGGCCTAATGCCATCCCCAATTGTAATCAGAAGAAAAAAACCAATACGTCCACCATTTTGGTGCTCTGGTAAGTCTAAGACATCTTAGGAAGTGTCAAATTCATAATCGCCACCCCCTTCCTACAAGTTTTCCATTTAGTGTAAAATATCCGAAGCGACTAATAAAAACATCATCAAATATCGAAGGGTTGGAGCCGATCGGCATCATGGGCCTTGTCGTACATGAGCTAAAGCACTTACCACTACCATCTTGAGTTTGTATTCAAACGTAGTTTGTATTTAGTGATTATGCTCTGAGTTTGTATACAAACGTAGTTTGTATTTAGTGATTATGCTCTGAGTTTGTATTCAAACGTAGTTTGTATTTAGTGATTATGCTCTGAGTTTGTATACAAACGTAGTTTGTATTTAGTGATTATGCTCTGAGTTTGTATACAAACGTAGTTTGTATTTAGTGATTATGCTCTGAGTTTGTATACAAACGTAGTTTGTATTTAGTGATTATGCTCTGTGTGGAACACAAAAATAACATGCTAGACTACTTGCTGTAAGCTTCATGTCTGAAAGTAGGTAAATCCAAGATGGTGTCCAGGAAGTGCAAAAAATTCTTGGTAAGTGCTTTTGATCAAACTACAGGCTACAATTTTACATGGAATCTTTTCAAACATGACGCAGGGGTTTGTTTTAACTAATGGAACATTTCTGTTTGTTTTCTATCTCGGTTTGATGTCAGTATCAAAGCTGACGATGAAAGGGCGACAACGATCATGGAAAGCCGAACAAGCACACTGCTGGTTGTTACGTTTTAACTGATCGACATAAAATTTGTGGGATTACTCAGGTAAATGAGAGAAAAGACCCACAATGGTGCCCGATTATGTCAGTTGACCTTGTTCTTTCAAATTTGAAAAACAATAAGCTCGGTATGCACTTGACCAGTCATGAATATGTCAATGAATGTATGTTTAGCAGCCCACCCCATCTCAGTTTTGAATAGAAGTCAGGCATGGATTCTGATGAAGAACTTCCATCCAAGACACCTCGTACTCCCTCCGCTGAATGGAAGGCAAGCATAATATGTTCACGTGAAGCTCCCAATGCAGAACTAGTAAGTCCAAGAAACCTCTCATCATGGACACACTGCTTGAAGTGCCTTTGAACCGATCCTGCAATTATCATCTGATGATACCCTTCCTAAGATATGTTATCACAGGGACTGTCGGAACACAAGCATGCACAAAAAGGCACTCAACTGTATTAGAGCTGCAGGTGCTTCACGTGATTTGATCAGTCAGGAGCAGAGAAAGTCTTTGAGAGATCCAGTTGCGAGTAGTTCTCATGTGTATGAGAACGTCTGATATTTTTGTGATAAGAGTAGCAAGTACATCAGAAAGTCACATTCCAGGGAGCCTCTTATCCAGTCCCAAGAACTCCATTCAGATGATAATATCAAACAAGTGGCTACACTGAAGAAGGATGAAAAAGTATTGGCCATTGCATCTCATCACCACAAAATGTGTTACCGTGCTTACACTGGAGATTACATTAGGTCTGAAAGTAGTGTGTAAAATTTAGATGAGGCAAGGTCTTCAGGCCTCTCTTGGGGGTTGCATAAGTGAAAAGACAAATCAAGAATCTTATTCATAGGAAACTAGAAGAAGAATTTAAAGATAGCCTGGATATTCCAAAATGAATTTGGAAAACTTCTTGTTGTACCTGACAATCTGTCCGTGACGCAACTGGCTGTAGAGCACATGACAATCAAGCGGGAGTTGCAGACTTACAAGCAAAATGGTACTTATTGGACACAGCTTGTATGAACTTAAGTGAGGACATAAGGCACTACAAACACAAGCTAAACATGGTGGGCCACCACATCCTGATGAGCTAGACAATGACTATACACTACCGGTCCAAAGTTTTCGAACACCCCCATTTTTCTAGTTTTTATTGAAATTTAAGCAGTTTAATTATTCAATGTACTCTGAAATTAAAGCATAGAACAAACAAACAATTGCAGATAAAAAAGAAATCATGGAATCATTTTGTTGAACAAAATTTAATCTAAATTTTTGACTCATCAAAGTCGCCACCTTTTGCAGACATAACAGCTGAACATACTCGTGGCATTCTTTCTACAATAGAAATCAAATATTGTTCTGAAAGTTCTTCCCAACACTGTTGCAGAAGTTCCCACAAATGTGTTGCACTTGTAGGTTGCTTTGCTTTCACCCTTCTGTCCAGTTCATCCCAAACCAGCTCGATGTGGTTTAAGTCTGGAGACTGTACTGGCCATTCCATGATTTGAAGCCGACCGTCTTGTTCTTTTCTTCTAAGGTAGTTCTGACATAGCCTGGCGGTATGTTTTGGGTCGTTATCTTGCTGTAGGATGAACCCCTGACCAACTAGGTGGAGACCAGAGGGTATTGCATGGCACTGCAAAATTCTGTGGCAGCCCTTGTGGTTCAGGGTGCCAGTCACTCTGTGCAAGTCGCCGACTCTGGATCCAGCAAAAGAGCCCCAGATCATCACGCTTCCTCCTCCATGTTTGGTAGTTGGTGTCACACACTGAGGAACCATCCTTTCGCCGACTCGATGGCACACAAAAACCCTGCATGATGAACTGAAGATTTCAAATTTTGATTCATCGGTCCAGAAGACCTTCTTCCAGTTTTCAGTAGTCCACTGGCGGTGCTTCATGGCCCAGGCAAGCCTCTTTTTCTTATTTTGTCATCTTAGCAATGAGTTTCTTACTGTCACTCGACCTGTCAAACCTGCAGCTCGAAGTCTTCTCTTTACAGTTGAAACTGAGACTTCCTTACTCTGACCAGTGTTAAGCTGTGCTTGAAGCTGCTGTCTTGTGAGCTGCCTATCACACAAGCTGTTGACTCTCAGAAACTTGCCTTCTGAGTGTTGTGGCTTTAAGTCTGCCAGACCTCTTCCTGTCAGAGTTTCCTCCAGTTTCCAAGTGCCTTTTGATGGTGTGGGAAACTGTACTCACTGACACCTTGGCTTCTTTGCAATTTCTATAAAGGAAAGACCAACACTTTTAAGGGTTATAATGGTCTGTCTGTCTTCCTTTGCTAATTGTCTTTTTCTCACCATTATGATAGTAATATACTACTTCCTGCAGTGCAATATTGTCCAAATAATGCTTCAGAGGATGTAGCAACACAGTCTGTTCCAACACTGTTTTTATGCAGACAGAGGGTTTGTAACTAATCAACAAAAGTTGGGACACCTCGAGGAATTGTTTGCATCGACTTTCAATGCTTAATTTACTTCCATTGCTGCAGAACAACTGCAGTTGCTAACCCATTACTTGTTCCCTGAAAAGGGCCATTTTTAAAAACTCTGAAATTTACATTATTTTTCAGTTTTTGGTAACCTGAACTTTATTTTTAATGTCTGGTAGTTTACCGCTTAGCTTTGTACTATTTCAGGTTATTCACTGGACTTGAACTGATTAAATTTCAGTAAAAACTGGAAAAATGGGGGTGTTCTAAAACCTTTGACCTGTATGTCTGTATATGTATATGTAGTATATGCCTCTGCCATCCTCTCTCACAATATTCTTGAAGACTCTTCTGTCAGGTTACGCAGAAAAGACTCACACATCCAGAATAAACCAGCTCGTTCATTCTCTTGGCCAAGATTACATACAGTATATGCAGTTAGTGTTGGGAAGTATAAACCTGCTAAACACAAAACAAATCAAGATGATCATATGTCCAACGATGAAAACACCGCCGATGATTGTTCGTAGGGCTCTGGGGAATTTTGCCAAGACTGTTTGATCCCAGAGATAATAACATGGAAATGTTCTGAAGTCGTCAACAAGCTACCTGATGGAGAGTGTCTTGCAGAGGGACAACATCTAAGCTATAAATTTGCAACAACATTGAGGACAATCACTTTGAAGAGCAAAATCAAAATGATACATGTATGTGTGATGATATAACTAGTTTGAACAAATTGTGGAAAGAACTGTGAAGGAATTGCAAAGGGTGTTGCAGATAAATACACAATGAAATTGATATCCGTTTAGACATCGAATATGGAAACTGCATTATCTGTTCGCTTTATTCACAGAATTGTGAAATTGTAGTTTTAATTACATATATGGATGGGCCTTTCATCTTCACATGCTTTGTAATTCCAAAGATACACCAGAATGCCAAGTATGTGTACATGTATATAATTGAGCAATTACCTTACAACAGTCTCATTTTATGACTTTCACGAGGAGACAAGTGCCATATAACTCGAAGGTTATCTCTTATATTAGCATTGGACCATCCCCACCTCCACTCCTCTGTTCCCCCTTTGTGTGGCTGCTGCTTGCTCAAATTAAAAAAAAAACTTTCCACCATTTAACTGCCATCTTGGATTGTGTCATCTATCCCACTACAGTGTTTTTCTAATTCTGCAGAAATAACTGGGAAAAATGGTAAGAAATGGTGACCAATATTTTGATAACTGGAGTTAACCAATTTAAATGGCCACCATCTTGGATTTGGTCATGTGACCTCAAAATAAAACTTGTGACAGTTCACTATTATACATCCGTCCAACAACTGTGCCAATTTTTAAACCGATCGGTAATAATTTGGGACTTGTAATAAAGTCCAAAACAACAGTAATAAATACTTTCCCTTGAATTTCACTGTTGTTTTGGACACCATTTTGAATTTACCCACATTTAGACACTAAGCTACAATTCTGACTTGTCTTTCATGTTTTTATAACCAAAAGATATAATGCGTTCTAAAAAAAAACATCATTATGTTTGGCCCCTCAAAATGGTAGCAACAAGTAAAATTTCAGGTCCAAGCTCATGAACTATTGTGAAGGTGACAGTATGTTTCGGCCTTCGGCTTCAGGCCACTGGTGTCAGCTTATGGCCCAGTGCAATTGGAATTATCTGAGCTTATATAATCATGATGTGTTGTGTATATATATATATATATATATATATACACCAGGCATATATATATATATATATATATATATATATATATATATATATATATATATATATATATATATATATATATATATATATATATATATATATATATATATATATATATTTATATTTATATTTATATATATATATATATATATATATATATATATATATATATATATATATATATATACACCAGGCATATATATATATATATATATATATATGCCTGGTGTTGGCGCAGTGGTTAGGGCAGCGGCTTGGGATCCAAGAGGTCCTGAGTTCAAGCCCCGTTGGGCCACTGAATTAATACACCAGGGGGTTGACTCAGCCTGTCATCCTTCCGAGGTCGGCGAAATGAGTACCAGTATACTGGGCCGGTGTATACCCCGGTTAAAATAGGTGTACCATATCCCTGTGTCGTAAGAGGCAACCAGGGTTGCGTCAGGAAGGGCATCCGGCGTAAAACATGTGCCAAATCACTATGCGGATCATACGGATGATCCGCTGTGGCGACCCCTAACGGGAGCAGCTGAAAGAAGAAGAAGAAGAAGATATATATATATATATATATATATATATATATATATATATATATATATATATATATATATATATATATATATATATATATATATATACACACATAAGCAGAAGGCATGTTTTTACTTTATGCACGTAACCCGGGTTATTTTTATTTTTGGGAGCAATCGAGGGGAGCGGGCTGTTGCCTATATAATGTCCAAATAAAGGGATGTGTCAGAAGAACATGTTGAATGCTTGGAACAAGATCGCCCGAAGGTCAGCTGTTGTCTATACACTGTACAAATGAAGGAATGCATCAGAAGATGTTCAGTACACTGAAGAAAAAGTCCTGAGAAGGATGTGTATAGTACTTACAGGTCGGGCTTTTTGCCCCACATTCCTTGCCAAGAATGTCACGCCCCATGTTACTCTACTTACTCAACTTATGTTTCAAAATAAGTAAGGAAATAAATAAATTTTTAGGCTCATGATAATTATGGGAATTAAATCTTTCCTTCATCTCATGAATAGCTCATATCACTGACGTTTTGGACCATCAAAGTAAAATCAAAGGTGACCCTTACTCTTTCACAGCTGCTGTTCGGAATTTTGAAGGCGGAATTTAAGAGGATCGAGGAAGTTTCACAATGATGAAGGTCAAAGTCCAATTCTTTTGAAAAATACCAAAGGAACTGATGACCATAAGTGAAAGGAGATCAAATAGAGCAAATGCAGATCTATGTTCCTTGTAAAGGGAGAAATCTTCCACAATGCAACAGCCTGCTTCATTATCATAGGAATGGATTAAGTGAATTCCAAATGCTAGCATCCTTTAACGACAGCAGAGCTCATCAAATTCGTCTTTCTCAGTCGGTTTATTCAGACATACCAGTCTATAATTTCCTGGCCTTGAACAAAGCTGAGGTGATGTTGTTTCTCAGATTCCATGACAAATCCCCTTTGCAATCCGTTTCGCAACAGATGTTGGCGACATACAACAGGAAACAACCAAGATGCCTGATGATAAGATATCCAGAGTCCCTTCATAAAAACATCAATTCTACCCTTAAGTGGTTGATGTTAAATAAGTGGTACAGTCTTTCCACAACCTTTATGTGGAAAGGAAGGAGGACTAAAATGAGTTTGCTTTTCGTTATTTGCCGATATTATTGATGCTTCTGCACCCCTCAAAGTGAAGGGTGAGTGTGTCAATTGTCCCATCTGATGAGCTTCCAAAAGTTTGTTTTTTTATGGTTGGGTTCTCCCATCTGAGCACCTGCTTCATAACACTCTGACCCCAGGTAGAAATCTCACCGATGGTGTTGATTTGTTCATTGTTTAGTCATGCAAAAATACACAATGCCATCTAAAATCTTTGTCCAATGTGCAATATATGTACAAGCTCAACGATGAGCCTAAGATCAGGCAGATATTGTCAAAAGAAAATAAATATTACACAACACACGTGTTTAAACATCGTGCTCCAAAAACTGTATTCAAACTCTCCAATACCATCCTTTAATTGTTTTGAGTCTCACTTTGAACAATGTCTGTGAACCAATGATGGATAGGTTGCCACTTCGAAGGAATTTGGTGAGGGTGTCTGCATACAATGACCTACTCTTTTCAAAACGTGCAGTGTAGTTTTTAACGAACAAAGAGTTTATTTACACCAAAAAGATTTTAAGATAACGTGAGACAAAGAACCCAAATCAATTAATTATCTAACTCTAAACCCCATAGTGTTTGGAAACCGTGTCGACTACGTCACCACCTACATCACCCCCATTGGACGCCGCCATTTTTGTCCATATTGCATTCTGGATTTATTCGTCAAAATAAAGGAAAAACAATTCATTTTCATTGATTGATATCTTTTGTCGACTCTAAGCCAATATAGACAACTGGGACAACAAACCGGAGATAAAAAACTAGTTTGCGTTTAATTCACGCATTTGCCCCAATCGATTTGCAGCAAACACAAATATATTTTTTTCGCCTCGTTTTTGGATATTTTTAGTCAATTTTTGGTGTTTCAGTGCTATTTAAAAATGATATTTTCCCAAAAATAGCAAAAAGATAGGTTTCCTTTCCTATTTTTTACTATTTTGGAGATTTCGGTGGTTTCAGTGCTATGTTTTTCACTTTCCCCCTCCATCTTTTATTTATTTATTTATTTATTTTGTAGCTATTTTTTTCCATACTTTGTTGTTTTATACCAAATTGGTTGCTCTTTTTTCACTACTTTCCTGGACTTTGTTTCACACCAAATCGGTTGATCTTTGTTCACTATTTTCCTAGACTTTGTTTTCACTGTTTTCCCAGACTTTGTTTTACATCAGATTTGCTGCTATTTTTTAAACTATTTGATTTGTTCAAACTGCCTATTTTAAATATACTTTTCTCCTATTGATTTCCTACTTTTTTTGTTCGAAACTGGCTATTTAAAATCTTTTTCACCGATTTTTTTTCTTTTTGTTCAAAAACTGGCTATTTAAAATATATTTTTCACCTTTTTTTTCCTCCTATTTTTTCCCACAAAACTCACGATTTAAAATATATTTTTTCATATGGAAAAAATTTGGAAAAAAAAATTGTGTATTTTTTTTTTCCTGCCTTTTCTCCTATTTTTCCCCTTTTGTTTATTTTGATGATGTTGGAAGTGATAACGGAAACTAATGAGGTTATATCGCATTTGCTATTCATTGACCTATTTTACTTTACTTTATTTCACATATGAACCCCATCATGTATGCATGCACACGACGGGCCGGACAGTGACGTTATAAAGATATATTGCAGCGGGGCCACATTCATACTTTGTGCCATTTCCACGTTCAAACAGCGTGCCATTAACCAACAAACACATCACCGCAGACCCTCACTATGTTCACCACGATGCTACAACCCTCACCATAATCCCCACAATAATCTACACCCGACCTCTTCACCACAAACGACACAACCACTTCAACCTCATCCCCACAATTGCTTCAACCACTCCCAACACTTCGTCGACCTTTCCACTAACACCACAATGTTTGCCCCACCTCACTATAAGTACTGCAACTGCCGTCAGCTGCCTGAACACTCACGATAGTCATTTGAGATGCTGGCGAATGGGGGACATTGCGGGTGCCTGTGAGTCAGAACATTTTGGTTTGTAGCTTAAAGTGCAAGTGTGCAATGGGACTCATTCGGCGATGACTTGGAAGCCCTGGAGCTCCATTAAATAACAGCGTCCAAGTGGAGTCCAAAGCACGTTCATGGCCGGAGAGCGCTCATGAAAACCCACGCCCCATATAAGTCATGGAGCTCCGTTACATGGCTGAGCCTGGGAGCAATTGAGGCCATTTTAAGATCCTGAGTCTGGCGGGGCAGGGCTACTTCTCGGGGTGGCTTCTGCATGCCAACGGGGATGCTCGGAAATATCTACAGGGTCTTTTGATCCAATTTTTGGCTCCTCCTTTGCCCGGGCTCAATTAAAAATAACAGCAAAGAGTGAATCAAGGTCTTTTCCGAGCTGAGCATCAGACTCACCAAACGAGAGCTGAGCAGAGCCTCATCATTGCGAGCTGAGAGGGCAGCACAAGTTGCCATGAATGAGCCAGGCGAGCAGTACTGAGTCGCTGCTGAGGAGTTGCCGGGTCATCGCTGGGTCATCACCGGGTCCCAGGCACTCGGTTCACACTGTGTTCCGCAGCAATAATCATTAAATTACACTTACAGACTCTCTTACACATCCTGTTAAGCGATCTTCTCATGCATCTCTCTCCCATCTATTGTCTCGCCTTCTGTGTCTCGCCTCGCATCACTGAAAAAGCATTACAGATTCACACTCCTTCACACTTCCTCTTTTGCACCTCATCTGCACCTCCCACTCACACACTGTAGACACCCCTGTTTTCTTCCCTCCTCCCCCTTCCTAAGCGCTTGGATTTCATAGTTCCATTGACTGTGCCAGGTACCAAGAGGTCGTTTCCACCTCAACTGCTTCTCCTCTTTCTGGACTTTTAATTTCCTCGGGTGTGTGTTTGCTGCTGCCTGGAATGTGTGATATAATTTTAGATTGTAGAAGTTTTACATAGGTTTGGCTCTGCTCTGTGTCTTCTTTTTGTACATAATTGCATTCCTTTCACCACACCCACAAATCTTTGCTTTCCCTGCTGTACATAGTTGTGAATAAAACCTTTTATTGTACCACATGACCTTTCCACACCCTTGCATATAAATAAATTGCTTATAAATGTACCGATCTGTCCGTGTTTGTCTTTTCTCCATTGGTCCAGCATGGTCTGCACATTAGTTTACCTGGGAATTTTTCCCTGTTCATTTTGCTCTTGTTAGGCACCGCACACTCACTGTATCGCTTGGCAGTAATCTGGGTGTGCGCTGAGGGTAAGAGACCCCAATTGGTACGCCATCCACAGGTAAGGTACCACACTGAAGTTGTGTAACCATGCCCAGATTGGTAGTGCCAATCGGAGTTCATAGTTGTTTAGCAACCTGCCGGTGTGCAGAGTTATCTGTGCTCAGCGGCCTCAGAACTGGGAATCTGAGAGAGACCCTGAGTGCTTCCCCTCGTAGTGAGCCTCGAACCCCGATTCTGCAACAATATATATATATATATATATATATATATATATATATATATATATATATATATATATATATATATATATATATATATATATATATATATATATATATTTAATGTCGTTCTCCGATCTGAGACCCGGTACCATCAATAAATGTCAATAAACATCAAGGTGTTATTATGCCTTGCAAACAAACATCACAAGAGAACTTTTTTTTGATCAAATGTAATTGAACAAATTTTGTTTTTTATGCAATGACCAAACATAAGCAAACAATCAAAATTATTGACCATCCTTTTTGGGTTAAATGCCCACTGCCCAAATGGTTAAATGCCCAAATTGTTTTGGGTCAAAGACGTAAAATCGATCAAATTCTTCTGACAGTGTACCTCTGAGCTCACTGATCTTGTCATCCCATTCAAACTCCACAACTTTCCAAACCAAATATTCTCTGGCTTTTGTGTTTCAAGCCTGTGAGCTCAATCAGGATATGGTTAAATATAGTAATGCCCAGAGAGGATTTCTGTGACCGAAAAAAAACAAAAAAAAAACAACAAGAACAACAGAGAATCACTTAAATCTCTTCATGCAAAGGTGGAGTGGACTAGTTTTGGAGAGACGCTCACTTATCGTTGTTTTAACTGAGTGCCAACAAGGAGTCTCTGTCATTATCATTGAGAGAAAAATTATCGAAGAAAGTTTCAGAGCAATGTTTTGCCAATTTTGACACTAAATGATTGTAGTAATTATCTGAAATTATTGCGATATTAAATGGCTTTGATTATTATTAATAATTTTACTGAAACGAGTGACAACAGATGTTTTTTCTTTAATTATAAAAGGTAAAATATTCTTGTCAAGAAACGGTACAAAATTTCTGGTTCAAGACTCCTTTTTAAAACGTTTACATGACAATCTCAATGCTTCGTAAGAGTGTTATTCGGGGTGTTTCAAAAGTAACAGTGCACTGAACAAAATACTTGTGTTTCAAGTGTTTGTTAAACTTAACATTAAAATGTGTGCTTGTTTACCTGCAGGTATCATTGACTCGCTCAAGTGAGATACCCATCAGGTGAGAGACAAGTGAAATTCTGCTAGATGGTGCAACTGCACACACAGCACATGCAAGCATGCATGCAGTCAGTACTCAGTCCAGTTTTTGAAGACCACATCATTTCTCATGATTTATAACCACCCCATTCTCCTGACTTAACACCTCCACACTTTTATCTGTGGGGAAATCTGAAAAACATGGTCTATGAAAACGATCCTCATATGAAAGAAGAGCTGAAGGCTAATATTTCAGAGGCTGTCTGTGACATCCAGGCTGAAGAACTGCAGAAAATGTTACAAAACACGTGTAGATGCGTTCTACTTTGCCAACAAATGAATGAGTCGCACATTCAGCAATTGCTACAATGCCTTCAGAAAGTATTCACACCCCCTTGGTTTTTTCACATTTTGTGTTACGCATTAAAAATGGATTAAATATAACTTTTTTTGTCACCGATCTACACAAAATACACCATCATGTCAAAGTAGAAATTATTTTTGAGAATTTTTGGAGTCCACCTGTGGCCAATTCAATGGAATGGACTTGATTTAGAAAGAAACACCATGAAGTCCAAGCAACTGTCTGTGGAACTCTGAGATAGAATTGTGAGGAGGCATAGATCTGGGGAAGGGTATGAAATAATTTCTAGTGTTGAAAGTTCCCAAGAGCACAGTGAGTTTCATCATTAGGAAATGGAAAGAATATGGAACTATCCACACTCTTCCTGGAGCTGGCTGTCCGACCAAAGTGAGCAACTGGGCAAGAAGGACCTTGATCAGAGAGGTGACCAAGAACCCAATGACCACTCTGACAGAACTACAGAGTTCCTTTGCTGAGTTGGGAGAACCTGCCCGAAGGACAACACTCTGCAGCACTTCACAAATCTAGGTGTTATGGGAGATAGACCAGATGGAAGCCACTCAAGAGAAAAAGACAGATGACAGCAAGCCTGGAGTTTGAAAAAAGACACGGGAAAGACTCTGAGAGCATGAGGCAAAAGATTCTGTGGGCTGATGAGACGAAAATTGAACTCTTTGGCCTGAATGCAAAGGGCTACGTCTGGCGGAAACAAAGCACAGCTCATCACCCATCTAACACCATTGATACCGTGAAGGATGGTGTGGCAGCATCGTGCTAAGGGGATGCTTTTCAGTGGCAGGGACTGGGAGACATGCAAGGATAGAGGGAACAATGAATGGAAACAAATACAAGTAAATCCTCGAGGAGAACCTGCTTCAGAGTGTAAAACACCTTCAACTGCGGTGAAGATTTACATTCCAACAGGGCAATGACCCAAAGCATACAGCCAAAGCAACACTGGAACGGCTTCAGAACAAGAAAGTGAAAGTCCTTGAGAGGACCAGCCAAAGCCCAGACTTGTAGCCCATTGATAATCTGTTGAAAGACTTGAAGATTGCTGTTTTCACTCCTGTTTGCCAGTCTGTCTGTCTTTCTGTTTGTCTGTCTGTCTGTTTCTCTGTCTATGTGTGAGCAGGATATCTCAAAAATTTGTGGACCGATTCAGACAGAACTTGGTGGACACGTTGGGTGTGTGACAAGGAATAATTGATTCGATTTTAGTGAAGATCCAGATCCGGATCCGGATGCGATATTTTTTTAATTTTTCTAAATGATTCTTCACAATTGAGAGATCAGTCGGGGTTCGGATGCAAATCCAGCCTATCAGAAGCAAAACGTGAACTGTTCAGCCTGGTGGAGTTGTGCGCTCTACCGAGTGTGGTTCTAGTTATTGTTTGTGTTACGTGAACATTAAATTATTATTTTGTGAGATAAGTCACGAATCATTACTTCGTGAAAGTAATCATTTATTTGTTGACTCATTCCAGAATGTGTTTGTGGGGTTGGGGAAGGTAAGCAATAATCAGTAAATTAATATATTAATATTGAGAAAAGAATAAGGAAAGGGTGTGGGGGGGGTGGGGGTGATAGTAAAGAGAAGGAACGGTAGGGGGAATGTGATAAGAGTGGGGAAAAGTGCTCATGGAGGTTGTGAAGATGTCGAAGTAAAGAAAGACAGGAGATTTGTGGTACAAGGAATAGGGGAGGGGAGGGTGAAGGGGTGGGGGTGGGACCAAATTACACCCTTTACATCCATAAGAAAAAAACTAGATAACCCCAAACATAGTGTAATTTCATAGGATATTTCCTGTACGATATATCCAAAGCTGAGTGATAAATTTGAAATTTGTGGATACAAGGACATCAAAATAAACGTTAAAAAGGAGGTGGAGAGGGTAGAAGTGAGATGGGGGTTTGGGGGAGTGGGAGAAGATGTTTTTACAAGTGATTCTTCATTTTGTCTCAAGAATTATTTTGTGGATGTGTGTGTGTGTGTGTGTGTGTGTGTGTGTGTGTGTGTGTGTGTGTGTGTGTGTGTGTGTGTGTGTGTGTGTGTGTGTGTGTGTGTGTGTGTGTGTGTGTGTGTGTGTGAACACTGGCACTGACATCCAATGGGAGGAGCTGAATTTAAAGTATATTTAAAATATAAATAAAAACGGAATACAGGACTATTTTTGCCATAAAATCACGACCGGTTTTTTTTTCTTTTTGGCCTTGGAGTATAACCATAACAAGCGAGAGAAAAATAACTCCTGTTAAATAAACCAGAGATAAAACGACATAAAGCATCAGGGCCAAGGATAGTTACATGAGGTAAGCTGTTGCGGGGGAACCTGATCCATCCATCCATCCATTGGGACCATACTCTGTGCAGAGTCTCCTTGGTCTCCTAAGCAGTCTCCTTGGCTATTGGGCACAATCTTGGACGGGTCGCCACTCCGACGCAGGATACCAGCAAGCTGGCACTCATTTTGTCGACCTCAGAAGGATGACAGGCAAAGTCAACCCCACCTGGTATTAATTCAACAGCCGAGTGGGATTTGAACTCAGGATCCTAGGATCCCAAGCCCACCACCGTAACCATTAAGCCAACACCAAGCATAACCTGATCCTCCATAGGAAAAAAAAAAGAAGCAGGTTCTCAATAATCCGTTAAACAGGTAACATATCATTACAAAACATATTGTACCCTTTCCATAAGGATACATTCAAGTCATGAGAATTAAATACATCAGAGTCGTTTTGTCCATCATAACAGCTGAGGATAAGCCTTAATACTTGGAATATCTTGTATCAATAGTGGTACAAGAGATGGTGTTTGTGCTCAATATAAAAAGGCCAGACTCATTTAAAAACTGTTCTGGTTAGCTTCGCTACCAGATCATGGCCTGGTAGGATGGCCGACAAGCATGCACTCTCACCTCAAAGCTGTCTAGTCTGGGTTTGAATCCAAAACCAGCTATAAACTGTCATCCCAGTGTTTCACAGGCACAGTGATTTATCAATGTGTGTGTGTGTGTGTGTGTGTGTGTGTGTGTGTGTGTGTGTGTGTGTGTGTGTGTGTGTGTGTGTGTGTGTGTGTGTGTGTGTGTGTGTGTGTGTGTGTGTTGTCACTCAGATGGACATTCAACTGGGCATCCCATCTGCTGGCATTAGTTAGGAGATGTTAAAAAAATCCCATGGTGTCCTTTGGGAAGAGTTGGCAAGCTTTTGCCGGCACCATGAACAAATTCTAAATTCCTTCCCTAACCTACAGAGCATTGTAGCAGCAGAATAGCCACACCACCCCCCAACCAATTATGCTACCCGAACAAAAAAGAAGAAGACTACTAGACCCACCAGAAACTGACTGCAGTGGCAACCTTCTTCCAAGCAGCGTGCAATTGTCACACTTCGAGTTATAGATTGAATTAGAGCAGGGATTTGATATCAAGGCAGAAATATTTGTTCCTCCAGATACATATATTCTCAAAAAATCATTCATTCTGACCAAATAATTGAGTTGGCCTGTAAGACATTCCCATCCGAGCACTTCGCTCACTTTTAAAATCCAATTGCTATGTTGACTTGTCCCATAGTCTCCTAAATGTCCTTTTTGCCTCTGCTACCAAAGGTGTTGGCAGTGGAGGTTATGTTTTCACCCCTGTTTGTCTGTGACTGTGAACAGGACATCTCAAAAGGTTGCGGACGAATTTGGATGAAATTTGGTGGACAGTTTAGTAGTGTGACAAGAATGGTAGTGTAATTCTATTTTGGTGAAGATCCGAATCCGGATTAATCTGGTAAATGTACAAGCTGCTTGAAGAGCCCAGAAAAATTGTTTGCAAAGAACATATTATGTGAAAACTGGAACAAAATTAAGTTCTGTGAAAATGGAGAGAAATATTTGAATATATGTTGTGGGTGTTATTGCATGCTGTGCGAGTTGGATGGAGGATGTTATGTTGAAGAAGGGAGGATCGGGGGACAGCCTCGTCGATGGATACCTGCCAGACAGGTGCTTTAAGTGGCATAAAATTGCAATGGCATAAGTTATGAGTTGGAATTTCTGTGTTCTTCTTCTTATGTTTTTTTCTTTGCGTTCTGCAAAACTTCACCTTCCTCCAAAAATATTTGTTCACCACAGCATAGTCTAACCAGAAGATAAAATTAGAGGTACCAGCTGCCCGGTCTATCGTCCTGACATACCGAGCCATTCACTGCTCCGACCCACATGCCATTTGTGCAAGGTGCCCCTGCTCCCTCAGCTGCTATTCCTCCACCTTCCCAAAAACTATGGATCTCTTAATATTCAAGGATTTCGTTTTAACATTGCAGATCTATTCATACAGGTTGCCACTTCCATGCGGACATTGCATGTTTAACAGAAATGTCTCTCGCAGGATGTCCGTGACTCTTTTGTGTTTATCCTTGGCTATCCTCTTTCCCTTTATGACAGGCAAGCCATTCACCCTCGTGGAGGGATTGCTATTTAAGTCAATTACTCCTTCCTACATTCCCCATGTTTTGCACCAAACCCAGCTGCGCAACACCTGGAATACCTCTGTCTGTGAATTCCTCTCCGCAACCATCTAATGCTTGTTTGCATGATGTAGAACCCACCTCATAATGATGACTCCATACAGTATATACCTCTATATTTGTTAACGTGGACCAACTAACTAATGGCCACCATTCCCAACTCTCCATTCCTCACATATTGATATTTCAATGGTCACAATGCCAGTTCGCTAAGAGTTGGCATTGCAACATCCAGTTACAGCACTGCAGCTAAGGACTTCTACAATGTCACAAGACTCACTCAATCTCTGAACCTCCCAACCTGGGTCTCCACTCATGGTCTAAATTCCTTCCTGGTCCAGGTATATCTTGCCGCTCCTCTTCCTGAATGTTCTTGTTCATGTACAATCTTCTTAGTTTAAGAGCCAGCACAGTGCTGCAGAATCTGGATATTCACTCAAGCTAATAGAAAGGGACTGCAATCTGCTCTCTCACAAAAAAGATTGGTCTTCCATCTCTTCTGCATTTCTTATTGACATTGCCTTTGGAAGCTTTCTTTCATGCACAGTCAGAAATTCTTTACGGGCGACTGTTAGGTGGTGGATTGATTTGGTGTGATGTTCTACACCCGCCTGCAGGTTGGATGTCCATTGAGTAAAGACGTTTGGGTTCTGTGACACTGGTTTATTCCATCTCATCTGCAGCTACCATGCCATTTTCTTGGTCCTGGTCCGCTGAATTGAATCCTGTGGCAAGGGAGTGATGATCAAGCATCTTGCATTCTCGCCATTGAAGACTAAACCTCCTGAGGGCAATCTGAGATCATTGTGTAAGGCTCACAACAAATGGTTATCCATTCCCAGGAGAGCTAAAAACATCATCTGGATAAACCTTAATGCTGAACTCTCCAATATGTCTCCTTTAAAGTCCTGGTGGTGCCTTGTGAAATGTGTTCATCCTGTGATCCCTCCCTCACTTCAAATGGCATAACAGTTGGCTCCACTTGAGATAAGGCAAATATATTCACTTAGCTCCAAAGCTCGTATCCCAAACCTAGCCCTCTTTGCTCTTAACCAGATGGTATCAGTACCGGAGGTCTCAAATCCTGCTCTGCTGCTCTCATGTATCCTCTGTTTACTTTCTTCAGCCAATCCTTCACCTGAGGCCAACTCACATTTGCTTGGAAGGTAGTTAACATCACTTCAATACACAATAAGGGTGCAAAAACAGATCCACTCAACTACAGGGCAGTTAGCTTACTTCTAATTAGACGCATCTTGAACTGCTCCACTTGCAGTCAAGGCATCGCTATCAAATGGAACTTTCTGCTTACTATCCCATTGGAGGCTGGAGTTATACTCACTTTGGCAGTATCTCTACAAAAAAATTGGAAGTAGGCTGGAGTGTCCCGTCTTGGGTCCAGTCTTGCTCCTCACCGACATAAAAGACCTCTCCAATACTCTGACTCTGAATTTTCTTACAACATCCCATACCACTGACAGGCAGAGAGCAGTTGTGTCATGTTCTGTTGATCTGTAATTGATTCCATAATGGTCTGACAAATACAACACATCTTTTAATCCTGGAAAATCTCACATGTCTCATGCTGTCAACCAGGAGGATCATCAAATGAACCCACCTACATATCTATGTCCATGATTAGCCAAGAGAAGAGGCTCAGTGGCTTGAACATCAGGACCTTACGAGCCTTGACCTCTCCTGAGCCGACCAGGTAGCAAAGCTGGCCTCCAAAGCCATCCTCAAACTGGGCACCCTCTGTTATTCCAAGTTTTTCCTTGAAAAATCAGAAGGAAGAGCCAAAAAGTCTTTTATCTGTAGCTCAATGCAGTGAATACTATTCTCCCCTATCGTCGGGGCCACAGCATCACATCCGTAATATAAATGTCTTAAAACACTATTGGGATCTCCCTTGATGAATCCAAAGCACAAGGTCTGTTTTTGTCACGTTGCCAATCGGTCACAGTAGCCTGTCTTTTACCACCTCTCCCCCAATCAAGCACCCTCTTGTCTGTCTGTCTGTCTGTCTGTCTGTCTCTCTCTCTCTCTCTCTCTCTCTCTCTCTCTCTCTCTCTCTCTCTCTCTCTCTCTCTCTCTCTCTCTCTCTCCCTCTCTCTCCCCCAACCACCTACAGCTCCTCCAAGGCACACATGTTCTTCCAGTAACCCAATCCTGGTTAAACTCCCTTCACTTATTTGTTCCTCTCTTCTCACATGGGTGAAGCCAATACATGGATAGGTAATTAAATTGGAAAAAGCCTTCTTCCTCAGTCAATTTAATCCCACCCTTCCCTCCAGGGAACCCCTATTACCTCATATTCGCTGTCACCTTGTTCTTCCTTGAACGTCAACTTTGTAGACAAAAACAAAGCAAATACTGCAGTGCCTCTGTCATTAGAAACTGAACAGTAATTATTCACAATATGCATTTGACATCAGTCACTTATTAATGTCAATATTTTGGATATCCACAAGCCAAAGCCACAGAATATGACTTTAAAGTACAGGTGACACTTAATGAGGTTGTCAAAAGAAACACTCAAAGTAAAAGTTTAGTAAAGCCAAAACAATTTGTGTTATAGAAACTTCCATGATTGCGATGAACAAACTGTATTCCGTCATGAAGAGCCTATCCACAAACGGCCATCAAGGAGAGCCACGTGCTGTGACATCACTTGGTCAGGGGGTCAGGGCGAAAGGGGCTGTTCAATGCAATTGCTCGAGGTATTTCTGGGATTACAAGTGTGCTGTTTTCAAAAATCCTGCTCAATCACTAATTGCTGAAACGATTAGGAGGTCCATACTCATGACAGAGCATCGAGGTAGTCACAAGAGATTTTTTTTTCTCCACTGTCTAAAGCTCATGGAGAAGCTGCAATGCCAATCACACACACATGCAGCCAAATACACGAGAAAACAGAATTGCCTTCAGCAAAGCCTGGTGGTGGCTTATCGGTTAAGGTGGCTGGCTTAAGATCTTAGGGTCTTGAGTTTGAGAGCCCCCTGTCGTGCCATTCAGATAACACCGGGTGGGTTGACTTAGCCTGGCATCCTTCTGAGGTTGGCAAAATGAGTATCAGCTTACTGGTAAGGCCTGGGTCACATTTGCCACGGTGGCCGTAGGATCTCCAAAATCTACGGCCTCTAGCAATTATACGGCGGCCGCAGTATTTCCACGGTCACACAATGTAGCAGTCACATGTGTTTTTAATTTTCGGGGAGCTGCACGGCGTATTTATAAATGGTGGAGACCGAAAACGTGGGGTTGCCGTACGGTCTTTGATTTGATGTCGCATGGTGACCTTAGGGCGTTCCTGCGGCGGCCATAGAATTTTCAAGGCAGACGCAAGGCGACCGCAGGGGGGCCCTAAGGCGAACGTGCGGCCAGACGGACGGTAACGAATGGGTTAAATTTTTTTTTTTTACCAGTTTTTTTTTTCAGCTTGTCGAATTGCTACGGCGAATGTAGAAATGAAAAAAGTTATAACTCCGCGTTATAATTCCACGGCGACCCCTACGGCCTGTAAAATATAGCCATACGGCGTAGGGCCACCCTGAGGCCACCTCAGAAACTCTGCGGCTGCCGCACGTTTCTGTCAATTCAGAGGGCGTACGCCCGCCGTATCCTCGCCGTAGAGCAAACGTGACTTAGGCCTAACAAGGGCACTGCATCAGCAGCATAGCTTTACTTCCAGAAAATGATGCAACCAGCAGCTACAGGTTGCAGAAGAAACAACAACTTCAGCAAACACAGCCACTGGCCTTGTGGGAAGTGAATTGATGTCACTTCCCAGAGCAATCAGAGTATCAGTGACGCCATCTTGATTGCCTTTCTCTCCGCACTCAGTGTGGCAATTAAGGGCGAATTTCCTCCTCCCTATGGTTGCTAACTAATGGGGTTTGTCCTTGCTCTATTCTCCAAATGCTGAGCGTCAAGCAAGGAAGCTGATCATACCATTAATAAGGTCTTTGATATGACTCAGCAGGATTGGAATGAAATTGCTGACCTCCTAAACTCAGAGCAGATGCTTTAACGATGAATCCACCGAGTCTGGTAAAAACTGGACAGGTCACCATTCGGTCACAGGGTGTGGAAATTTCTGCTGAGCGGCCATGGGGATCAAACCCACACCAGTGAAGGCAACACAACAAAGCATTACACACACCATTACCGCTCGCCCCTAGAGCTCGGCTCGGATGACATTTGCTATCACGATATCAAAGTACAAAATGCAATGCAGACACAAGACCAATTGTTGTGAATGTATGTGTCTGAAACATTTAAAATTTCATGTAAGAGATGGTTTTATAGACATACCAAACCAATGCCAATATTCAAACTAAATATAAAAATGCAAGATATTTTAAAAACATTCCCAAGAATTGTCACAATTGATGTAATTCTGAGAGTTGATGGGCTCGAAAAGTTGAAATGAGCAATTTGAAAAGCCGTTTTGCGTGCCACTTATGGAACACCGGTGATGTTGATGTTGCCGGTGTCAGGTCAGGTTCGATCTCTGACCTGCTACAGGTACCATGTAAACCTGTACTAACCTGTTCCATGGTCGGGTTGTCGGCGACTAAACCGTCTCCCCCACCAGGTTTTCTGGTGAGGAGGGTGTTTGGATATGGACACCCAGCAGGATTAAAAAACAAAACCTGTCAAAGGGCGGAGGAGCTCCTTGTGAGCCAACGGCCATCCATATCTAGTGCCCAACTGTGTCTGCGGACGTCCTCCTGCAGTTGGGTCACTTCTTATTAGGAGGTTGGTGGCAGGATTTGCACTCCGGCCACCGTAAAACGCTTCATTCCGCAAAACGCAAAAACGCAAAAAAATCTGAAAACCCACTCCGTGGGAGTACCTCCTGTGCAGCTTCCCTTCGCAGGGCAGCCCACCGGATGATGGGATTGGGGCAAAGCCTTCGGGACCCCCAATCTTTGATAGGAGGGAAACCACGGGGTAACATCCCTGGGTCAGATTGCAGGAGAGTGTGTCGGAGTGGTGCTGAGGTGTCGTCCACCAGACGGCGGTCTCCTTGGGTTAACCTGAGGCGGTCCCTTCGGGTGGGTGCCTGGAATGTCCTATCCCTAAGAGAGGATGATCACCTGTCTCTGTTATCATCTGAGCTCAAGCGTTTGGACATCGGGATTGCAGCTCTCTCTGAGGTTCGGAGACCGGATTGCGGCGAGATAATGGTGGGTGGTTACACCTACCATTGGTCTGGTCGCTCTGATGGTTACCATACCCAAGGAGTTGCTGTCGCTGTGTCCAATAAGCTGACCCCAATGATAATTGAGGTAACACCGGTCAACGAGCGTATTATGAGATTAAGGATTCGTCACTCCTTAGGTGTCATTTCCCTGGTCTCTGTTTATGCTCCGACTGAGGTGAGTGATCTCACCGTGAAGGATGCATTCTACGCCACACTCGAGTCTGTGGTTGAGCAGTGCCCCAGACGAGATACACTTCTAGTCTTGGGGGATTTCAATGCATCGACTGGAACTGATAGGGACGGTTATGAGGTGTGTGTTGGTCCCCATGCGTCAGGAACTATGAACCAGAATAGCACTAAGTTCCTTGACTTTGCAAGAAGTCATGGACTTAGGGTGGCTGGTTCATGGTTTCAGCGCCCACAAGCTCATCGCTGGACTTGGTATTCCAACGCTGGCGGTGTGGCAAAGGAGAATGACCATGTCCTCATTGACGGTCGTTGGAGGATGATCCAGAACTGCAGGGTCTACCGGAGTGCTCAGTTCCTCAATACTGACCACAGGCTTGTTGTAGCAACTCCAAAGCTGTAACTTAAATCCTGGAGAATGGTACCATCCCAGCCGAGGCTGGATGTTGCCAAGCTCAGGGATGAGAGAGTAGCTGAGGAGTTTGCGAACAGGCTGAGTGGACACTTGGGGGGTCTGGGTGCTTTGGGGGGTCCTGAAGAGTTGTGGAGCGCCTTCAAGACCACCGTCCTTGATGTTGCCGGTGGATGCCTTGGAGCTCACCGCAGGGCAAAGAAGAATTTTGTCTCTCAAGGGACACTGGATACCATTGACCAGAGTCGCAGGGCCAGGCTGAATGGCAGAGCTGAGCTGTTCAGGGAGCTGAGGCGTAAAACTGTACGTGCACTGAGGGTGGACAAGGAGGCCTATGTGCGAGGAATCTGTGAGGGGGTAGAGCATCACCTGTGGACAGGTGATTCTTGTCCCGCTTACAGGGGAATTCGCGCATTACATTCATCCAAGCGCATCCCTCGGAGCACTACAGTTCGAGCAGAGAGTGGTAGGCTCTTGACAGAGGAGTCTGAAGTGAAGACCCGCTGGGCCGGTTACTTTGAGCGGTTGTACCAGGCTGATCCCCCAACTGTCGAGTTGGACGTCAAGGGTGTTACAATCCCTGTTGCTGACCCTCGAATCAACTGTGGTCCACCTACGCTTGTGGAAACACGGGCTGCGGTGAACCAGTTGAAACGGGGCAAAGCTCCAGGGATCTGTGGCATCCATGCCGAACTTCTCAAGGCTGGTGGAAATGCTGCACTCGTGTCGTTGCATGCAGTTTTGTGCTCTGCCTGGAACACAGGCATCATCCCAACTGACTGGAAGAGGGGCCTTGTTGTCCCTCTCTGGAAAGGGAAGGGTGATCGCCAAGACTGCAACAACTACCGAGGGGTGACGCTGCTCTCAGTGCCGGGCAAGGTCTTTGCTCGGATAATTCTCGATAGGGTTCGCCACCATCTGCTTGAGCACCAGCGTCCAGAGCAGTCAGGCTTTACACCAAAGAGGTCAACGATTGACCGTATCCTTGCACTTCGTGTCCTCACCGAACGCAGACGAGAGTTTCGGCAGGGGCTGCTTGCAGCCAATGTTGATCTCTGTAAAGCGTTCGATTCAGTGAATCGGGATGTCCTCTGGAGGATTCTTGGTCTTCGTGGGGTGCCACCAAAACTGATCGATCTGATGTCTGAACTCTACTCTGGTACTGAGAGTGCTGTGAAGTGTGGTGGTACCATCTCTGACTTATTTCCAGTTGTTACTGGAGTTCGTCAGGGATGTGTACTTGCCCCCACACTTTTCAGCACTTGTATGGACTGGATTCTAGGGAGGATGTCGGAGAGATCAAGTTGCGGTGCGTCATTTGGGAATGTCAAGATCTCGGACCTTGACTTTGCAGATGATGCAGTCATCTTTGCGGAGACTTTAGACATCCTCTTGGGGGCCCTCGAGGTGCTGAATGAGGAGTCGGAGCCGTTGGGATTACGGGTTTCTTGGGTCAAAACTAAGATCCAGGCTTTCAGTGACATCTTGGATGCTGCTGTCCTGTCTGTGTCTGTTTGTGGTGAGGATGTTGAGGTCGTGGAGAGATTCACTTACCTTGGCAGTGATATTCATGTCTCTGCTGGCTGCGAGTCAGAGGTCAATAGACGTCTGGGTCGGGCCTGGGGAGTCATGGATTCACTGGATCATGGGGTGTGGCGCTGCCGGTACCTGTGCGGGAGGACGAAAGTCCGAGTCTTCAGGTCCTTGGTACTTCCAGTCTTGCTCTATGGGTGCGAGACTTGGACTCTGACCAAGGATCTGAGACGGAGACTTAATTCCCTTGGTACCAGGTCTCTTCGGAGAATCCTTGGCTATCACTGGTCAGATTTTGTGTCCAACGAGCGGTTGCTGAGAGAGACTCGGATGAGATTTGTTACCTGCATAGTCCATGAGCGTCAGTTGCGGCTGTATGGACATGTGGCTCGTTTTCCTGACTCTGATCCTGCTCACCAGATTCTCTCAGCGAGGGAGTCTCATGAGTGGAGGAGGCCAGTGGGTCGACCACGTGCCTCATGGTTGCAACAGGTTGACCATCATCTCAAGGAGATGGGGATGGGCCTGGCATCTGCCTGGGGGATGGCCAGACGGAGGCCCCTGGAGTACCGGCGGAAAGTGGACGCAGCGACGCGCTGTTCTGGCACATGCTCCCATACCTGACCTGACCTTATGGAACACGTCCCACAATTATAAATCATTATTTTTGGGACATGAAGTCAAGGCTCAGGAAAGAGCTATGTGTGAATTCAATACCTAAAAAACTACATAAAAATACTCTTCCTTCTAGTACAAAGGCCAAACATGATGACACCTGCAAGCTAAATACTGAGATGAAGCAGTAACAGAGATGCAGCAATACCAGATTATTAAGCCAATCGATGACGACGAGCTCATGTCGTTCTTAATTTACTGGATTTTAGAATTTGAAACTTTATAAGGGAGGTCAAAATTTGAAGTAAGGAGAAAAAACAAACAAACAAACATTACCACAAACAAATTTGTGGGGAATTTAATGGCATCCAAGCCATCTATGACTTGCATACAAACTAATAATCAATTTACTTGGAACAAAAATTCGTGTCCATTTAATCACAAAAATGTCTGTTTTAAAAGCCATCCCAGGAGGAAGCAGGACCAGGAGCTTTAATGCAGCAGGAAACTTTTAGAATAAATTATTTATTTATTTACGTGGGTCGTACAACCCAAAGTTTGGCTGATCGTATCAAACAGCATGTCCCCTCTGGCGATTCGAGAAAAGAACTTGAGAGTAAGGACGCAACCTTTGCGAGCATGTAGGAATGTTCAAGAACCGTCGGCCATTTCTTGTTCTTCTGCCGTTGCACGGCACTTAGTTGCCAACCCCGTCTGTGCAGACTAGTACAATGCAGATATGTTTGAGATATTGAGTCGAGGTCGGAGTGTTTTACATCTACGTTTGTTGGAAGCAACCTTCATCCTTTCCATGGAGCCTGTGGTACAGTATGTCGTCAAAAGGAATTTGTACATTCTCCCATTCTCTTTCAACATGGAAACATCAAAGTTGCTGGTTGCTACAACCGCTGTCCAAGGTATGCATGCAAATGGTGAGTCATCGACTTTGGGGGAATCGCATCCCCCTCCCTCCAAGGCGTTGGTGTGAATGGTGAGTGATTGCCCTGAACTCTGCTCCAGCCAATCGGAGCCAGAGATACTGATGACTGTGGGCTAACCAATGGGGGCTTAAATTACCATTGACGTCATAACTGATGATCACCAATCAGTGTCGATCTTATATAGGCAAGCGTATATGTGCACACGCTCAAACTTCCTGGTTTTCTTGCTGTGATCCAACCTTGAGAAGTACAACACGAAAAGCTTTGGTCAATATATTGGCTGCTCTAAGAGTACCCTTATTCTGGACATTTCCATCTGTCTGTCCGTCCACGAAACTTTGGTCAAGCCTCGGGGCTAAACCACTCAACCGATTCCAATGAAATTTGGTAGGTAGGACCAATATTTCTGGGAATTGTGTGCTTTCGAATATGGGACCCCGGGTCCTAGCAACGGCCCTTTAAAGTGGTCAAAAAATCTAAAAATAAAAATTCGAAAAATCGAGGCTTAGAGTTCTGTGCGCAATCTATCGAGCTCCCTTCATGCCAATTTGCAGCCGTTACAAAAAAAATATTTGTTGGAGGAGATAGGTTTTGGGCGAGTACATGTCGAACATTTCAGAAACGGTTAATTGCGGATATCTCTAAGAGAAAGAGTCTGATTTTGATGACACTTGGGTGAAATGTGTACAATGTGGCTAGCATGTACACAAAAATGAATGGTTGCTATGCACACCTCTGTTGCTTAGCAACAGCTAAAATACTTTATCGTACATCGTACACTTATTGTGGACTGTACAAAAAAATCAATACCTCCGAAACTGGACCTCCGAGGGACCTGTTTTTTTTGTGCCCAAGGAGAATGTCTTACAGCATCATATAAAAAAATAAAATCTTTAGCGAATTGATAAATGGAATTACCAGGGCTGCCATTTGTTAGAGTCTCTTTGGAAACATGCCTGAAATTTCACAAGGCGGGTTTCTGGGCGCAAACTAAGAGGGCTGTGATAATCGTATTTATTGTGCTAAATTGATTGATAGCATGTACATGGATATCGGCTAGTCGCGTCGGCCAGCTTTCCATCAAGAGCGAGCAGCCATGTCGCCTACCGGCTTGTCGTGTTTGTTTTCTTGTATACTAAAGTTCTGTCGTACCAAACATCTGTTCCTTTTAGAATAAAGCATGACAGACACAGAAGGAGCACACAAAATTATATATAGTAATACTTGTTGAAGCAATAAAAAATTTGAGAGTTCACAAAATACCTTACCCCACACAGTCATGGGGAAAAAGACGTGGGAAGAGTCTTTTGAACTCTTGCTTTGCGTTTTGCTTTGAACAAACAGCGCTCGGCACTGTCATATTTGTCTGACTACTAAGTCTCACAGTTACTCTGCCCTCAAGGCATAATATGGCGTAAATATTTCGTCTAAGTACTGATAAATGGAAGGTTTTTGAAAATGCCAAGAAGGTGATGTGTTTTAAAGTGCTCAAGTTTTCAATAATTCAATTGAAACAAGATGAAGGTTTTAAAAAATGTATTTGAAAAAAATACTTTTTTTTGGAAGTCTACTGCCATTGATGCATCATCTTTGACACCACCTTATTTAACACGTTAAATTAGTTTTTCGTGTCTGCCGTTTGTGTCTTTTATGATGTCCTTAAAAACAGTAAGTTTCCTCTTTCTCTTTGGAATGATTTTCATTTCTGTTTGACTGCCAGACAGGCAGACAGAATAAAAAGTAATATCTCTTTGTGCGTGTGCGATCGGGATGAGATGCCATACAATTTGCCAAATTCAGAGCCAAGTACTGCTAAACTGCAGGTTTGTGTTCCGATTCATGTTCCAATTCATGTTCTGCAGTGTTCAAAAATAAAATTAAATTGAAATCCTGCAGTTCCTCGATCATGGACTGACGGCTCTAGACATACAAAGTGCATCAATTGCTTAACCCCGCTTTTCGCTTCATGCACAAGGGGTAAATATACAACAGTACATTGAAGGAGCACATATACAACTAGAACAGCACTCGGTGGAGCTCAAATCTCCACCAAGCTGAATTGTTTAAAGTTTGTATCTACAGTAACCTATAGGTCAGATCTGGATCAGGACCTAATTAAGGTTTAACCAAAATCTAATTGGCTTGTTCTTGTCACCTCCCCAACTCATCCACCAACTTTTGTCACACTACATAAATAAATTTTTGAGATATCATGCTATATATTGTTTTTGGCCCAATCTCTCAATGGTGAAGAAACACATCAAAATCAAAAAATCCTCGCATCTGGATTCGGATCTTCAACAAAATGTAATCACTTCGCCTACATCACACACCCAACCTGACTACCAAGTTTTGTCCGAATCTGTCCACAACTTTTTGAAATATCCTACTACTACTCACAGACAAACAAGCAAAAAAAAAACCAAACAAACAGGTGAATATGTAACCTCCGTCTACCTTCGGTGGCAGAGGAAACAACAATCACAGGCTCAAACAGAGCAGTATCAACAACTACGTGTTATAAAAGATCCTTTTTGTGAGTTTCTATTCATTTAACATCTTCATTGAGACTCACAGATAGACATGCAATATGTTTAATTATGAAGTGCAACATGCTGCCTTTTGATTAATCCAGCCAGGAAAACAACAGGTAGGCACCGCGAGTAATATATAAAATAAATACCAGTAATCTTGTTATAACGCACACAAAGAGGATGACTGACATCATAGGTATCATATTGATGCCAGGTATCAAAGGGATGATATTTCATATTTGGGTCAGGAATCTAAATGGGAAAGTGTACAATATTTTAATATAATCATGAAATGTAACAATCGCCCAAGGTCATTGGAATCTCGTATGATGAAGCTGAGTCGATGGGCTTATCACTTCACCATCGCAGACAAATCCATGGTCTCTCTGTCTTCTACCACCTCTTTTCTGGTCTTGCACCCTCTGATCTTTCCATGCATTGTCCCACCCCCCCCCCCGCACCCACCTCGATCACCCAGGTTTCTTCAGGGCGCATACGGTTCACCATCAAGCGCCTTCTGAAGAAACGACACAAATCCAGGATCACTGTTCACCTTCACTCATTTGTTCTTCTCTTTTCCTGCCTGTGGATTTAACTTCCACATCCTCTTCAATCTCATTCTTCCCTCCAGGTCTTTAAGACATCTGTTCACCACCATCTCAGATCATCCACAATCCAAAAACATGATCTTTTCTACCCTTGTTAACCCCACCCAAATTCCTCCTTTCAATTTTCCAGTTTTCCCTCCTTGGGAGTTTCTGTCTCCATCCATTTTGTCCACCACATGCATGTTTAGCATCCTGTTTTTATCTGTTATGTCCTGATCCATTCACTGTACTACTCTTCCACAAGCCTCAACTACATATACAAAAAAACCCATATATTTATTAAAGCTTTGCTACATATCAGAGTTCTAAACAAAAAGTAAATAATTGGCATTTAAGATTAGGTTTTTTTTGTTGTAAATTCCCTTTAAAGTCTACTAGCATAACTTCAAGTTAACTTTTTTCTCTTTGCCAAAGTCACTGAAAATGATCTTTCACAAGTTGCTGCACTACATTGAGCCATTCTTCCAGGTTGTTCTGCATTATAAGGATGATCTTTCCTCATTACCACTTTGAGCTTTCAAGATTGACAACTAACTCAGAGCACTTCACATCCTATTAATTGGATGACCAATCATTCATCAATTTCATGAAGAAAGATGTCTGATACATAGTCTGGCCGCCAATGACAGGAAACACAATCAACTCAAGGAAGCCTCGATGAAAAAGGCAACACAATTGATTTGAGAAGCAAATATATAAACTATGTTCTTACTGACTGTGCTCTGCTCATACCAAATCTCACGTGATGGTAACACAAAGACCAAAAAAAAATCAATAGTCTCAGCATGTATTCTTGGCTTGGCAATCCCACAAGACTCAAACTGTCCAATCACAGTTAAGATAATGAAAAGGTAACTTCCAGAAGTAAAAGATAAATTGCAGAAAATAAGGTTTATAAAGGGGAAAAAAATAATTAATGGCTTCAGTTTCACCAAATCTGATTTGTCACTGTTTTTGAGAATTTGAGTATAAATTCTGTGCCGACTTTTTTCTTTGTTTCCTCCCCCCCCCTCCCCCGCCAATCAGCTATCCAAGCCGACTGGCCCAAGGCGAGAAGAGAGCGTGGACCTCATTGCTGACATATGCAATACAGCAACAATAACTGATGAATTTATAACTACATTCATACATTTTTAATGCTAACCATTAATTATTTTTAAGGTCATTAATACATATGCTCGTTGAAAAAAACAAAACGATCAAACTTTAGCCCCAGTAAATCCAAACAGGGTTTCTGAGCAGTTATAGACCACGAAAAGTTCTTAAACAGCAAACCGGCCAACGTCACGATTCATGATATCTTTTGTGATAAAAAAGAATTAACATCCAGTGTCTGTCATTTTTCTATCTCCTCCAAAACCACTGGTCACACTTGGTTGAAAGTTGTATCCTATTAATCGCCAAGGACCCAGGCAATGTTGGGGCCAAGAAAAATTATATTTGGACAAAATATTTTGATCATTCAAATCGATAAATGTCTAGACAAAGCAAACGATAACTACGCATTACATTGTTTAGGGACAAGTCACAGGACGCTGTTAATTGGCTATGCGAGACGAGGTGCACTGTGATTGGCTCCTGGCAAGCGACGTCGATACACCATTCCTTTACCTGTTTCGTGTTCTTAGAAATAAAAAAAAAATAAAAAAATTTAGAGCTACAAACAATGCAGCAAAAAGTGTGCCTCGGGCTTACGCGTTTGCCAGTTTTGATCGAAACTAGATGGGGATGTGAAATGATCCACATGGAAGATTATCAAAATGAAATCCCCACTCTTATAGGAAAGCACTAGGCAGTGCACGTTTGGCCATCACACCCCTTTTTTACATCCACAAGGGTTTGCAAAGCATACATCATTATAATAGCTTGAATTGAAATGCAAACATATATCAACACCACCAATTACAGACAGTACTTTCAGACTTGTCCTCATTAAGCAAGACAAAATAGTCTATGCCAACCAGATCCGGGGTATAAACTGAAGACTATTTGAAATGAATTAGCAAGACAGAATATCTATCGCTCATACTCAATTTATTGTAATTTCTCAGTGTGGCCCAAAAGGATGCTGCCCATCACCATGTTACATAAAGTCCGAGTGTAATTGTGATTTTTGCACTTTTTAACAATGATTGTCTCCATCCTTTGTTTTGTTTTTGTTGACAAACAGATTTTATGCCTAATGGGAAAACCCAAACCTGTGCATTTAATGTTTAAACTCTGTTGGTCTACATTAACATATTTTTTTTATGCAAAGATGCCAAATAAAGGAAAGATTGAAAGGTTTGAGAATCTGGCCTTGCTCCTTCTGTCCTCTCCTACATCTGCCCTCCATAAGCCACCCCTGGTCACATGCATTCCTGTAGAAACCTTCACCTACTCACCCTTGCAAAGTCCAGGCTGATTTCCCATCTGCATTCATCCGTCCCCTTATTCTCCTGATTGTGCAATGATCTCCTTGTGTCCATTGTCTCGTCGTCCTCACTTCAATCTATATGAAATGCACTGACCATCACTACCTCATCCACTCACTCATACACATCTATGATCTCTTCTACACATGCTGATTCTTTCAAATTCTGTTCCTCACGGCCATTGTTTCTCCTATTTATGTTGTTTCGTCTTGACATATGTCCACCCCCACCATACCCCGAGGTAGTTTGTGAACCTGCTGCCCGAGCTAACCTACCCCCTTGTATGTAAAAATATTATAAAAAAATATTGCCATTTATGTGAAAAACATTCCAAACTAGAAGGGCACTCGGTGGGGTGCATACCTCCACCACATAATGCCTGATCAATGAGAACATACAGGGTCCAATCAATACATTTTTCAAAAATCATGCTATATATCGTTTTTGGCCCGATCTCTCAACGGTGAAGAATCACTTTAAAATTCTAGTCGTCAGATCCGTATCCGGATCTTCACCAAAATCTAATCAGTTCGTCCTTGTCCCACACCAAATTTGTCCACAAAATTTCATCCAGATCCATCTGCAACTTTTTTACATATCCTCTACACAGACAAACAGACAAACAGACAGAAAGGGGTGAAAACATAACCTCCTTCACCTTCGGTGGTGGAGGTAATAACAAATTTGACAAACATTAATATAATAAAGTATAGCACTCCTGTACTCCCCTTCCTCCCCTCCCCATTTGGCTCTCACTACCATGCTATTACAAAAGGGCACAGGAAAACTCACTGAGCCAATGATGGACTAGACCAGATTATATTATACCCAGTATGGTGGCACGTGCAGAAACCAGGAAAATTCCCCGCACTTGTGTTTACTTCTTCGTGGTGCATCAAGCAAACTTTCTGAGTATAATACACACATTTCACCACCAGATCAACTCCAAATTGATACATTTTTTTTTAAAAAGAGGAACTTCTGCTATTCTTCTGTCATTCCAAGGATGTGATTATTTGTTGAGTACCTCAATTTGAGGCAGACCGATTTTTCAGCGAAGAGCATCAGTGGTATTTGTGACAGGAATTTGACAGGCCACAAAAAAGGACCGTAGAATATGTGGAGGTCAGAGTCCCAAACTGCACAGTCTTGGCGGCATGCCCAATAAATTCCTCTCTGTCGTCAAATTGGCAGCAACATTCACGACAGTGGTATGTTAAGTCTTTCGCGGTGGCAATGTTGTGTCACATGATGTCCAGAGAACTATCAATATTCAACTTCATTGCAAAAGCTTCGATGCAAATGATGCCATGCTTTCATACAGTATTTAGAAATATTTTATGATTCCATTGGACGAGATTTATGAGTTGTAATTTTGAATCTACCGGAGATCAGAAGGTAAAGACCAATCTGCGCTTCTACTTGTACTCGACTCGTGCACTCCATGCTCTATGCGGAGCATCGGTTCTTCTGAAGAAGTTCATCTGCTGAGTTTGCAATCCCGGATCTCACTCTGCCGCAGAACCATCGACAACTGCAAGTTATTATTTAGGGTAGCTCATTTAGTTAGTGTGTCAGCACTGAGGTGTGTAATTGGAGTGTGATTTCCACAGAGGTCAGGGTCATTTGAAAACGGAGATAACTTGAAAACCACCTTCTCGGTGCTTGCACGAGGGTCTTGCATCTCAGGCCTTGTCATCTTTCAGATGGTAAAGTCAGCCAGTTGTTCTGTCTGCATTTACATTTGGATGTTAAAGATCTCAAAATTGCAGATGTGGACTTAAGAGATTAGAAAATAGCAGGCTTTGTGTGCCGGTACCATGGCTAGCCCTCCCTGTTTAGGGTTTGCTGCTTAAGTAACACTATCTGCAAGAGGTGGGAGTGTTGGGGTGTGTACAAGACACAGGCATTATCTGCCAAATAGATTCCTCCTATATATGGCAAGGTTTCTACGGAGTAATCAATGATTTTTGGGAAGGAGCAGTTCTATAAGTGCTCAAACTATTAAGCGATCAATAATATGAATTGGAAAGAATTCGAAATTATTGCTCCTCCATCAGGCTCTATTTTTTTTTATAAAAAGACCTGGATGCAAAAAAAAAATTATAATTGGATGCGTGTTAGATAGTTCTTTTGTTTGTCACTGATATAGCATGGCGAACATAAGTTGGCAATCCTTAAATGAATCCTTTCATGTATTATCAAATTCTTTCATATATTGTTGAAGTCCATCATGTTGGTGCAAAGGTGGAATGCTGACCTTTTAACGATCTAGCCTGGGTTAAATTATCGACCTGATTCGAAACTGTTGGTTTGGTACGTTGCAGGCAGGGTGTTGCATCACAGAGTCCATCGTCACATCGTCAGTTGCCCATTGTGCTAACATCAGTTGGAAGATGTTCAATATTCCACGGTGTCTTTATGGAAGAGTAGGTAAGTCATCACCAACACCCTGAACAAATTATAAATTCCTGCCCAAATCACGTTCAGTCGAACATTAGGCCTGGTCGGTTGGTTCGTGAAAGACTTGTCCAAAAAAAATCCGAAGGCTGGACGTTAAAACTACATTGAAGATCCCACTCTGCCTTTTGTGGAGTGGATGAGTTATCTCTGACAATATGACCAAATTCCTGCCACCTTCATGAAAACCTCAGGCCTGGCCAACCTGTTCATGAAAGACGTGAACTAAAAACATTCCCTATCCGACCCCGCAAAAATGTGGAAATAATCGGGGCCGATTAATGTATTCTTGGAACTTCTCCACCTTCAAGCTTCCAGTGCTCAAATGCTCGGACAATCCAAAATGAGTGAATCAGGGCGTTTCATTTCTCTGCCTGGTCGTGATCCTCTTCAAGATGGACAAACAGCTGCAGATATATCTGCCGCTGTTGTTGTAATTATAAGTTTCTGAAATATCTGAAGTAGTTTTCAAGTAGGTGGTCATTCAAAGAATGTTATCATTCACTAATTAGTAAAAGTTTATATCTTGGGGTGACTTGGTCAGCAAATAACATGTATGCCTGGCACAAACTTTTTGTTATCTCGAAACTTTCCAACGTTTCGATAAAGATGCAACTGCAATCAACGAGAGTCAATGGATCTTACAATCTCACGACAGAAGGATTGCTTCAAAATATGTTGAGGTCTTTTACTTATTGCATATGGCACAGCTAGTGCCATTTTACAGATTATTTTCCTGTCGGCACATCCAGCCTTCAACTGATGTAATGTTTGTGGATTTGGTCAGAGGGAGGTAGCATTCATTATTCCTTGTGCCAAGGAAAGAAGTGACTAATCATTGTTGAAAAACATTCAATATCAACAACTTCGATGAAGCCACCTCCTCTTTTTGAACCTTCCAAAGTCCAGGCATCGTGGTTACCTGCATTCCATTATCCCTCTCTTTTCTTGACTGTTTGTCCATCCAACCACCATCCTGGCCTTCCGGTACTTAAGGTTGCAGCTCATTGGCCATCTCATGTCGCCTCCCATTTCCATTCCTGATCATTTATATTCCTGTGAACCTCCTGCAAAACCCTGCCTTTTCCTTCGAGTCATGCCCGTGTGCCTGTCAAATATCTATTTGTTCTCTTCTGCCCTTTCGTGTCGTTCAAAATCTCCTCATTCTGTGTTGTTTGCTCCAAGAGCCTCGACTTTGTATTTTCAAATGTTTCGTTTTAAAAAATGCTGTTTCATGGGGATGAAACATCATAAGTGGCAACCCCCTACCCCCTTCCACTAACCTATGATCTATTTAAAATGGAAGACCATATAAACCTTGCACTGCACCATGATGTGTTCTTGTCAGGGTTATCAATGTGGAACAACTCATCGAAAAATGCGCTTTCAGCAGCGAATCCTTCCACAAGTGAATTGCCAATAAACCTGATTCACATTGGAAGAAGCACCAAAGGAAACAAAACTCATCTCCTCATTGCTATAGGTATAACATACTGTTTCAGAAGGATGATGATGATGATTATTAGGGTATCCAGTCAAATGGACTGGATAACCTATTGTTTTTCTTCTGTTTATTATTATTATTATTATTATTATTTTTCTTCCGCCGTAAATTTGCAAAATTTCCAGTTTTTTTCGCTTTAAATGCCATTTTCTCAGAAATGGTAAGACCAATCGACACAAAATTTTCACCAGATATGTATCTTTTTTGATAGCATACATAATTGATAATTATGACGTCATAGGTCACGTGATACGGGCGCCATCTTGAAAAAACAGATCAACTTTGGACCTCTGTATCTCGGAAACCTTCTAGTGTAAAAAAATTTCGCTTGATACATTTGAACAAGCTCCCTCTCGGGAATACGTGTGATTTTTCGTGACGTCATCAGTGAAGAGGTATCCCAGTAAAAATTCGTCAAGTAGAACGCCACATGGCAAAAATTTGAAATTTCTTGAGCATCATCTACACAAAAATTCATCGTAGAAAAAAAATATTTTGACGTCATCGGTGACGTAATTCGGCCGCCATCTTGTTTTTTTGTGTTTTTTTTTAAAAATCTTCTTCTCCAGAACGGCTGTGCAGATTGAGGCGAAACTTTACAGGCACATTCCCCCTGAGGTCCTCTTTCAAGTTTGTTAATTTGTTGTTGATACGTCACATGGTTTGGCGGCCATCTTGAAAAAACCTTAAAACCTTCAAACATCTTCTTCTCCAGAAGCGCTGGTCCAATGAAGGCGAGATTTCAGAACTATATTCGTGACATGTATGCGATGCAAGTTTGTTAATTTCAAAGTGATAGGTCACATGGTTTGGCCGCCATGTTGGATTTAAGAAAAATATTAAATAATGTTTTCTCTGCTATTTCATAAGCCATCAAAGCGAAAATTTGCAAGTGCCTTCCTCCCTCAAGTCTGCATGCATGGTAAAAAAATTTTACCTCAGAAGTCACATGGTTTGGCGGCCATCTTGGATAGAAAAATCGACTTTATCCGATTTACACGAAACTTCACACACTTGTTCGGGTCGACGATGGAAAGCAGAATTTAAATTTATGATATCATAGGTCACAAGGTTCGGCAGCCATCTTGGATTGAAAATGAATAAATTTTAAAAATCTTCTTCTCCAGAAGGGCAAGACAGATGAAGACGAAACTTCACACATATATTCCGCATGAGGTCCTTTCTCAAGTTTGTTAATTTGTTCTTGATCGGTCACATGGTTCGGCGGCCATCTTGAAAAAACCCTAAAACCTTCAAACATCTTCTTCTCCAGAAGCGCTGGTCGGATGAAGGGGAGATTTCAGAACTATATTCGGGACATGTATGCGATGCAAGTTTGTTAATTTCAAAGTGATAGGTCACATGGTTTGGCCGCCATCTTGGATTTAAGAAAAATATTAAATAATGTTTTCTCTGGAACCGCTGAACCAAACGAATCGAAAATTTGTAATTATCATCTACCATCATGTATGCACGCATGGTAAAAATTATGACATCACACGTCACATGGTTTGGCGGCCATCTTGGATAGAAAAACGCACCTTTACCGATTAACACGAAACTTTACAAACGTGTTCCAATACCCAGTTGGAAGCAGAATTTAAATTTATGATATCATAGATCACAAGGTTCGGCAGCCATCTTGGATTGAAAATGAATAAATTTTAAAAATCTTCTTCTCCAGAAGGGCAAGACAGATGAAGACGAAACTTCACACGTATATTCCCCATGATGTCCTTTCTCAAGTTTGTTAATTTCTTCTTGATCGGTCACAAGGTTTGGTGGCCATCTTGAAAAAACTCTAAAACCTTCAAACATCTTCTTCTCCAGAAGCGCTTGTCGGATGAAGGGCAGATTTCAGAACTATATTCGGGACATGTAGGCGATATAAGTTTGTTAATTTCGAATTGATACGTCACATTGTTTGGCCGCCATCTTGGATTTAAGAAAAATATTAAATAATGTTTTCTCTGGAACCGCTTAACCTAACGAATCGAAAGTTTGCAATTATCATCTAGCATCGTATGTGCAAGCGTGGTAAAAATTATGATGTCACACGTCACATGGTTTGGCGGCCATCTTGGATAGAAAAACGCACCTTTACCGATTGACACGAAACTTCACAAACGTGTTCCAATACCCAGTTGGAAGCAGAATATAAATTTGTGATGTCATAGGTCACATGGTTCGTCAGCCATCTTGGATTGAAAAATAATATCTTAAAACGTCTTTTCTCTGAAACGACTGAACAGATCCAGGCGAAACTCCACCATTATGACCGCCTCTCCATGACGAATAAAAGTTCTCACCCCCTTTGAGGTACGACGCAACGTTTGGCAGCCATAGTGGATTGAAGGAAAATATTAATTAATGTTTACTCTGGAACTACTGCATCAATAAATGTGAAACATCACCTTTATGGTGGAACAGTCATGCGGAATGAGGATTTGAAATTTCAACGGGATCGGGCCCAGGGTTTGGCAGCCATGTTGGTTTTAAGAAAAATATTAAATAATGTTTTCTCTGGAAGTGCTTAACGTGGAGAAGCAAAAATTTGAAGTTATCATCCACCATCGTGTTTGCAGATGTGGTGCAAATTGTGACATCACAAGTCACATGGTTTGGCTGCCATCTTGGATTGAAGGATAAATATTAATTAATGTTTACTCTGGAACCACTGCATCTATACATGCGAAACTTCACATTTATAATTCAGGCAACATGCGAAACAAAAGTTTAAAATTTCAACCTGATCGGTCACGCGGTTTGGGAACCAGAATTATTTAATTATTTGAATCTGGAAGCCAGTAATAACGAAATTGAACGCTTTGTGCTGCCCGGTTCGTAACTCGTCTGTTCCGCGCCGTTTCGAAGCAGGCCTGTGTTTGTATCACCATTAAATTATGTTTTCTCTGGCACCACTTATCCTTTCAATGCGAAAATTGCGACTCTGATTTAAGTCCCATGTTGTATCAAAGGCGGACGGACTGGGTACCCGGTCATCACTGCCAGCAGTTATAAAGTGGCAGTTCTAGTTATTATTATTATTATTTTTACCTTCGCATTCTGCAAAAGGCTCTGTATTGGTCGCTGTGTATTTATTTATTTATTTATTTGTGAATATGTGTGTGTGTGTTTGTTTGTTATTCGCATAACTCAGAAAGTATTAAACCAAATCGCTTGAAATTTGGTGGGATGATGGGTTATTATCCAAGGAACATTTGATTAGATTTTGGGAGCGATCGGGTCAAAGGTCAAGGTCACGGAAAGGTCAAATTCGTATTTTTACCATAGCGCGGTCAATTTTGATCTAATTGGCATGCAACCGATGCCAAAATGTTCAGAATTCATTGCCCAATCTTGTGATGGGCGACATGACACAATTACGTCATTACCCTTGTTTTTAAAAGAAAATGTCAAAAATCCTGGCATTATAATCAGTTCCAAAATATGTTTGTGGGAGATGCCAATGATTATTTATTTGTTTGTTATTCGCATAACTTAAAAAGTATTAAACCGAATTGCATGAAATTTGGTGGGATGATTGGTTATTAGCCAAGGACCATTTGATTAGATTTTGGGAGCAATCGGGTCAAAGGTCAAGGTCAAGGTCATGAAAAGGTCAAAATCGTCTTTTTACCATATCGCAGTCAATTTTTATCCAATTTGCATGAAACTAATGCCAAAATGTTCAGAATTTAATGCCCAATCTTGTGACATGCAACTTGACACAATGACGTAATTGCCCTTACTCACGGTTGGGAGTCAAAGGTCAGGGGGGTCACGACCTTGCAGATGTGCGTATTTTTATCAAACGGAGTCAATTCTTATCCGATTCGTATGAAATCAGCAGCAAAATGCTCCTTGTTCTGTTCCCCACACTCTTATGCCAAGAACAAAACAGTAGCAGCGGCGAAGGTATATGCTCTCTACGAGTGCCCGTTCTAGTTGTTGTTGTTGTTATTATAGCCTGTTCCCCGTGCAGTGGAAGACAGGGTATTGCAATCACTTCTGTGTGTCTGCGTGTCTGTCAGGGCCATAACCTTTTCACCATTTGAGCTTTTGTCATCAAATTTTCAACAAAGTTTTATTATGAGAATATGGAGAAGACCAATTAATAATTTCCTCAAAATTTTTTCATTATTCCTATTATTATTAAAATTGTTCTTCTTCGACCCATTTTTGGTCTTTAACCTCCGCCATCTTCAAAGTTGGATGGAGGTTACTGTTTTCACCCCTTTCTGTTTGTTTGTTTGTGAACAGTATTACGGAAAAACTCCTCGACGGATTTCGACGAAACTTGGTGGGGGGATTAGGTATGGTCCAAGGATCATGCCATTAAATTTTGGACTTGGTCCCCCCCCCCCAAAAAAAATTGTTAGAGAAATTTTTTTTTTTGCATTTCTACATGTTTTAAGTGATTTCCAACCCCCCCCCAAAAAAATTGTTACCCCCCCCAAAAATAGAATTTTTTTTTTTTGCATTTCTACATGTTTTCAGTGATTTCCAACCCCCCCCCAAAAAAAATTGTTACCCCCCCCAAAACAAATTAAGAGAATTTTTTTTTTTGCATTTCTACATGTTTTAAGTGATTTACAACCCCCCCCCCCAAAAAAAAATGTTGGAGAAAAGAACTATAACTCTGTCAGCACTGTTGACATCATATTTAATGAATAAGATATAAGGTTTACTTGAGTAACCCAACAGTATTGGCGGCGGAGGTTTTGCACTCTCCCGAGTGCTCCCCCTCTAGTTTTTTATTGTCATTATTTTTTGCTCTATTATTTTTTAACATTTTTTTTTCTCATCAACCACTAGTCCGATTGACACAAAATTTTCAGGGTAGGAGCAACCCCCCATGGCGAATATTTTAATGATAATTGTGACGTCATACATCACGTGGTATGGCAGCGATATTGGATTAAACGCAAAAAAATTAGAACATATCTCTAAAACTGCTGATCGGAAAATTTGAAACTTGGCACATCTCATTACACTCCCAATGGGGAATAAAGGATTTTAAGGATGACATCATTGGTGAAGTGGTAGAACAGCCATAAATATTTTAATCAAAATCCTAGTTTACCATTGAGATTCAGTGTGTCCAGGCCGTAACATTTTTACCAATGGAGCTTTTGTCATCAAATCTTCAACAAACCTCTATTATGAGATTGTGGAGAACAAATATAAATAAAATGTACAATTTTTTTTTAACTGTCGCTTTCGTCACGTTTCGTTCGAGGACAAAGCGGATGCGGATGGGCTTTGCATTTTGAGATGCTTTGTAGTTATTATTATTATTGTAATTATTATTATTATTATCCTTTTGTAAAATAATTTATGAAGCACTTTCAAATGTATTCTGAAATATGTTGGAAAAAATAAAAAAGGACCCTTATTAATTAGACCATAAAGGTTAGAAATATTAAAAGTTATATTGGAAACAGTTACAGAGAATATGCAAATTACAAGCAACAAAATTTGTATCAAGAGTAACAAATACCTGTAAAAGTTTTATAAACTTTTGCCACATGAGCAATGGGAAGATTTAAAATTGAAAAAACGTCAGAAACTTTCTTCTCATAACCACAAGGAAAGAATTCAAACTTGACAAACTAAAAAGAAGACATGTTGAAGGATATTAAGTTAAAAAGCAAATAGAAAACAAAGTAAAAAGTTTGGCAGATGTAAGGGTGTTTCTTACTATACAAGGGTGAGGCATGGCTTTTCCACGTCTGGTCCCTTTTGTTTTCCCTGCCATCCTTTTCTTGGTAGCCACGCTCCGAGCGCCCGGCCGTGACAGCATTGGCACCGGGGAAGCTGGCATCGCCCCTGTTTGGCAGGGCCACATCTCCACCCATGGTAATGGCGTGGGTTGCTATGGTAATGGGCGACTCCATGGCGACAGCCAGGCTAGGCAGCTCATCGGGACCAGCCCTGGACAGAGGCCCGACAGCTCGGAGTGAGTCATCCGACGCTTCCTCCGCAATCTGCAGGCGATCTTCATCTTCCGTGTCAGAGCCACCTTCAACAACATTCTCGTAGCTCTGTAGGACTGCTCATCATCGTGGATCCAAGAAGGGAGAGAGGAGGAAAACATAACACAGAAGAGCATTAGTGATGCTGAGATGAAAACTTTCCCAGATTAATACCACCAATTAAGTGGTATATCGAAGCATATTTTACCTGAAAGGTTGTTCAGTCTCGATTAACACATCACGATAGTGCGTTGCATGTAGCGTGTTGCATGAAAGAACATGCAAACAAATGCATTCTTTTCACATTGTCAACCAACTTTAACCTGGAGTGAGATATAATTGTTTTTCTTTCTTCTGAATACCACTTGGTAAACACCCACATTTACACAATTAGCTGGCTATAAATAATGCGGCCCACAGTGGTGCATTACATGCAGCCGCACATGCACCCCCGAGTGTCTTGTCTCTATTCACACAGAGCCAAGTACTGTTGACTCCAGCAATCAATAGCCTCTTATGTTTTTCTCTCGGATAGCTCTTCTGTGCTAAAACCAGATGTAACACAATCGGTTTTTGTCCACGTCAGATCCAGAACACTGAGAAATGTACAACATTGTCACGAAAGGAAAAACTACAAAAAGGACAGTGTTTCCATGGCCTTGCGTAGTCCTTTACTCATTTACAATGGCCTGGCGGTTACCATACCTCGTGCAGAATCAAGACATTGGTCATGTGTCAGACGAAATGTGACACTATGTTCCATCTGATGGTTTTCAAAGAAAGGCTGGCCACACTAGTATAAAATAAGCCGTTGTTTCAGAGAGCCAGCTCAAGGTGGCAAACACACATCAAAATGAAACGTCCAAAGCGAGAAAGTAGGAGATATTGAGACAGCATTATATATTTTCTTCCAAATTTGTTGTGAGTAAGAGATTTTGACAGACTAATGGTTTTAACCACAATTACTCCATATTATCTACTCACAATGTCAACACACTGGTTGGTGGAAAAATAATGATTTGACTCATTAACACACAAGGCAGACCTCGGCACAGTCCATGTAAATTAAGTCTAATGTAAGGGTCCGCGATTGCATCGAGAAATAAGGGCAGGTTCGGTGCCCGGAGAGTGGACTCATCATTTGCCTGTGCCATGGCCAGATGGGCAGTCTGTCATGGCAAGGAATAGATCTGCAATACATGCCACCCACGCTGCTTCCAACCTTTTCAAAGTCAATATTAAAAATGACTGCAAAGACCACCTAAGGATCTCCTAGCAATGGGAAATTAAGAAATATGGCAGTTCGGGATTATGAAGTGTAATTAGTAATTCACGGGAAACACAAACCAGGTCCGTAGAGTTGGATGCATGAAAAGGAAATTGTGAGAAATTAAGGTGGAAAGAGGGGATGTTCGAGGTGGAAAGATAATTTAATTCGGAAGGACTGTGATCAAATTTTGGAAGGACTGCGGAAAGAAGGACTTGAGATCAAATTGATTGAAACTTTATCAAAACATTTTAAACTTTTGTAATAACAACAGCACATTTGCCAGTTGTTAGAAGAAGGAAGAAATGAAGTAGATCTGGAAATGGAATATATTTCAAGTTTTATCCATCGATGTTCATCGACCCCATTACACTAACATCACCTGCTTTTGCTGCATATACCTGTCATGTTATTACACAAAAACAGTTGATTAACTTTATGCAATCATAACACCGATAACTAGATGGGCACTCGGTAGAGCGCATACCTCCATCAGACTGATTAGTTTATGTTTTGTATCCCATTGTAGGCCGGATCTGGATTCGGACCTAAACGAAAATCTAATCGGATTGTTCTTGTCACCTAACCAACTCATCCACCAAGTTTTGTCCGAATCCGTCCTCAACTTTTTGAGACATCCCACTATTTATTGCTTTAGCCATATCACTCAATGGTGAAAAATCACTTTAAAAATTCTCTGATCTGGAACGAGATTCATTCAGATCTTCACAAAAATTGAATCAATTCTTCCTTTGTACATATCCAACCTGCCCACGAAATTTCGTCCGAATCCGTCCCCAACTTTTTGAGATATTTTGTTCACAAACAAACAAACAAACAAACAAACAGACAGATAGGTGTGAAAACATAGTCTCCATCCACCTTCGGTGGCAGAGGTAATGACATTGATGATGATATAAAAGAAAATGATGTGATTATAAAGGAATCCATTCCATTCCATTAGGACCATACTCCGTGCAGAGCGTTGGTGATGCCGAAGCAGTCTCCTTGGCTATGGGGCGCAATCCTGGACGGGTCACCACTCCGACACAGGATACCAGCAAGCTGGCACTCATGTTGCCGACGTCGGGAGGATGACAGGCAGAGTCAACCCCACCAGGTATTAATTCAACAACTGAGTGAAATTTGAACTTAGGATCCGAGGATCCCAAGCCCACCACCCGAACCATTAACCCAACAATATAAAGGAATCCATAAAGTTGAAATCCTAATGAAATATTAATCAAGTATTTATTCATTTATGGGAGAGACATACACCTGATATCATTGCAAAAGACCATAATTGTCTCCCTTCCCCTGTCAGTTACATAAATCCCCACCACGACCATAACCACCACTACCTCCAACCATTCTCAACGGTCCCCTTACTCCCAACACTCGTAACATTTTTCCCCTTTTCTCCGATACCCTCCATTTTCCATTCGTTTTTTTTTGTATTCATTTTATTGTAGCTCCCTCCTCCCGACCCCCACAAGTATTTTCATATTCATGTCGATGACCAGTATTGTATTAACAACATATACATTACTTTAAAGATCTATTTATTTAAGGTACTCTATTTTCTAAACTCCAACGTTTATCAAGACGCAACGGCAGTTATTAAATCATGGCAAGGAACCGCTCTGGAACCACACGACTACCTTTTCTACATTTCACACCCACCTCTTCCCTTTCCCCACTGAGTTTGTCAATTTAATGCAAAAAGAGCGGTCAGGTGACTAATTGGTTCGGTCTGATTCCAATGCCATCAGTAACATGCAGAGGTGAAGAAAACGCATTTTGGTATCGGTTCGCAATCTGAAACGCAAAGGATGTTTGAATAAGTCCGGCTGGAGAGCAACGCAGGCGAGGCAGGATCGTAACAAAGACATTTGGGCGTCTGCGTCGAGAGATCGGTTGGCGAGAAAGTGATCACGCTAAGAATTCTCCGGATGATTGAACTTACCCTCTAATTTTTTTTGAGCAGTAAATAAATGATCCGTTGCAAATGCTGGCCCCATTCAGACGGAGCAAAAGGGGAGCACTTGGAAATGTGCAACGAAACGTCCAAAAAGGCATCTTGGTACAAATCTCTCCAAAGCGTCCTTCATCTCCATTGCTGGTAGATTTCCTGCTTTTAAAATCTTCAGCTAAAAGTTAAGCTGATGGATTTCCTGCAAGTTTCCTTCACATCAAACAATGGCGATCCAAAAACCACACGGTGCACGTCCCACTGAAACCTTGCCCAGTAATTTCCTGAAACCAGAGTGTGTCACCCCAGGGCCCACGACACAGAGCACCGCTCCATGCGCAGATGCCTCTTTCACACCCTGATTAAATGCGAAGGAAAATTAGCACAGGTTATGTGCCCGCTTTATTTATAAGCTGAGATTATACATGCCCGAGATTGCCGATTAACCTCAAAGTTTCACTAAATAAGTTAATTACCCTTTCAATTACAGCAAAATACACCCCCCCTAAAACGAACCTATTATATATATATATATATATATATATATATATATATATATATATATATATATATATATATATATATATATATATATATATATATATATATATATATATATATATCATTACGTTACAGATATGGTGCGAGGCTGCTTTATTCTTCAAAGGACCAATTAAAAACGGTATTCCATTATTAAAGTACACCGATACCCCCAAAGGTGTTAATATTTTAATATGGTCTCAGAGCCTCAATTTTACACTTACCGGTAAACAACATATTCTTACGACACTGAGATTTACATTTGAATACATCCACGGTAACCACTGACGGGCATTATGGGTTGGCATTGTAGGTGGTACATGCCAACGCATCACTGGTAGGGATTACATCATCTTCACATGGAGGAACTTTCCCAGCAAAGGCAATGAGAGGTCATTGGGGTCTGCAACCAATGTGTCATTAATAAAAATTTGCTGTTTTCGAGGCCGATTAATTTCCTATACCTATTATGAAAGTGGCAAGAAGCCTCTGCCCACCAGTGTGGTACTCTATCTTGACATTAATCACCCTATCAACCTCTGCCAACCCTTTTCTAAAGAATGTAATAATATGAGCATTGTGAATCCCCCTTACACCCCCAGGTCAGCCTCTCTGCCCCCCTTACTGCATCTCCCTCCGAAAGCCGAAGCTAGACAAACACGTGGCAGGTGCAAATTAAAGTTAAAACGGCCCGTTCCACAAAGATCTGGTTTGAATAGTTATGACATGAGTATCTTTTCACAATTTTAAAACAAATGGACGGGGAAGTCTTCAGTTGCAAAGGTGTGAACCACAACCATTGAATGGAAATCCCGGGTAAGAAAGGAAGGAGTCAGTAAAAGAAGAGTGCACGTGAAATAAAAGGCGCTCGCTCGCCTGCGACCCTCAGCCTCTGTGCGCACGCTGCGTTGTCCCTGAACACAATCACAGCCTGGAATTCTTGTTTGACCAACACGGTGTCGATTGTTCGGTGAGCGCTTGTTTTATAACAAAACTCGTGTTTGCGAACCTGCTCTGATTTTAGTGTGGAAAGGAGGCCTGGGGAGGGGGATATCATTGTAGAGTGAGTTCCAAGGGTTAGAGAACTGTGTTGGTTCCAGTGGTGGAGAAAGCCTGAGTTGTCGATCATAGAAACTCCGTGAAAGCACTCATACAATGGCCACCTTATGTGTGGTCTTTCATAAAGTGCAACAAGCTGACGCTCACAATGCTGAAAGCACTGAAGATGATTGAGGTTAAAACAATAAGTCACAATATCACTAAACAACATCCAGCAGAAACAATGAAAACCAGAAGGGCACTCGGTAGAGTGCATACCTCCGCCAAGCTGATTCGTTTACCATTTGTATCCCACTGATTGGCTGGATCTGGATTCGGACCTGAACTAAAAATTTAATCAATTCTTCCTTGTCACACACCCAACATTCACCAAGTTTCATCCAAATCCATCCATAACTTTTTCACATGTCCTGCTATACATCGTTTTTGGCCCTATCACTCAATGGTGAAAAATCACGTTTAAAATTCTGGAATCCAGATTTGGATCTTTACAAAAATCTAATCGGTTCGTCCTTGCCACATACCCAAACTCTCCACCAAATTTCGTCTGAATCCATCGACAACTTTTTGAGATATTTTATTCACAAACAAACAAACAGACAGACAGGGGTGGAAACATCACCTCCATCCACCTTCAGTGGAGGATGTAACAAACAAACAAGCCGGTAGGCGACGAGGGATTCGCTAGGTTCGAAGTGCTGGATACGATGCTTTTCATTCTGACCGATCCACCGACAAAGATTCATTGCCAAGACGTATTGGTTCACATACAATTGTTCCTCTGCCTGGCAAGATTTTTCCTATTCCGTATTTTGCCAACTGGCACTCCTCATAAAAAATGACGGTAAATAGACACCCTATATTTTTGAAGGACTACCATTTGAAAAATAATCGGTTTGCTGGTTTGTGCTGTGGAGCCTCGCGTTGCAGACACACACACACACACACACACACACACACACACACACACACACACACACACACACACACACACACACACACACACACACACACACACACACACACACGGAAAACCTGATAAACTTCTCTCAATGCTCTTGTTTGACCACACCTCCAGAGCCACACAATATTTTTCATAAGCCACGCCCACTTTCCTACGCCACTCCCACTTTTCATCAACCACATCCACTTTCCCTAAGCTCCGCCCACTTTCCTAAGCCCCTCATAAAAAATGACGGTGAATAGACACCCGATTTTTGAAGGACTACCATTTGAAAAATAAAACCTCAATCAAAAATCGGCTCCAGTACAATTTTCTAAATATCTCGAAGTGTTTAATTCTAAAGTCTCGTTTCTCTACATTCAAAATTGAAGGACAAGTATTGAAAATACTGTACGCGGTTTTTCGGCCGCTGCACAGCAACGAAATTCAAACGCGCACATTCCCAGTATATATGGCACCTGTTGGCAAAGTTTCATCGAAATTGGATCGCTGGTTCGTGCTGTGGAGCCTCGCGTTGCAGACGCACACAGACACACAGACAGACAGACAGACGGAAAACCCGACAATAAGGGATATCTAGCAGATATAGCGAATCCAATAAAACCCGATATTGTTATAATGAATTTGGTTTTGAACAAGACAAGTGTTGATAATTAAAGTCATGGCATCTAATGACTGGTTTTGAAGAAAGGAGAGTGGGAGGCAACAAAGTACAAGGACATTGAAAGCAAAATGCTGATAGAGATTCTGTAAGTTATACCAGCAATAACTCATAATACCGCATAATCATAAAACAACACAACGGGATACTTGAGACAAATACCAGGAAGGATTTCAATAAATGAACTTGAATTAGAAACGGTTAAAGTCCTCTGCGGTGACAGCCATGAAAATAACTTTTGGAATGAGAAACATCTGGAACAAGTTAACGAAATAATCACACTGAGTAAGGTGGATGAGTTCGTGTCTAAACCCTAAACGAAGGTAATGCTTAACATTCGTTATCCGACAGTCTCAATATGCCTTAGAACAACAAACTCGTTGTCTCAGAACAAATGTGGAGTGAAGTGACCTCCTTAACCCAGTGAAAATCAGCATGTTAGAATTGAACCTTTTCTGGTGATTACTAAGTGTCGTCGTCATCGTCGTCATCATCATCATTACACCAGCTATTTTTGTCCGAAGTGGGACGAAGGACAATGTGAGCTTATGTTGGGGGGTATTGTCATGCCCGCCGTGCTTGTTAAGTGAGAGTTGGAGATAGAACTTCGGCTGGAATTCGAAATTTGCTCAGAGTGCCGGCACTAACTCGCCTAATCTTCATGAAAAACATCGTACGATCTTTAACGTTCACCAACAAGCAATGCTGGCAAACGAGACCTCCGGCTTAACGTCCATCCGACAGACTGTGGACACATTGATGTGTCAGCCTGCATGCGAAACACCAGGGTGAAAGTTCGTACCTCGGTCTACATTGGAACCCCAGCGAGACAACTCAAAGGTGAATGAGCATATATCGCTCAGCTATCACGCCAGCATGATTAATACAGGTGGATGTTTATTCAAAAAAGGGAAGCCTCAATATCCTGGTGAAATACCTGAAGACAGGTGGTAGTAAATTTGATTTAAGGATGAAATACACACATTCGACCCTTCTGTGGTCAAATCAGCTTCTTGGAAACTTTCTCTTTTCCCATCGATGGTTTTGAACCTTATTACCCTCGAAAAAGGAGAGGGTATTGTGTTTGGGTCCGTTTGCTACTTGGCGAAAAAAAACACATTTGCCAGGTATGTTGGTTTGTTCACGATTTTTGGCCAGAGTTTTCAAGCAATCGTTCTGACATTTTTTGTGTGAGTAGGTGACTGGCCAAGGACAGCAACGCTAAATTGTGAAGATCCGAATCCGGATCCGGATCCGATAATTTTTAAGTGATTCTTCACTATCGAGAGATAGGGCCAAAAACGATATATAGCCCGATATCTCAACAGGTTGCGGATGGATTCACACGAAACCTGCTGGACAGATTGGGAATTCCACTAGGAAGAAATGATTCGATTTTGGTGAAGATCCGAATCCAGATATGGATACGAAACTTATTTAATTTTTCACTGATTCTTCACCATTGAGAGATGCGGCGAAAAACGATATTGCATGATATATCCCAAAAAGTTGTGGAGAGATTCAGATGAAACTTTGTGGACAAGTTGGGTGTATCCAGCCTGGCGGAGGAATGTGCTCCAACAAGGGCCGTTCCGTTTCGCCAACTTGTCACTCTTTGAGTGATTTTTCATTTGACTGTCTGTCTGTTTGTCCATTTGTTTGTCCACACAGAACTTTTGTGTTTTTTTCCACGACTGCTTGGCAGATTGAGACAAAAAATTTCACCGTCGGTGCGACTCCTCATGTAGAATGTTTGAATGATAATTATGACGTCATCGGTCAAGTGGTGTGGCAGCCATGTTGGAAAAATGGAAAAACGGAAACACTTTAGACCTCTGTGTCTCTGAAACCGCACCAAAGACAAAATTCCTTCATTATGACGGCATAATTGCGTTTGTATAATGCGATATCCGATCAGTTTGAAAACTTTTGAGGGTCATCTCGGGATAAAATGGTCCACAAATATTTTTTTTGTTGATGTCATTGGTCACGTGAATCGGCAGTCAAACTGTTTTGTTTTTTTAAACCTTGAAAAATCCTCTCTGAAATGGCTGAACAGATCGAGGCAAAACTTTATACATATGACCGTCTATCCACGAGGAACAAAAGGTTCACACATACGACGTCATAGGTCACATGGTTTGGCAGCCATTTTGGATTTGCCATAAAACATTTTTAAAAAATTCATCTCCAGAACAGCTGGACATATCGAGGGGAAACTTCACAAACATGTTCCCCAAGGCATGCGTGTGCAAAGATGTTAAGGAATAATTGATAGGTCACATGGTTTGACAGCCATATTGGATTTAAGACAAATAATAAATAATGTTTTCTCTGGAACCCCTTAATCAATTGACATGAAACTTCACAATTATGATCCAGTAATGATGAGAAATATATGTTTAAAATTTCAACTTGATCGGATGCATGGTCTGGCATCCAGAATTATAAAATTTTTTGATCTGGGTTCTTTTTTTTTTAATTATTAATATTATTTTTTGAATAAGGCTCACTTGGCTGTGCCTGGATGAGTTTGAGGGTAGAGGAGTTGCAGCTGAAATGTGAATCCTATCCAGGTTTCTCGTGATGACTTCATCTTTGCTTTTTGCTTGTTTGGGTTCCTTCTGATGACTCCAATGCAGGACTATTCCTATTTGGTCTTCCATTTGATTTGAAATGAATTTATTTTAATCTCATTATGAATTAAATTGAATCGTGATAAAAAAAAGGTCATGGGTCAGGGTCAAGTGTCCGATAAAAAGAGGGTTGCATCAAAGCAGGATGTCTTGGTACCCGGTCATCACTGCCAGCAGTTATAAAGTGGCAGTTCTAATTATGTCTCTTTTAATTACATAACACACCAGTATACAAACACCACACAAAACTACACAAACGTCACACAAAACAAGTCCTGGCAAGGGTCTGCAATCTCTGATTGCTCTTTTTATTATTTATGCCAAAAATAAAGAAAGATTTTATAAGTAAGTTTATAAAGGGGCTTTAAAGGCAAAGTGTGTCTGTTTCGCCTGGTGAATGTTGCCATCATTTTGCAGCAAAGATATAGTTTTGTGGTCATTTCTGTTCTTTCATATGTATAATTGTTGTCCTCCGGCATACATCAAGAAAGCCGATGCCCACAATAGTATGAATATGCAATATTCAAATTCTGATGTACTGTACCTGTTCCAGAGCGTTGGGGATGCTGAAGCAGTTTCTTGGCAAGGGTTATACTGGGTGGTATGCCATTGCCTTCCCAGCAGTAGTCCGGGCAGGAATTTGGAATTTTTGCCAGGGTGCCCACGATAGCTCGCCTACTCTTTGCGAAGGACACCATGGAATCTTTAACGCCCACCAACTAATACTGGCAGTCGGGTACCCCAATTCAATGTCCATCCAAGGGGGGTGGCACACATCTGTATTTATAAAAGGAGCTGTGTCTGTCTGTCTGTCTGTTTGTCGTGTTACAACTTGAGAACTGATTCACGGATTTCAATGAATCCAATGACAGTTGATTTAGTGAACTCTCGGGAAGGTTTGTGATGCCAAAAAAAATATAAAAAATTCCAGCAATAAAGGAAGGTCTGTGCATGTACATGGTCACATGTGGCGAAACTGCAAACACCAACTTGCAACGCTGGTTATCCCCGCAAGGAGGGCAGGATATCCCAGGAATCCTTTTTTTATTTATTCTTGCACCACATATTAGCCATCGCATTAAATATTGATATTCCCGTCAGCGAAGTGACGGGTCTTATATGTTCGTCTTAATGAATCACCTTGCCTGTAAAACACTGCTCTGACAGTTTATAGCTGGGTGGAGATTCCAACACAGGCTAGACAGCTTCGAGGGGAGTGCGCTTACCTCCAGTCCATCTTGTCAGATATGTGTATATATATATATATATATATATATATATATATATATATATATGTATATATATATATATATATATATATATATATATATATATATATATATATATATATATATATGTATATATATATATATATGTATATATATATATATATGTATATATATATATATATATGTATATATGTGTATGTATGTATATATATATATGTATATATATATATGTATATATATATATATATATATATGTATATATATATATATATATATATATATATATATATGTATATATATATATATATGTATATATATATATATGTATATGTATATATATATATATATGTATATATATATATATATATATATATATATATATATATATATATATATATATATATATATATATATATATATATATATATATATGTATATATATATATATATATATATATATATATATACATATATATATATATATATATATATATATATACATATATATATATATATATATATATATATATATATATATATATATATATATATATATACTGTGTATATAACTATATATATATATATATATATATATATATATATATATATATGTATATACATATACATACACACACACACACCTACATATATACTCCTATGAAATCACCATCGGCTAATCATTGAAACAACTACTCAACATACATGGAAGATCAATACCTCGTTGGAAAATGATTGGATAAGAGAGTGGCCTGGGAATATCTCTGAGGTTAATTTATTTTTAATATCATGCAGTTTCTGCTAATAATAATGGTTATACTAAAAATATTTGCCTCCGAGAAACCTATTTAAGGGATGCTCATGACTCTCCTGAAAAATGTTTATTACTCACTCCAAGTATTCTTCATATTTCAAGGAGCGTCAGGTTGAGTTTCTTCAGTGAAACACTTTTGGGTGGAATATTCCTGATTATCCAAATTGATTAACCACACACCCTTTCTGTGTTTTATTTTAAACACAAAATGCAATAATCTGCAATCAAAACTTCACTGCTAAACGGAAATTCCATCACTGATCAATTTAAGTTCCCTTTGAAAATGGAAACATCAGCCCTCCGAATGAATTTGCATCCTCATGATGATCAAAAACAATCATCTTCAGAGCAAAGTGGTGGAACATATAGATTGATAATGTTGTTTGTATCAATAAAAATGATCATTTGTGTTACTATCAGACGAGCTTTGGTTGTTTCCTCCCACATCGTTCTCCCAAACCTCCTGTATTCTCTCACAAATACCCACCATTTTTTATCGTTTTCTCATCTGTCTATAGTTTGACAAGCATGAACAACAGTCGGTATTTGTGGAATCACTGAACGATAAACGTCTTTTGATTCACTTTCTAATTCCTAATTTTCATTTCTTTCTTATCTGATCCTTCCAAGTACTGCATCCTGTCATGTTACTGGTGCTACCATTACTTACCAACACAAAAGTTAGAAGTGCATTTCAAATTTTTTTTTTTAAATCGCACCATGTCCAAAGGAAGCGGTTCAGTTTGGATTTTTTAATATGAAATAGGCAAAGCCTAGAAACGAACGAAACCCTTTATAATTACCATTTAGAACCTTTTAGAACTCTTTACAATTACCCTTTAGAAGCTTTCAGAATTACCCTTTAGAACCCTCTCGAATTACCCTTTAGATCCACCCTTTGGAAACCTCGAGAACCACCTTTTAGAATTATCCTTTAGAACCCTTTAGAATTATCCTTTAGAACCCTTTAGAATTAACCTTTAGAACCCTTTAGAATTATCCTTTAGAACCCTTTAGAACCCTGTAGAATGACCCTTTAGAATAACTCTTTAGAACCCTTTGGAACCACCCTCTAGAATTACCCTGAATAACCCTTTAAAACCCTTTAGAATGACTCTTTAGGACTCTTTAGAAACCTTTAGAATTACCCTTTAGAACCATTTAGAATTCACCTTTAGAACCCTTTAAAATTAACCACAATTGGTTAGAAAGGATCTTCTACAATTTTTGATGGACACATGGATTGAAGGAAGGACATAGTTAAATATTGAAGCAGCTTCACTGCTTAAAAATGATTGCATTTTGGAAGATCCATATACAAAACTGAATGGACCACCAAGTAGTATAGTTGTCATTAGGTGAGGTTCAGATTCAACATTTCGACCACTGAGTGGTCTTCAGTTGTGGATGAAGACCATTCATTGATTGAAACATCAGACATGGGCCTTGCCTGCTTTGCAGCTTTACTAGTTGATAGAGACTTCAGTTTGAAAACTAGAAGTGGCTTTGCCCAACGTGATAAATTGGCTTTCCATAAACCAGGCAGTTAGTGTCATACAGTCATGGTGATTTCATGTGTGCGTACCATTGAAGTGAGAATTGAACATGAAACCCTTGGAATACCAAGGTGATCCATCATGCATCTAGGAAATACATATTGAATAAATTACATCAATGCTTACATATCCTTTAGTTTGAAATACAATAGTACATCACATGACATTAATATGCAACACTATTACAATACAACGGAGATTTTAAATATAATCAATGAGACCAAACAGATAAGATACGAACATGACTATCTCTATCTCTCTCTGTGTCTCTGTCTCTCTCTCTCACTATATATATATATATATACATACATATATATATATATATATATATATATATATATATATATATATACATATATATATATATATATACATATATATATATATATATATATATATATATATATATATATATATATATATATATATATATATATATATATATATATATATATATATATATATATATATATATATATATATATACATACATACATATATATACATACATATGAAAATTATTTGCCCAGACTGGGGATCAAATCCAGGCCTCGAGTGAACCATACCAACACTACATCATCTGAGCTATCTGGGTAACACCCACCAAGCACACAATTCTCCCACAAATAGAAACGCTACTGTCTTTCTGCCACCGCTTCCGAGGCACTCACTGCCAACCATAGGAGCAACGATGGCCTGTCCACGAGAGGGTCCTTTATTAATATATAAAGCTTTCTAACCACAAATCGACTGACTGACTGTCTGACTGGCTGATATTAAAGATGGGGACCGTCTGGGTGACGTAAAAAGCTGAAATTTTTCATGCCGATTGCCATCAAAGCCGGTACACCAGAAAAAAATCACAGAATCATGATACATCATTCATATATGAAAACATAAATTAATGAAAAAAATATATGAAAATAAATACATGAAAAATCAAATGCAGGTGAGTGATCCGAGACAATGGGGAAACATGGTTTGTTTTCTTACACAATGTGTAAACACACGTGTGTGTGTGTGTGTGTGTGTGTGTGTGTGTGTGTGTGTGTGTGTGTGTGTGTGTGTGTGTATGTATATATATATATATATATATATATATATATATATATATATATTGTTACGGTTCTCGGAACCGTACGCATACAACATACAGGTGTCCCAAGTCAGTTATGCCGTTAAGTATATGTGTAGACAGAACCCCTCCTTGTGTGTGGGGGGAATTTGAAGGGGTCCGTTGCGATGTTTTTTGTAGTTAGGGTAATAAATCTTTATATCCCATCCTCCATTGCGATCCACGGTACCCGAGCACTTGCAGCCTTCGGTTCGCTGGCAACAACGTACCACGGTCCACCTGTTGTCTCTGGAGGCTCGTTTTTCCGAGACAGAATTTTCACTGTTGCAGTTCCTATTCGGCTTCTCCAAACGCTCCAACTCTTTCTTGATGAGTCCACACGCGTGGAGTGGGCGGGCCTTGCCGGTGCCTGGCCAAGGCCCCACCCAGAAAGGGCGGATCCATGGGAGCCCCATCCAATCATGGTGGACAGTTACATCAGTTTTGACCAAAGCCCTGCCCTGTTGAGGGAGGTCTATAAACCACATCATCCTCAGTCTTGAGTTCTTTGGGGGTCGTTCGTTCTGTGCTTGGAGGCCGGAGTTGGTTGGAAAATGAAGGGGTTCCCTCTGATTGGCTCTGCTCACGTCTCACCCCGACGGCCCGACTACTGGTCCCGGCCCACTCAAGCTCCTCCATGGACCCGAACTCCACACGGGCGGCTGTGGACCTGACTGCACGACTGTTGGCAGATGCTGCACTATGGAGCATTCCTTTCCCAGAGACTCAGGTACTCGAAAGAACTGCGACATCAGCCCGCCTCCCTCCCTGGCTGCAAAAGTCCTTTGCCTTCAACTGGGTTTATTTTGTCCGAGTGTGTGTCTGAGTGTGTGGCGCCAGTCTAATAAGTAGACACTATAAGTGTTTTCAATCATTGTAAATCTTGCCTGTATAATTCGCACGTAAGTCTGCTCTGTGTCTGCTTTGTAAGTTGCTGTAAATTGTCACACTACATCTTCTTTCTTTCCTCTGCATAACACCCCAATAAACCTATTCCTGTGCCATATACATTTCCTCGTTTATTATAAATAAATGATTGTAGAAATGTTCCCAGTTCGTTTTCGTCTTTTCCTTCATTGGTCCAGCACGGTTCGGATCTGAGTTTACACGGGTTTTGATCCCCGATAATCTGCTCATCCTAGCCGGCACGGCTTTGGCAGCTCCGCTCGACTGCACCCGAACCGAAGCTGGTAGTCGGTCGTTGGAACGCTACTGCAGTTGGTAGAGTGACCCAGTTCGAGCAGGACGTGCTGAGGGCATGGTTCCCCGGAAGATGACACCGCGTGGTTAATTAGGTAAATTCGTTCTCAACAAAAAGACCCTACGATAGTAATGCTACGTGGTGGAGGTATTGGCATCCACGGTCGGTTAAGCAACCCGCCGCCTCACGGAGTTATCCATGAGCGACGGCCTACAATTCTGGGGAGTCTGGTGGGAGACGACGTAACCTCCCCCACCTAGTGGTCGTTCTCACCACCGGTCCCCGGCCCGCAACTATATATATATATATATATATATATATATATATATATATATATATATATATATATATATACTAAAAAAATAGAATATGTTTGTATGTATGTACGTGTGTGTGTTTGTTCGTCCTTTATAGGCAACCGAACCGTTGGATGGAATGAGATGAAACTTGGCATGAGTGATCCTTGGGACATGAGAACGCACATGGGGGGGGGGGGGGGAGTCAAGTTCAAGGTCAAAGGTCACGGGGTCAAGGGGTCAAGGTCACCGGGCAACTTCAATTTCTCAATTTCATCCGATCGAGACGGGACCAACGCCATTCGACAGATAATCAAAATTAAATGACACAGTTGATTGACGACATTCACTTCTGACTTCCGGTTTTCGAGTTATGACATCATAAATTGACTAAAACGTCAATTTTTCATGTTTGTTTGTCCTTTATAGACAGCCAAACCGTTGGATAGAATGAGATGAAACTTAGCATATGTGATCCTTGAGAACGGACATAAGGGGATCAAGGTCAAGGTCAAAGGTCACGGGGTCAAGGTCACCGGATAACGTCAATTTCTCAATTTCATCCGATCGAGACGGGACCAACGCCATTCGGCAGATAACTGTACCCGCCCATGGGTGGGTACTTTGCTAGTAAATATCTATATGGATATATCTATCTAGATATATGTATCTTTTCATATATATATATATATATATATATATATATATATATATATATATATATAATGTTCAAGGGCAGATAGCACATACCGGTCAGTGGATTGACTGGAATATCAGATGAGCAATGTTCATTCATTGAAATTGTCCACCAATTAACCTCAGTGTCCAGAGAAATAGCATATCCACAATAGAAATACTCAACATATTTACTGCATGGATAATGATACAATATGTACTGCTTGTGGGCACAATAACATGCGCGCGCGCGTACACACACACACACACACACACACACACACACACACACACACACACACACACACACACACACACACACACACACACACACACACACACACACACACACGTATTTTTACCATCATAGTTCATCTATAATGCATCTTCATTCCCATTGCCTATTAACTATGGTAATATTAATCACACTCCACTGGAATTTGTGTTAAAAGTTCCCTTGAGAAAAAATATCCATTATTTTGCAAAGCTGTAAAAACATTGAATGTGGGAGCCTAAAAAGGAAAATAAACGCAAAAAGAAGGAATTATCTGGATGGCATGAAGTCGTACAAATCCACACCATCATCATGTCATTGAGGACCACTACTCGCTGTCAATGCCTCTTTTGCTGTGACGAAGGGCTCCGCCCGAAACTTCAGCTTCACTTTGCTTCCGAGAGCATTTAGCATGCAGTATTGTCATCTTTCAGTCGATAAACCTGTTATCCTCTGGAAGAGACTGCCATGTTTATTCTAATACAATGGCTATTTGAACACATTGCAATTTCAAAGTTTGAGTTGCAGCAGTTTTTAATTAAAATATCAAAATTGTATTACCATTCTGAGAGGCTATGAAGACGCATGTACGATATAGATGGACTACATCCTGTCATTGAACACAAACGGTGAGCAAATAATAAGTAATAAAACATACATGATGGATTTCTGTTTATGGGTGTTTGGTTGTGTTTGAGACCGGCTTGTTGCTTGTGTCTGGACGTTTTAGTCTGATCGCAACCATTTGGCAAATCTTGGACATGATGAGCAGTCGTTAAAAAAAATGCTGCACGTGGAACATGTGGATCCATCTCCTATAAAATCACAGGTTGCTTGAGTTGTGAGGCCGTCAATTAAAATGCTACATCCAACGAATGATCAGAGGAACCAAGCCATCGGGATGCTGAATGGTGGAATCAGTCAAGAAAGAGTTGGTCAACACTTTCATGTCTACCGGTCAACAGTTTTGAGCCTACAGAACCGATACAGAGCCACAGGAAGGGTCAGCGACCATCAACGTCCTGGTGCACCTCATGTGACATCAGCAAGACTAGACCGATACATCGTCATCAGTCACCTCTGTAACCGCTTCAGGACAGCACAAGAAATGGTCAGAACCACCATTGGAACAAGGGCACAACTCATCAGTGACCGAACCATACAATGTCGTCTTGCTCCACAAGGTTTATTGTATCGTCGACCTCACCGTGGATAAATCTTAACACATCAACACCGACTTGCACAACAATGTTGGGCAGCAGCTGGTGGTAACTTGGGTGGGAGATAGTGGAGAAACAATATATTTTCTGATGAATCAAGCCTCAACGTCAGTTTTCCAGATGGACGTCTTCGTGTGTCGGCAGATGGACGTCGGCAAGGACACCGTTTCGCTCAGGGCTGCATTATTGAGAGAGACCGTTTTGGAGGGGGTGGTGTTATGGTTTGGGGAGCAATCATCAAATGAACTCTCCACGTAATGTTGCAGAGCTTACTGCAGCCTCACAGTTCCATTGGACAGCAATACCACAAGCTCTGATGCACCACCTGTTTATCCATGCCCCGTAGACTTCAAGCGTGTATCACTGCCTCAGGTGGTCACACCCGATATCACAGACCTCTGCATCATTTCACTTTTTTGTGATGTCACGTGCACATCCCAATTTTCCTGTCTCTGTGCAGATTCTGTAGGACTGTCCCTGACAAATCTCATGTGATTGCATACACTGATCCTCTTTCACATGCTATGAAATTAATGTCAATTTTAATTTGGTATGCGTTTTTATTGCCTCCTGATGTATATTATGTAAACTTAGAGTTTTGATGGCTGATCATTGTTAATCTCGAAGAAGGGAAGTTGTTAATGCAGGATGATATATGGAATGTTTTCAGGACTTAATTAATAACAACTTTAACCTGTCCTGAGATCAATGATGTTCCATTGCCCGAGCTGGTGTGGGTTTCATTCCCCGAGAGCTGATCAGAAATTTGTCCAAGAGAATAAATGGGCACCACCAGATCTATTGGCACATAGGAGAGCCACCCTGGTGTGGTGTCCTAACGACCTCCATATATATATATGCTCTCTGAATTGAACCCCCAAAGTTGGTGAGGCAGCAGGGCACAGATCAAGTCCAAACACAGCAATTGCTGCACGACCTGTCAGCAACAAGTGTCGCCTCCCATGCCGAGCACATTTTCTCTGCCCTGCTGATCACCAATCAGGAGGTTTGCAGCTAAGAACATTAAATTCAACGAAAGAAGCACGTTGACGATGACATGACAATGATGTCAAGTGCAGAAATTACACCAACACATCAACTCCAAACTAGGAGGCATCCGTAAGGTCCTCAAGCCTTCACAGACTGAGACCAAAGCCTGTGGTCACAAATAGATAAAAGCAGAGACGTTGATCTGGATTTTGCCCTTGTTGTGGGCTCATCAGGACAACATAGTGCTCGTCTTTTTTTTTTTGCGACCATATTAGGCTCATTAATATAACTGAATCGAACCCCTTAACTTGATGAGGCAGCATGGTACAGATCGAGTCCCATCACAATTTATGCATGTGACGTCATTGTCGTGTCATCATCAGCGTGCTTCTTCCGTTGAATATATATAAATATAAATATATATATATATATATACACACATATGCAGATCTATCTCTATCTCTATCTCTATCTCTATCTCTATCTCTATCTCTATCTCTATCTCTATCTCTATCTCTATCTCTATCTCTATCTCTATCTCTCTCTCTCTCTCTCTCTCTCTCTCTCTCTCTCTCTCTCTCTCTCTCTCTGGTCTGTTCTTTGTGCACGGCCACATATATAAAGCTACAGTCTCCATACTCGGGATGCAAATACAACTTTGTGTGGGAAGTAACATGGGATATGTGGCCACGGCCTCAGAAAACATTTTAAGGCCACAAATCGAGACCAAAGCAAACAATATAGCAATTTTTGGAAAACAGAATGACCAATTGGTCTCAAAATTGAAAAGGCTGGATTTTTTTCAGAAATGTATGATCAAGAGGAATATCATTTACACTTCTTCTCTGTGTGAGAACTTCTAGTCATTCTACTCATGATCAATTTTGATTTAAATCGATTTTAAAACTTTGTAGAGCCTCATTTGCATACCTGCTCCTTCTCTCTCTCTGCTCTCTCTCTCTCTCTCTCTCTCTCTCTCTCTCTCTCTCTCTCTCTCTCTCTCTCTCTCTCTGTCTGTCTCTCTCTCTCTCTCTCTCTCTCTCTCTGTCTCTCTCTCTCTCTCTCTCTCTCTCTCTCTCTCTCTCTCTCTCTCTCTCTCTGTCTGTCTCTCTCTCTCTCTCTCTCTCTCTCTCTCTCTCTCTCTCTCTCTCTCTCTCTCTCTGTCTGTCTGTCTGTCTCTCTCTCTCTCTCTCTCTCTCTCTCTCTCTCTCTCTCTCTCTCTCTCTCTCTCTCTCTCTCTCTCTAAATACCCTTAACGGCAAAAGACTGGTGCTTTCTCGTGAACATGGGAACACACTCCCTAAACTCACCACCCAATGTTGCACCGCGATTTCACGGTGAGCTCAGAATAGTTCAGAGCTTTACCTCTGAGTGAAACCAAGAGTGCAACAGAATTAACCTTCTTGAAGTCCATGAACTGATTTAAATTGATAGAGCAACTTAAACTTTTCCCATTACTGGGGATGGGTACTTTTGCTGGTTAATTATATGTATATTATGGCTAATGCTGTCTGTCTGTCTGTCTGTCTGACCCACCGTGAAACACAGAAATGCTCCTCTGAGAAAAAATTTTTTTCAGTGAAAGAAACTTCAAATCAATCCAAATAAACAAGAAATTGAACCCAGGCGGTGTATAGGCAACAGACCGCTGCCTCAGTCGCTCTTGGGGAAAAATATATTTGCTGTTAAGAAATATATAACCTCCCATTTTGAAGCTCTATCAACCAACACAAGAATTAAAGGCTTCCTTTTTTGTTCGTTCGGTAACATATCGTGGTATTTTTACCATGGATTTCTGCTAGTTTTCTATAATTTTCATGCAAAAGCATCATTTCACAAAGGGTATCTAAACACTCATTGAGAGTATACAAAGCAAGACAAATACTACATGATGGAGACATAAAAATATTCCAAAATATAAATTTTAGTAAGGCATTGTCACAAAATAGTTAAGACCGAAGCAGAAAAAGAATCACAACAGAGTTTCACACTTTTAAGACTATATAAAATAATGTACTCCCACATTGTTTGCCTTGTTAATGGTTTCACAGTGAATATTCTGACATCCATCCATCCATACATTGGGACCAGACTCTGTGTAGAGCGTCGGTGCTGCCTTAGCAGTCTCCTTGGCTATTGGGCACAATCCTGGACGGGTCGCCACTCCGACACAATATACCAGCAAGCTGGCGCTCATTTTGCCGACCTCAGAAGGATGACAAGCCGAGTTAACCCCACCTGGTATTAATTCAACAGCTGAGCAGGATTCAAACTCAGGACGCTTGGATCCCAACTCCACCACTCTAACCATTAAGCCAACACCAGTCATAATATTCTGACATGGCTCTCTTAAAGGGTTGCACTGCATTTGATGAAAATGAATGAAAATTAGCAACACTTAATGTATTTGCATGAGAATTTTTCTCATAATGTTAACAAGGGGCTGGCAGGATCGCTCAGAAGTATGCACACTCACTTCTGAGTGGTGTAGTATGGGTTTGAATCTCATCTCAGCTTTAAATTGCCATCCTGGTATTTGACTGGCAGGGCAAAGGCGATACATCAAAGTGTATGATGTCCCTTGGATGGACGTTAAACTGGGCGTTTCATCTTCCAGCAATAGTTGGTGGACGTTAAAGATCCCACAGTGTCTTTCATGAAGAGTAAGTGAGTTATTACCAGCACCCTGAACAAATTACAAATTCCTCCATAAACTGTGGGTAGCAAGTGGTCTGGTCTTCTCGGATATCCCCCCCCCCTGACACCAGGTTACACTGCTTGTTATCTCAGAGCGTTGTTTCTGTACAGGCTCTGGCTCCGATAGTTTAAACAATTTCACGCTCCCAGGTGTTCCCCTATGTCATGTCAATGGCTGTCTTCAGGTACGAAGGACTATCCACTATTTTAGTTGACAAAAACAAAAACGATGTTTTAAAATTGTCTATACTAGAAGCACCCGCTCCCTACGGGAGCCGTCAAGGGGGTCATGTTAATGCCTATTTTACTCCAAGGGGTCTCAGGGTTACACACCCCAAAAATGGTTGCGATCGGTTCAGCCGTTTTTGCGGTACCTGGGAACAGACGGACGGACAGACGGTGAATTATAGTAAGATGATCGTATAAAATAAGTTACCCCCCTTTGCCTTAATCAGAACTTCAAGCGTTTCTACCAAAATGTATGAAAAAGTATTTATGAAAAGCTACCAGTCTGATGTAATGTGAGAAAATATTAATTTCAGGATTAAAATGTATTTAAAGTTTAAATTGTTTAAAGTTAAAAAAATGTATTTAAAGCTAAAAAAAAAAAAACAAAGTTTAAATTGTTGCACACAAGATGTAAATTAAATGAATCCTATTTTGATTTCAACATGACGAACTTTACGCGCACACACCTCATTACTGCCCCAGCAGCATGATGAGGCTCTTTGTCTATGGTTTAGTCCACCTATGGGAGATAGGGTTTCGATCTGATATTAATTTTTAATCCAAGAACTTTTCGATCACCCCGTGTATCAGCACCGCAGTGAGATATGTGTTCAAAGTCATCGCTTCAATAACTTGGATTCAGTGAGGTTGGAATAACTGAAAAATGCATGACTTGCAAAAGAAACTCTAAAAGTAATTTGGAGTTTCATCCCAAGTGTGTTTCATCAACATCAACATTTTTGGAAGAACGTTTTGATTTTTTCACTTTTGAAGGAATGCTCAAGTTTTTTTTTCCGCTGTGTCAAAGCATGAGGTAACAGCTTGCACATATAGATTTAAAAAAAACACAGACACGGTGGCATAATGGTTGGAGTGTCCACTCAGATTCTGGGCAGTTGGTAGTTCAAACCTGACCCTGGTTAAGTCATAGCAAAGACTTTTAAAATGGGACATGCTGCTTCCTTGCTTGATCCTTAGCATTAACAAAAGATAGAGTGTGGGTAAACAACCATAGTTTGGCAATCATAAAGGCCTTGATGGGCCTAATGGCCTCCTTCTGCATTTAAATTCCCTGTAAAGGTATGGACATGACATGCAGGACATTATGAGATATCAATTTTATATATATTTGCCATAAAGTGCAACAATGTCCATAAACAGTGCACACAGCTCCCAGCTAAATGGGATTAAACCTATAATCCCAGCATTGTGAGATATATTCTCAGTTGGGAAGGTCAAACAGACCAACCGAGTGCTTTTCTCAGTGAATAGTTTCTGTTGGAAAATATTCCAGTGGTTTGAAAGACTATTGCTTGCTGACCTTTTGTTGCTTGTTATTGTTTCCTCGAGAAATGTAAACTTTACTTTTGTTCGCACTCATTTGAGGAGCATATGCATTCATTATAAGTAATTCATGAAACGCATGTTTTGGTAAAATAAATACAATGTATGGACCAATTATGTGCACCGTGCCCAGCAATTCTGCAGAATTTGCACAGCCAGCAAACACTTCATTGTTTCTAATCCCAAACACAATAGCACGAGTGTTTGGAAAGTTCCTGGGATAATATTGGGGTCCACGTGTAGTGTGTTACAATCGTTCACCAAGACTCTACTGAACCCTTTGCAAACCTCGCACGGGCCATCTTGTGTTGAGTTTTTGATTAGAATCTGTATGTAATGATAGTCTAGAGTCTAGACATTTGGAAAGCAGTGTGGGAATACGTACAGTTAAAAAAAAAATTTTATTTTTTAAAAAAAGATATAATTATAAAATTTGTTCAGACTACTTTAAACTCTGACCTACACCCTCCAAGAAAGAAACCCATTACCTATTAGTGATAACATAATTACTTATTAGTTCGAGTGACAGATATAAGTGCACTTTTGACTTTTGACATATCATCACCTTAAGAAATGTACACAAAGCATTTACCAGTATTCGTTGCACAAAAACAAGCAAATGTTTAATACAGACCAAGTAAGGTTCGGGAAACACACTTGAATATGTTGTGCATTTCTTTCTTGTTCACTCTTTGGTTGTGCACTGAGACCTGGCGTCAAGCTTCCTCAAAGGAAATACAAAATACCAATTTGCACAGGAGGAGAAAGTCACGGTGGTGTATAAATGAAAACAAATAGATGTCCCTGGCTGTTCAGCTTTCTGGGGTTCTTGTTGCGGCCCCGCCAATCCGCTTAGCGAAGGTCTGTTTATGTGCAAATGTATTTCAGCGGAGCACACACAGGACATCCGTGGCATTGCACATGAAAGCATGCTTAAAGAAACCTCAAAGTGAAAAAAAGTGCTCTAAAATTTAAATAATTATGTCTTTCCTTCTGTACACATGGTTTTAGTGCCCCACTGAACATAAGATGTTTATTCTACCAGCGGAGCCCCATGCCCATTTTTCCCTCCCCTCCCTCCTTTCCTCTCAATATTATATTACCCACAACCCCCTCCCCCCACCTCCGCGAACCATCGCTATCGACTACGTGCCTCCTTTCGATTTCAGTTTGACTCCCAGATTTTGTCTTGAATCAAGTTTTCAAGAACCTAAAAAAATAATCCAGAGCATGTAGCTGTGCTTTAGGTTAGTATCCTACTGTGTCTTATATCCCACGACAACCACCACCCCAGTCGATTAATCTCCACGTCCACATCTACTCCCTTATCCTTTCCTTCCATCTTTTACTCCTTTCCTCGACTTTGTTAGAAGTTAAAAACATTAATTTGCCTACATGCGGCGAAAGACCTAAAAGGGTATATTCATGTTGTCAATCATGAGGGTAAAACAAAACACACTTGCAGTTGCACTTTTAACTAGAAGGGCACTCGGTACAGCGCAAACCTCTGCCATGTAATGCCTGATCCACGAGAACATATCGGGTCCAATATATTTTTGAAACATCATGCAATTTATGGATTTTGGCCCTATCTCTCAATGGTGAAGAATGCCTTTAAAATTTTTTAAAATTCACAGATCCTGATCCGGATCTTCACCAAAATCTCATCAGTTCGTCCTTGACACACACACCCAACCTGCCCACCAAATTTCATCTGAATCCAACAACAACGTTTTGGGATATCCTGCACACAGACAGACAGACAGACAAACAGACAGAGAGGGTTGAAAAGATAACCTCCTTCGCCTTTGGTGGTGGAGGAAATAATTTCACAAGTTGCAAAGGTACTTAAATTCGCTCCACCAACGAAGGTGCATGGAGGTTATATGTTTTCACACCTGTCTGTCTGTTTGTTTGTTTGTTTGTGAGCAGGATATCTCAAAAAGTTGCAGACGAATTTGGACGAAACTTGGAGGATGAGTTGGTTCGGTGACAAGAAGCTGATTAAATTTGAGTTCAGGTCCAAATACAGAGCCGGCCTATCAGTGGGATACAAAACGTAAACTAATCAGCCTGACGGAGGTATGCGCTCTACCAAGCGCACTTCTAGTTTAGGCCTAAGTCACATTTGCCACGGCGGCCGTGGGGTCTCCAAAATCTACGGCCACTCGCAATTATACGGCAGCCGCAGTATTTCCACGGTCACACAATGTAGCAATCACATGTGTTTTTATTTTTCGAGGAGCCGCACGGGGTATTTATAAATTGTGGAGACCGAAAACGTGGGGTTGCCGTACGGTCTTTGATTTGATGTCGCACGGTGACCTTAGGGCGTTCCTGCGGCGGCCATAGAATTTTCAAGGTGCCCGCAAGGTGACCGCAGGGGGGCCCTAAGGCGAACGTGCGACCAGACGGACGGTAACAAGTGGCTTCTTCTTTTTTACCAATTCTTTTGTTTCGGCTTGTCGAATTGCTACGGCGAACGTAGAAATGAAAAAAGTTATAACTCCGCGCTATAATTCCACGGCGACCCCTACGGCCTGTAAAATATAGCCAAACGGCGAAGGGCCACCCTGAGGCCACCGCAGAAACTCTGCGGCCGCCGCACGTTTCTGTCAATTCAGAGGGCGTACGGCCGCTGTATCCTCGCCGGAGAGCAAATGTGACTTAGGCCTTTCCAATGTGAAGCTCATTGAGAAACTTACATTTATAATAAAAAAGATGAACAAGCAAATGAAAACACAATCCACCGGTATTTTTAAATGGCCTGGAGAACAAGGTTTCCTGCACCACCGCAGAGACAGAACGAAGAGAGAAACAATGACGAGGCAAAAGCAGGCAACAAAAGGAAGAGTGTGTAAATAAGAATGGACAGAAGTAGATGGACACAAAATGTCCAAAGCAAAGCTGTCCACATCCCCTATTAAAGTGAATAAAAGAAAGCAATAAAATAAAATAAAAACACAACAAAGAGAGTCTCATCTAGACTACTTTATGGTCAGGTCATTGGAGCATGAAAACAGAAAGAGGAAGTTCTAATCAGATACGGAGAAGTTTTGTTTTGCAACAATGAGGTTTCTGTGATTGTTGTCGGCAACAGTGCCTATTTACAGCCCTCTTACCGTCCCACCATCCCACTTTCCCGAAACAACAAAGGTGATGATGACAATGTCCACCTAAGTCTCATGGTCTTTTGCAGGCCTTGGTTGCTATCCCCCACTGGGAGGGTGTTTCAGATCTGAGCACGTAAGGCTTGCTTCGTCCCTGACAAAGGCCACTTGTGGCTGAAATGGACTTTCTGAGCCTTTGTCTTTTTGTTTTCCTTTTTAAAAAACAAAACCTCAAGCTGGTTACCCTTGAGCGTATGACACACTGTGGTTCTTGGGCATCTTGTAAATAGTCAGACTAGTTTATTCAAACCCGTGAGCTTGTTTGATCAAATTCAGAGGCCCTTTATGATTTTGCACAAATATCAGTGTAAAAGCCGTAAAACTTAACTGTGCAATTCAATGATTTGTTTCTGTGAAAATGAAGTCATCACTAACAAGCACAATGGTTATCAGCAACATGCTGCTCGTCCATCAAAGGTAAGAGTTTCTCTGCGAGAAGCTTACAACAACATGATTCGCACCGAAGCTTCAAAAGACAGTTGACAATGCCTGATGGTGTCTCATCTGGGTTCGATTCCATACCCGACTATAAGAACTCTCATCCTGGTGCTTTTCTGGCCGGGGGTACAACCGTCCTGCCGATCGAGGGTCGTTAAGTTGCGCGATCATATCCCCGAGCATTTGCTGGAAGACGTTAAAAGACCTCAAGCTATCTTTCATCAGAGTCGCCCATCATCGCCAATACCGTGAAAAAGTTCCAAAATCCTACGCAAGTGTGTCGGGGGGAAACTGCATGAGTCGCCCAGGTACACCTGATCGGTGATGATACAACTGGTAGTGTGGACTCATAATTGAATTCTGGTCGAACACACATTCACGAAATAAGATACTGCTCAATGAAAGTTTCCTCAATTACACTTCAAGTACAATGTGTGTGGTTTTTTTTCTTTTCTGTATACATTGTCGAGGCTCGAATGAGAGCTAACACACAATACACAACAAGGAGGGGAGGGGGGGCATGAGACAAGAGGGGCTGGAGAAGGAAGGACAAAACAGTGGGGAACAGAGATATTAGGAGATCTGTGGAAGGGAGAGGGATGGGGCAGGGAACACAGGGTATACAAGATGGACATTACAGGGACCTTCAGGAAGGAAAGCAGGGAATTTGAAGGAGGTGGGTTTGGGGTGGATTAATGGGGGTAGAAAAGATCGAGGATTTGGATGGGGGAAGATAAGAGGTGGTAGTGAACAGCTGTTTTGAAGGCTTGGAAGGAAGAATGGGATTGAAGAGAGTGTGGGAGTTTATTCCAAAGGTGGGAAAAAAGAGGAATGAAAGAGTGAAGATGAGCAGTGATTCGTGATTTTGGTAGTTTTACCAGAAGGGGGTTGCTGGTGGACCTTGAGTGCCCTGTGGAAATATGGGGGGAGGAGCAAATCGCAGGCAGAGGGGGGGGGGGGGACTGGAGAGGAGATGGTAGAAGACAGAAATGGTGGTTGAGTGAAGTTGTAGAGCAATTGTTAGAAACTGATGTTTTTTTTTTTTGTTGTTTTTCTCTTTCTCTCTTTCTCTCTTTCTCTCTTTCTCTCTTTCTCTCTTTCTCTCTTTCTCTCTTTCTCTCTTTCTCTCTTTCTCTCTTTCTCTCTCTCTCTCTCTCTCTCTCTCTCTCTCTCTCTGTCTCTGTCTCTCTGTCTCTCTCTCTCTCTCTCTCTCTCTCTCTCTCTCTCTCTCTCTCTCTCTCTCTCTCTCTCTCTCTCTCTCTCTTGCATTGTCTACACTTGTCAATGTTCCCAAACAAATTGTTCATTCTTTACGAAAGTTTCATTATGAAATGGAAAAAGCATTTTCTCACACCTCTGAAATCAAAATAGTACGAGCAAAACCATTACACCATAACTAATCCATGGTAACAGTTGTGATATGTGAGTGTGTTTGTGTTGGACATCCAATGTGTTTTTTTTCCACAAAGTGGCTCCATGTATAAGCAACATGCCCAGTGGAAAAATCAACATTCAACCGACTTTTGCCTTACGTAGCGAAGCTGAAAAGCAGGATTTTCTGTTTGGAGGTTGAAGATGATGAAATTGCTCGCACCCCCCAAAAATAAAAAGGAACAATGTTGCTCAGTGAGCGTCAGATATATATATATATATATATATATATATATATATATATATATATATATATATATATATATATATATATATATATATATATATGTCGACCCCCTGCATCATCTTCTGCCCCTCATTCCTCCCCACGTCCATTGTTTGTCCACCTACCTCTGTCTTGGCCTTTGGCTCTACTGTTGGTATTCCCCCCCCCCCTCTCTGTTGTTCCTTTTGTCCTGTTGTGTTCTGATCCGTTCAGTGTACTAGTTCTGGCTCTTTCACGAGCCTCAAATATGTATACAAAAATTAATTAAAAAGATGCCCAGAACTTAACAATATGGGTGAGGAGTGGGATTGACCGATATGGAAAACAATCGGCTTGGAAATCTGGGGAGGAGAGGATATGGTCGAGTAAAATAGGTCGTGCAAGATCTTCGTATAAATGGTAGAGGGCGAGGAATGATCAGAATAAGTGAATAAAAGCATTAATGCAATGATGTGTGAAAATGTAAGATTAAAAACTATTGGATGTGACAAGTTCACCATAAAAATTGCTTCAATGTTGTTCATTTTTATATGACAACAATGTAACAATCCTTAAGGATATGTATTGGCTTTGGGGCCACCACACGTGGCTTACTTATTCAAACGTGGTGAAATTTAGACCCCTCCCAAACCCCTCTCCCCATTCCCCATACCTCATGCGCTCCACAATGGCAACCTCCCTTCCCTTACTCCTCTCCTCTCCATTCTCTTCAAACACAAGCTCCTCTTCATTGTCTCCAAACTCCTGCCACACTCTGCTATCCTCCCTTCTCTATTCTATCCTGCCACCTTCTTTATATTTTATTAATTTTTATTTAATCAATTTATCCCCACCCCCACCTCGATTCGCAGTGAGTGCATACATGCAAGCACCGCTGTTAGTGTTGCTGGTTGCATTGACTTCCCTTGCCCTGTTTATCCATTCCAAACTGTCGGCATAAGAAAATATTTTGGAGCAAGTGTCCTTGCATATCCCGATGCAGCTATAAACCATCCCGGTGTTTCACAGGCAGGGTGATTCATCAGTGTGTGTACCGTCTCTCGGATGGACGTTGAACTGGGCATCTCGTCTGCCAGTATTCGTTGTCGGATGTTAAATATCCCACGGTGTCCTTCACGAACAGTAGACGAGCTATCTCCAGAAGTCTGTCCAAATTCCAAATTTCTGCCCTAACTATTGCTGGGAGAGAGATGGCAAAGTGCCCAGCATGACCTTTGGCCAAGAAACTGTTTTGGCAGAACCAACTCTCAGTAACAGAGAGTATGGTATATCGGATCAGCCCTTGCACATCCACAGGTCATGCGTGTCCTGAGTGGTCCTCTCCGAGCTTGTGAGCTCAAGCAATAATTTGCTTGTTATGGAAGCATTCACAAGCTACAGAAACAACCTCCTGCTTTGTCAAGATGGTCATTTCACACTCCAAGGAACAGCGGCTCAAGAGTAGAAACCATGACGTATGCAAGACGTCCACTACTCTGCCAGCTCAGGACACGTTTCTTCAACATGGCCAAACAACGTTCAACGGGGCGCATCGTAGTCGTTGAGAAGTTCTCGTTGACACATTGAAAGCAAATGTTGAACGCATTAGTAAACTTGCAACAAACTTATATACCTGAAATCCTGAAAATTAATCAGAAAGTTAAGTGTAACTACTCATAGAAGAGGCTAAGGCAATCACAGTAAGCATCGAGTAGTAAGTTCCTGAAGTGCACGCCTTAGGGAAGTTCAAAAAGTTCACGGAACGAGGTGCTCACGATAGAGCAAGACACGACAGACATTTATTTTAATTGTTGAATGTAGTCACAATTTTGTGATCAGAAACAAACAAAAAAAACATTTTCCTGCTAACCCATATACCACGAGGAACACACGAGTTAAACGTCGGCATTTCTTGGATGACTGTGAGCAGATCTCTCCAATCTTGCTTTGGATGGTCCTCATATTTCTGTTTTTATTTAATTTCCAGCTGGAATTTTTGGGAGTCTCCATTTAACTATTCATCGTTTACTACACCTACTATGACAATTTTGCCTTAGCTTTCAAACATACCTCTTGATTATTGAATGCTCACCTTCAAAAGATTTATTTGAAGATGTAATAACACCGGTAGAATTTGTCACAATATATACAGAGTTTGGACGCCATCACCAAAACACAAAGCTCTTTTGTCTGACCTGCTTACCCTGAGCTCTTTAATACCATAGAAAGATGGGGGAGAGAGAGAGAGAGAGAGAGAGGTGGGAGTCTGAAGGTGGAGAGGAGGAGGGTGAAGAGGAATGGCTTAGCCTCCTGCGAAACACCATGAACAATGAGACTTGTCAGGGAAACAATGGACAGGGAACAAGCAAAGAGCAAGAAAAGAAAATGCTAATTGTTAAAACAAGCAAAAAGAATGACAGAATGTCAATCAATCAATCAATAAATCATTCGGCAACTGCTCGCATTTCTATTTGCGCTAAAAGAGGGGAGCAAAGTGGTTCGTGGTTTCTATAAGAGGAGCAATCTCTTCCATTTGCCAACCAAAACAGCGGATCAAGATCACCTGAGCGACATATCAAAAGGAAAGAGCAAGCCCTTGTTTGAATTCTGACTCACCTACCTAAGATTTTTGGTAAGTGCGTTGTTTTGGGAACCATATACTTATTATGTATGCATGGAAGGGGAGTGAGACCAAATTGAGATAAGATATTATTGAAAACAGAAAAACACTATCTTGGGGTTAATGGGGAGAAGGAAAAGAAGCGGGTGTGTATGAGAGGAGTCAGGAGAGAAGATAAAGGAGTTTGAGAAGAGAAGGAAATGGCATGTATGTGGCCAACAGCGAAAGGGGAGGATAAGAAAAACTCTCCCATATTTACCCCACGGACACGAAGCAAACAATGAGGTTACGCACTTGGTTCATGTCCGTCCACCCGTCTGTTTTACCAGTTCTGGAGCATCACTTTATGATCGAGGAACAACTTATTTAAATAAAATGTTATATTTTGAACGACTTGAATCTTTTCGTTTTACCATATCTTGGATCAGAATTCATCCTGATCGCGCAAGCACAGAGACGAGTGAGATCATATTTTTACTCTGTCCTGCCTATTTGGCAGTCAAACAAAACTGAAAATCATTCCAAATAGGAAGCCCACTGTTTTTAATGTCGTCATAAAGGACATAAACAACTTGCACGAATAACGAATGTAATGTGTTAGGGAGGGTGGTGGAATAGAAACTGGGTAAAATGGCGGTAAAACCCAGAATTAATTTATTCTTACGGCTTTGAACCTCTTCAAACCTTTATTTAAATTTAATTACACACTTCAAGACTGGAGAAAATAAATTGCCTTCATAATACTTCCAAGAACCATGATGGGTGTGTGTGTATATATGTGAGCTAATCAGCTCTCACCTAATCAACTAAACACAGGTGGTTAGGATTATATAAATAATTGACACCTCCCACACTCCTCAAGCCGAGGAAGCTGCATAAGACAACCCAAGAAGTCCAACACAACGTAAGTGCTACGTTTTTTCAAACCATTCACAGAGTTCCTTAAGAACTACAAAGACGTTCACACATAGTACCCACATGAGAATCCCAATGCTACACACCCCTCAGCTACCAGAATGGTTTCATCACTTATTGGCAAATCATGAGCGATAGTATATATACATATATATATATATATATATATATATATATATATATATATATATATGTATATATATATGTATATATATATATATATGTATATATATATATATATATATATATATATATATATATATATATATATATACAGTAGACTAGGTGTAAGTCGGCAGCGTGTAACTCGTCACTTCGCCTAAGTCGGCAGCGTCAAAAAGTCCCGAATTTATCTCATGTTAAATCCCTTTGAATAAAGGGTCATCCCTCTGTAAGTCGTCATCTCTAAGTCGTCAGTTCGTCTAAGTCGTCAGATGTTGTCCATTCCCGCGTAATGGAAACTCAAGTAAATTACCACTCCTAACTCGTCACACGGAACTGCTGCCTCGTGAGAATCCCGATTTCATGGAATCGTGATGCTCGCTCATTGGTTTACACCGCCAGTGATAGGCTATTTATAACTGCGTACACACGTTGATCGCACTGCAGGCAGGACAATGGCGACTAAGCGTAAGCTTACAACTAAAACCTACCAAGAAAAATACGACATTATCCATTTTTGTGAGGCAAATCCACTGATGAAGCAAACAGCCATAGCTGAGAAGTTGGACATCAAACGGCAGACATTGAACGATATCTTGAAGAATAAGGGCACGATGTTTGGACAAGTGGAGAAGATCGTGAGGCCGGTGGGAAGTGTGAAATGCGTGTCCTTTGAAGATGTCGATGACGCGCTTATCATCTGGTTTCGGCAAATGTCGGCTCAGCCAAATATTCGGTTTCGGCCGATTTGGCCAAATATTCGGCCGATACTGTCTTTCGGTGGAGGATTGCCCAGTCAACATCATGGAATACAATGACCGGTTTGAATCCTTTCTCATGCACCAGATGCCCAAGAGTTTGAGGCAGTCAAACACAACGGATTACTTCGCGAAGAAGTAAAGGATCGATCGAGCTTCGTGTTGAAGTCCGATCATGGTTTTATATTGGCTTGTTTTGTACATTACCGCACTCACTTACACATAGGCATTGAGTGGTAATCATCACCACGATGACTGTGTGTCATGTGATTTGTCACCATACCATCACCGATGGTATACAAGTTGTCTTACAGAGTTGTTCATTATTATCTTGCCAAAACGAAGTTTTGCAAGATATGTTAGTCAGCTTGTATGTTTTTTTTTTTTTTTTGTCTGTAATCACGTATAAAAAATTCTGCAGAGCACAGTTATCATCGGAAATTTTTGTAACTTCGCATATCAGAGGCCTATAGAGGTCCCTTTTAGTGCACAAAATTTTGAAGGTCAAGGTCAAAGGTAAAGGTCACTTTGGCGCAAATCAGGGGAGTCGACGAAACCCTTATTTTTTGAGTAATTTTGATCGGATCGTCTTTAAACTTCATGGGAATATAGTTCATGGTCTGGCGCTCAGCTGATTAATTTTTGGTGGCGATTGGCCTTGACCTTCATATGTTTTTTTTTGTTGTTGTTTTGTTTTTTTGGTCTGTAATCACGTATAAATCACTCTGCAGAGCACAGTTGTCATTGGAAATTTTTGTAACTTCGCATATCAGAGGCCTATAGAGGTCCCTTTCAGCGCATAAAATTTTGAAGGTCAAAGGTCAAGGTCACTTTGTCGCAAATCAGGGGAGTCGACGAAACCCTTATTTTTTGAGTAATTTTGATTGAATTGTCTTCAAACTTCATGGGAATATAGTTCATGGTCTGGCGCTCAACTGATTAATTTTTGGTGGCGATTGGCCTTGACCTTCATGGTTAGCGCCTCAGGTCAAACATATTTGACCCCAAGGTCAAATTTTCAAGTTTTAGGAACCATATCGTGTAGTACCTCAAATTGAACACCTCGATGAGTGCTTTCTAGATATGTCAAGCTTGAGACATTATGACGTCATTTGGTGACGTTATTAAGCAAAAGCATATTTTTCATGGTTACTCTGTAGAACAATTCTCATCGGAATCTCTCGTAGGCAGATATTCCTCAAGGAGTCGCTCCTGGTCGATAGCAGCTCTGTTCACCTCAGTGTGACCTTAAAGAAGTCACACCTGGTCACCTTTTGGCAAGATACGGGTCACCCTGCGGGTGACATTGGTTTATCTTTACTTTTGATAAACTGATTCATGAATTCCATCTTTGCTTGATCACTTTCCAATTCACCAACTCACCCCCACCTATGCCCCGAGGATTGTGTTTTCCTTTTGGTACAATAGCCGGCTCTCACACATATGTGTCCAGGCAACGCACGACTTCATCCTTCACCCCAGAGTCATCATGAATGTTCGCATACGCATAAGTCATCACATTTCTAAGTCATCACTTTTTTCTTGGTCCCGATGATGAAAACTTACGCCTAGTCTACTGTATATATACATATATATATGTATATATATATATATATATATATATATATATATATATATATATATATATATATAAACATACAGACAACCCCTGCTTCATCGCGGTTCACCTATTGCACCCCCGGTTCATCGCGGGTTTTCCCTTGGAACGTAACTATTTTTTTCTGCGGATTCCCCCAGTATATCGCGGTAATAATATATAAAATATAAATTATTTAAGCAATAAATTATAACGCGTGGCGCTCAACCAGTCACACAACGCACGAGACAACGTTTCGCTTGTGAACTTCGAATATTTTCTACGTTTTTTCCCCAAGCCCCACGATGCCACGCAAACGCCCTGCACCTTCTAAGGCTTCTGACAAGGAACCGAAGCGCCAGAGGAAGGTCCTGAGACGCTCCAGGAGAAGGTTAAGGTCAAGGTGCTTGATATATGCTTCGGGAAGGAAAAAGGTTTGCCGCCGTTGGACGAGCACTGCTCATACCCAGCACCTCAAAACCTACCAGACCAGACTAGTCAATCTCTGGCACCTCAAACCCAATCACTGCCAAACCGACCAGACCAGACTAGTCGATCTCCGGCACCTCAAACCCAAACACTCCCAAACCGACCAGAGCAGACGAGTCGATTTTTTGGGGAGGCGTCCATTCATCGCGGATTTTCACTTAGCGCGGGGAGGTTTGGAACGTAACCCCTGCGAGAAACGGGGGATTACTGTATGTATGTATGTATGTATGTATGTATGTATGTATGTATGTATGTATGTATGTATGTATGTATGTATATATATATATATATATATATATATATATATATATATATATACCTGGTGTTGGCGCAGTGGTTAGGGATCCAAAAGTTCCTGAGTTCAAGCTCCGTTAGGCCACTGAATTAATACACCAGGGGGTTGACTCAGCCTGTCATCCTTCCGAGGTCGGCGAAATGAGTACCAGTGTACTGGGCCGGTGTATACCCCGGTTAAAATAGGTGTACCATATCCCTGTGTCGTAAGAGGAGACCAGGGTTGCGTCAGGAAGGGCATCCGGCGTAAAACATGTGCCAAATCACTATGCGGATCATACGGATGATCCGCTGTGGCGACCCCTATAAATGGGAGCAGCCGAAAGAAGAAGAAGAAGACATATATATATATATATATATATATATATATATATATATATATATATATATATATATATATATATATATATATATATATATATATATGGACATGGTACATATGGGTAGATGTGGATCTGTACGGACCCTCCGTGGGTGTTTGGACATGCCATGCCTGTTACCGGTGCCGTGGTGGCAAAGTTTCATCCCTTATCTTATGGAGGTTCTATCAGGTTTTCCTTTGTCCTCACGCCTGTTTCTTAAGCATTTGGTTATTGGATTTGCTCTCTAAAGGTAAAATGTTTCTCTTTGTGAGTTTCACAGCAAAATATATTTGATAACGCCTGGATTTCTGAGCCGGTTACTGCATTAACGTGGTTTCTCAATTACCGAGCCAAATTTTTTTTACCACCCGTCACACGCAGCTGTTTATAAAGATTAATGTTCGTGAACATCTTCCTGAAACATCGATATAAATGTAACATTGTTTTTCGGTGAAAGCTACTCAAGGTTTGTGGGTTGTACACATGAAGTACTGTAGTCGGTAATCAAACTGACTCGAACCTGCCGATTCCCGAAAAATTGCCGATATCGGCTAAGCATGCGTGCGTGTGTTTGATTGGTATCTACATATTCGGGTTTCAGAATGTGGAAATGAGTCCTCCCAGGACGGGCTCAAAGGATCCACCTTCATTTCAGTAAGGGGTCATGGACATTCATGGACCAAGCTGTGAAGTTTTCTGTTGTCAAAGTTTTGTGCCGAGGGCCCTCTTCAGGATCGTCGCTGAACCCTGGACAGCTTCCAACTATAGTTTGTTTGTCATAATATTCCCAGGGATGGTTTTTAGCTCACCTGTAAAGTCATTCCAGGGAGCTTATGGGATGGCGCATCGTCCGTCCGTCCACAAATACTTGCAACTTCTGACAAACTACACATACGATTTCAATGAAATTTGGGTTACCTCACTCAATGCTTTCTATTTCGTATTTATTCCGATGAAACTTGACCACCATCTTCACCACCCATGATGTATGAAAGTTTGTTCACGACATTGAAAAAAAAGTTGGGGTCAAGAAGGGTCTACGGGGAGAGGGGAGTTGTCCCCTAAAATATGTATTTGCTTTCTTCTCAGAAAGAGAAGAAAGGTTCATTTTCCCACAAATTTTCTGGAACTGGAATATCAAAGTGTTTGCAGATGTACCAGTGATTGTAAAGTTAATCTCTGTCGTGTCATTGTATGTACAGCTGTTCTGACATAAGTTTGTTTGTGTGTTTGCTCATTAAGCATAACATCATTCTCTTTACTTACCCCACCTCCACCCCTCACCTTTCTCTCTTCTTATTTTTTCATATCTCTATCTCTATCTCTATCTCTATCTCTATCTCTATCTCTATCTCTATCTCTATCTCTATCTCTATCTCTATCTCTATCTCTATCTCTATCTCTCTCTCTCTCTCTCTCTCTCTCTCTCTCTCTCTCTCTCTCTCTCTCTCTCTCTCTCTCTCTCTCTCTCTCTCTCCCTCTCTCTCTCTCTCTCTCTCTCTCCCTCTCTCTCTCCCTCCCTCTCCCTCCCACGGTATAGCAATATTTGGTGAGGCATAGCTCTACCCACCTGACCCCCCGTTCCTCACTCATCCTCCTTTCCTAGCTGCCCCTCCCTCCTGCCTCTTCTTTCTCTCCTCTCTTCCTCTACCTCCCTCGCCCCCTCTCTCAGCCCCCCTCCTTAATACCCCCCATCAGAGAAACGACTGGTTGTATTTGCTCGTAACTCAAGAAAATAAATTAATTTTATCTTCTTAATGCAGAACAGAATATAAGTTTATTTACTTTTCTTCATAACTCTTTTATTCATGAAAATAAGCCTGGTATTGCCTTAGTTGTTAATGTGGCTGGCTTTGGATCTTGGGGTCCTGAGTTTAAGCCAGCCATGTTGGCTGCTAAATTATAACCAGGTGAGGTTCACTCAGCCTGTCATCCTTCGAAGGTCAGCAAAATGAGTACCAGTGTACTGGTTGAGGGGCACAGCATCAAAAGCACAGCCGTGCTTCTAAGAAATGATAGCTACCCACCAGCTTAGCTCCCATATGCAAGAACAGAACAGGTTTATGAAAATAAATAGTACAAAAACAATGCACAAACGCGTTATTTAAGGGTACAGTTTGGACAAATTTTTAAACTGAAGTCCCTAACCCCATTTTCCCTATTACCCCCCAAGTTTGTGGATTTGTGGTTCATGGGGATTTTCAAAATGTAACCCCCACAAATGACAATGCCCTCCAGTACGGTATATACTTGAACATCGTGTGGGGTATCGTGTTCTATGAACAACTTCATTGTTATCTTAGGCCTCAGAAGTAGTCAGACTTTCTATACGTACATAATAAAGGCTTGAGTAAAACACCCTTAACATAATGAGGTTTTTAAAGTTCTAATTCTCCACAATGTAATAAAACATCATTTCAACTGCAGCAAACTGCAACATGTCCTGTCGTCGTGTTGCTAATGTGCCTTTGCCTGCAGATGATATGATTCAGGAAGCTCTAGGCCGGAGTGCTGGAGTGGCTTTGTACCTTTGACCCTGAAGCTTGCAACCGATTGAACCATTGACAACAGAGTACTTCGAAAGAGCTTGTGGGTGAAACTTAAAACTTGAATAATCAGAGCATTTCTTATGGAGGTGAACTGCAAGAAAACCTCAAATGACCCGACTGGAAGATTAAAAATAAAAATAAAAAAAATCTTGCTTCTTGCGCAGTTGACAGATTTCATCATCCAGGAAGGAAACGCTCATGATAAACCAGACTTACAAGGCATCAAGGGCATGACAGGTTCTGCCAAACTTTCAATGCCTTTCATGTACATTTGCTTCTACCTGAATTTCTGTGCATTTCGGTAAATTCCATCTGTAATTGACAGTCACCTCGAGACCATTCTAACTGTAAATAAGTCTAACATACTCTGCCTACTGGGTCTACAACATATCTCAGAGGTGATGTGACTTTGAGTTGTTTGCACTGGATTTGATTCCTAATGCAAGATGATTACTTATGACTTGCAGGCATAGTGGTTTTTGAGCAAACGGCAAGCTGGCTGTCCCAGCCGTTGGTGTTTAGTCAAGCGCATCAAATATCCGGTGGTGCCTTTTGGAGGGAATAGGTCATTGTCTAGTCACACCTATTAAAAATCTCTTGCCTCAGCTAAACCTGAAGAGGAGATGGGGCCGACGGATTGTGATCCCCACTATGATGGAATAATGGCTATTGCCTTTGTGGTACTCTTGGTCGTAACAATTGCTACGACCAAGCCAAAGTCGAATGACCTGAAAATAAAATAAAATTCTCATACACGAGGAACAACGCTTTTATAGATTACTAATAAGATGAGTTTAAGTAATAAGATGGAAGAGCGTGAAGCTAAAGTAGATAGCGAGGAATGCAATATGTGTAGAGCAAGTGAGACTTGGTTTAATGAGTGGAGGAGTTGCCTAGTTTGAGGGCAGGACTCGAAGGTGACAAGATGTACAGTGAAACGGAAAATCATCTACTATATTGGAGTCATCAGAAGGTATCTGAATAAACAAAGAGGAAAGATGGAGTGATCAGGAGGAACCTGGATGGGATTCGGGTTTCAGCCGCGACTCCACTATCTTCAAACCCATCAAGGTGCAGCCAAGTGGGGCTTCGAGAAAACTGCAGGTATTCACTTCTCCCTCGACAGATAGAGAATGAAGGAAGAATAAAGAAAAAGCAATAATTATAATGAACAAAGAGAAATGTGAAAAAGTAGAAAGAAATGTGAAAGGAACAAAGAACAAAGATGTCGGGAAGAATCTGGACAGATTTCAGCAGTTACTCCCCAGGCTCAAATGCAGCAACAGGTACTCGCTGCCAGAGGTGTGATAGGAAAGGGAAGAGAGAGGAGGGGTGTGGCAATCTTGCCTGTAAAAGATAACATTGTATCGAAAGTATGTAATGACATTAAGGAAGGGGTTGATGTTGAGGATTATGCCTGGTGTTGGCTTAATGGTAAGGATGGTGGGCTTTGGGATCTGAGGATCCTGAGTTGAAATCCCACTTGGCTGGTGAATTAATACCAGGTGGGGTTGACTCTGCCTGTCATCCTTCTGAGGTTGGCAAAATGGGTGCCAGGTTGGTGGTATCCTGTGTCGGAGTGGTGTCCCGTCCAGGATTGTGCCAATAGCCAAGGAGACTGCTTCGGCAGCACCAACGCTCTGCACAGAATATGGTCCCAATGGATGGATGGATGGATGGATGTAGAGGATTCTGTAAGAATTGAGGTCGGAGGTTGGAAGAACAGTAAGGTACTTGTAGGATGTATTCATAGGGCTCCTAGTACGAGTTTGAGTTAGAAGAGATGGGTTCATGAATAATTCAGAAAGGCCAGTGGAAAGAGTAGAGTGTTGATTGTGGATGATTTCAATTTGGCATGGATAGATTAGGTCCAGGAACAGGGAAATAACCTCGGAGGATCTTCTAAATGTATTCCACGATTGCTTTTTAAGTCCAGTTATACAAACGCCCATGAGGGAAAGTGTGGTGCTCCATCGTATTTCAGCAATGATCCCAATATGATGGAAGAGGTGGAGGTAGGAGACTATCTTGCGATAAGTGACGACAACATCGTGTGTAAAACTATATTATTGAGATGTGAAGTGTGGGACAGCAAAGTGAGGCTTTTAGAGTTCAGCAAGGTAAACTTTGAAGGTCCCTTCATTTTCTTGCATATGACGGCTTGGCTGCTGGGTAGCTATCATTTTGTTAGGGCATGACTATGCCACTGATGCTGTGCTGATACCAGTACACTATTACCTCGGAAGGATTATAGACTGAGTCAACCCCACCTGGTGTTAATTCAGCAGCCAACAGGGCTCAAACTCAGGACCCTAAGATCCCAAGCCAGCCACCCCAACCATGAAGCCAACACCAGGGTTTTGAAGGTATGAGAAGAGAGTTAGGTGGTTTGGATTTGGAAAAACGAATGCATTTGCAGTTTGCATCCGATAATTGGGCAACCTTAAAGGAGTAGTTGTGCAAGGTGTAGAGTACTTATATTCCAGTGAAGTATAATGAGGAGAGAGGAGGAGATTGGGCCTATACTCTGTGCAGAGTGTTGGTGCTGCTTAAGCAGTCTCCTTGCCTATTGGGCAAAATCCTGGACGGGTCGCCACTCCAATGCAGGATGCTCGAATGGCTCGATCATCCAAGCAGGCTGCGACTCATTTTGCCGACCTCAGAAGGATGACAGGTTGAGTTAACCCTACCTAGTATTAATTCAACAGCTGAGCGAGATTTGAACTCAGGACCCTCTGATCCAAAGCCCGCCACCTAAACCATTAAGCCAACACCAGGCATAAGCGTAATGGTATAGGCAGAAAGAGACCAGGGTGGATGAGTAGGGAGGTAAGCAGTGCTATTAAAGGATATGCAGAAGGCATTTGTTAATGACAAAATAACAAGACGAGAGTCCAACTCTCATCAGTACAGGAGTAAACAGCTTGGCTAGTTAAGACAATAACTCAGCAGACCAAAAGAGAACATGTAAAGATAGGGCCAAAAATATGAAACAACGGCAAGCCATTTTTCAGTATAGAAAAGTGAGGGCACCTTAAGGAATTGCACAGGGGAACTGGGGGATGATGATGATGGTGAGATAGCAGGCTTAATAAATGGATCTTTTTGCTTCTACATTTACACAAGAAGAGTCAGGAACGTCCAATAACTGAGAGTATCTACCATGTAGGTGAGCAACAGCTTCTTGAGGAGATCCAAGTATGAATGGAGGAAGTAAAGAAACAGCTGGGAAAACTCAGGGATGATAAAGTTCTGATGCCAGATAATACTGTATGTATTGAGGGAGGTGGCAGAGCAGGTAAGCGAGATGTTATTGTCTGGAGTCAGGACAGGTACCGGAGGATTGGAGAGTAGCAAATGTAACAGCGTTATTTCAGAAAGGATTTAGAGAAGAATTGCGAACTATAGACCTGTCAGTTTGACTTCAGTTGTGGGGAATGTGTTGAAGACGTTAATGAAGAAACGGATAGGAAACGATGTAAATAATTCTAAACTAATCAAAGGTAGTCAAGTCAGCATGAATATACTCAAAGGGAAGTCATGTTTAAGAAATCTATTTGAGTTCTATGAGGGAGTTTTGACTGTGTGGATTAGTGAAGTGCAGTAGATGTAATTTATCTCGACTGTCAAAAATATTTTGAAATGGAACCACAGAGTTGCCAGCTGACTAAGGTGAGGGCTTGCAGAGTGGCTAGTAGAGTAGCCAGTTGACTAAGGTGGGGGCTTGCAGAGTGGCTGGTAGAGTAGCCAGTTGACTAAGGTGAGGGCTTGCAGAGTGGCTAGTAGAGTAGCCAGTTGACTAAGGTGGGGGCTTGCAGAGTGGCTAGTAGAGTAGTCAGCTGACCAAGGTGAGGGCTTGCAGAGTGGCTGGTAGAGTAGTCAGCTGACTAAGGTGAGGGCTTGCAGAGTGGCTGGTAGAGTAGCCAGCTGACTAAGGTGAGGGCTTGCAGAGTGGCTGGTAGAGTAGCCAGTTGACTAAGGTGAGGGCTTGCAGAGTGGCTAGTAGAGTAGTCAGCTGACTAAGGTGAGGGCTTGCAGAGTGGCTGGTAGAGTAGCCAGCTGACTAAGGTGAGGGCTTGCAGAGTGGCTGGTAGAGTAGCCAGCTGACTAAGGTGAGGGCTTGCAGAGTGGCTGGTAGAGTTGCCAGCTGACTAAGGTGAGGGCTTGCAGAGTGGCTGGTAGAGTAGCCAGCTGACTAAGGTGAGGGCTTGCAGAGTGGCTGGTAGAGTAGCCAGCTGACTAAGGTGAGGGCTTGCAGAGTGGCTGGTAGAGTAGCCAGCTGACTCAGGTGAGGACTTGCAGAGTGGCTGCTAGAGTAGCCAGCTGACTAAGGTGAGGGTTTGCAGAGTGGCTGGTAGAGTAGCCAGCTGACTAAGGTGAGGGTTTGCAGAGTGGCTGGTAGAGTAGCCAGCTGACTAAGGTGAGGGTTTGCAGAGTGGCTGCTAGAGTAGCCAGCTGACTAAGGTGAGGGTTTGCAGAGTGGCTGGTAGAGTAGCCAGCTGACTAAGATGAGGGCTTGCAGAGTGGGTGGTAGAGTAGCCAGCTGACGAAGGTGAGGGCTTGCAGAGTGGCTGGTAGAGTAGCCAGCTGACTAAGGTGAGGGCTTGCAGAGTGGGTGGTAGAGTAGCCAGCTGACGAAGGTGAGGGCTTGCAGAGTGGCTGGTCGAGTAACCAGCTGAATTGGAAACTGGATTAGTGATAGGAAGCAAAGAGTGGTTGTGAATAGGAGGATGACTGACTGGAAGGACATAAGTACTGCGGTACCTTAGGATCAGTTCTCGGACAGTATGGTTTGGACAGTGGGGTTAATGGTAGGCTTTCCAAATATGCAGATGACACCAAGCTTGGAGGTAAGGTGGACAGCAGAAAGAGGGAAGATCATATTCCGGAAAGTCTATATACATTAATGGATTGGGCAAAAGATTGGCAGATGCAGTTCAACACAAGGGTTTTTAAGGTTCTGGGGATGGGTAAGAATAATGAAAATAGGGATTACATAATGCAAGGGACAACCTTGGAGCATGTGACACAGGATAAGGATCTGGAGGTGGTAATAGATGTGGCGGGGTAAGCAGACAGCACAGTGCCAGGCAGTTATAAATAGAGCCAATAGGGTTTAGGTTGCATTCATAGGGGGATAAATGATAAATCAAAAGAGGTAGTGTTAACTCTGTACGGGAATTTCGTGAGGCCTCATCTAGAATATTGTGTGTACAGCTTTGGTCATCACATCCGAGGAAAGGCATACTTGCCATAGAGAACGTACAACGTATAGAGAAAAGACATCGATTCCAGGTGTAGCTCGACTAAGATATGAGGAGCAGCTGAAAGGGACAGGAATTTTTGACATGAGAATGGAGGCAATTGCGAGGGGAATCTTCTTGAGATATCTAAGATTATTAAGGGTATGGACAAATGAAATGCAAAATAGTTCTTTTCGCAGAATGGACACTGACAGGACAATGGAGCGCAGTTTACGAGTAAAGAAGAGGAGAGTTTGGATGGTAGTAAGGCAGGGTTCTTCCACTCAGAGAGTGATGATGCCGGATGCATGAAATGGTCTTCCTGCAAGGGTAGTAGCAGTCAATTGTTTCAAAAATTGAATTGCATAGTTATCCGGAAGTAATGGGGATTGTGGAGTACCAAGATGTTGGCATGATTGCACAAGCTTGATGAGCTTAATGACCTCCTCGTGTGATGAAGTACCTTGTATTTACTTGTACATCACACCGAAGACTAACTCAGACTGAATTTTTAAAACTCCATCAGACTCTGTGGAATAATGATAAGAGCATATACTCTGGGAGAGTTGGCAGTTTGATTCTGACAATGGCTCGAACACCTGTCCTATCAAAGAGTTTAAAAATGGAATGTGCTGCTTCCTTTCTTGATATTTAGAGGATATGGTGGAGGTGGAGGGAATAAGGGATTTATTTATAATTACTCATGGAAAAGTGACATCATAACATGGTACCCATAGTGACCTGGGCAGTGATCAGTGACATCATTTCCCACAAGCTCAGTGGCTGTGTTTGTCTGAAATCAAGTGCAGTGATGTCTCATGTGTTTGCCTGATTTATGTTGCAGCTCTTCCATGAGCCTTTGTCCTCATGGAAAAATGTAAAAAAAATAAATAAGGAAAACACTGATACTCTGTTGGTTCACCGTTGGCTTTTTAATATTACGAGTGGACAATTTTCAAGAATAACCAATATTTTTTACAAGCTAAATTAATTTATTTATATCAGCAAACCCCCCAATTATTTATGGGCAAAACATATTTTTAGAAGCAAAAGTCAAAACTAATGTCTGCTACATTAATAAATGAGTCAGGAAAAACTTGAACATACGGGAACATTGAAGTATCGTTTACTTGGAAAAAATCTACTCTTGTAAAAGTGTTCCCAGAAAAAAATCAGATTTAATTTGACATGTTCTGTAATGTTATGACAAGTAACGTCCCAGCTGAGGATCAGGCGATTCGGCACATGACGGATCTCTGCTTCACTGGCTGCAGATTTTTTTTTAATATCACACGAACCATTTTTCCAAGGAGTTGTTTTTTCTCAATGTAAGGCGATATTAAATGGATTGGTGAAATGCCCTCGAAATACTGAGATGATCCTACTAACTCCTCAACAATACAAAATGTCGTGGTTTTAATTCCGGAGCGTTGAGCCATCAATGTGCGGCGGCGATGAAATAGCTTGAGACGTGCTATCCTTCTTTTGCTGCCGTATTTGGGCATTGCAGTTTATGTTCATGCTTACCTGGCTTTGTGCAAAAGCTGTGTCTGATCTTGCATTTTATATTTTAATAGAATTCTGGTATTATTGCGTGCCAAGCTACATTTGGTCATATTTTTCCCATACAAGGCCAACGATGTCCCCAAGGAACCTTAAGACTTCTCGGATCTCTGCCAACTTGCTCAAAATGTGGAGAGAGAGAGAGAGAGAGAGAGAGAGAGAGAGAGAGAGAGAGAGAGAGAGAGAGAGAGAGAGAGAGAGAGAGAGAGAGAGAGAGAGAGAGAGAGAGACACAGAGAGACACAGAGAGAGAGACAGAGACAGAGACAGAGACAGAGACAGAGACAGAGACAGAGACAGAGAGAGAGAGAGAGAGAGAGAGAGAGAGAGAGAGAGAGAGAGAGAGAGAGAGAGAGAGAGAGAGAGACAGAGAGAGAGACAGAGACACACTTTGACTTTTATTACAAAAAAGTATAAAGGGTAAAAATTCAATACAACAAAGCAAAGGATTATATACAAGAGTGGAAAAAAGAAGAGAAAAAACCAATTCAGTTTTCAAGTAATCGATAAAGCATTGATAACAATTTATACACAAGGAACACCCCCAAAAAATACATTAGAGAGAGGAGAAGATGATAAGAAGAGAGAAAGCAACACAGGCTCCACACGTACCGCCAGAGACTGAGCAACAGCCCCTTGCGTTTGCACGTGCGTGGGGGAGAGAGGGAGAGAGGGAGAGAGAGGGAGAGAGAGGGAGAGAGAGGGAGAGAGAGAGAGAGAGAGAGAGAGAGAGAGAGAGAGAGAGAGAGAGAGAGAGAGAGAGAGAGAGAGAGAGAGAGAGAGAGAGAGAGAGAGAGAGAGAGAGAGAGAGAGAGAGAGAGAGAGAGAGAGAGAGAGAGAGAGAGAGAGAGAGAGAGAGAGAGAGAGAGAGAGAGAGACTTGGAATTAGAACAAAAAGACAATAACAAACAGGAAGTGTACAAGCTCGGATCTTAAGTATCAGTCTTGGACACGTGTTTTTGCCTTAAGGATTTATAGGGAAAAATGAAATGAGGATAAAGTTCAGATTTTGTCTCTGCTTGTACAATGAATGTGTGACGCCACATAACATGAATGGCTCTTTGAGCAAAGCCCTCATTTGCAAAACTCAACCCATCATTAGTCGTGATCTAAAACGCCATCAGTAGCAGTAGACCAGAGTGACAAATAAATGCCAATCCAGAAATAGATAATCGTATTAAATACCAAAGGCAACAACGCTTAAGGGGAAAAGTGCAAGTGAGTAATTTCAACTTCAGTGCTGGACGTGCATGCCTGTTTTCCAGCTTCATGGCAAAACAAATTCAGGTTAAAATACACCACCTACCAGAAAAAATGTGTGCTGTGTGGTGACGGAACACAAAGTGTATGCCAGGAAACAGAGTAGAGCAAGATCTATTTTGGTCTTCTCTTTTAGTGCATGTGGAACATCCTTCCTCAATCTGTTCAATGTCACTCTTCCCTCTAGGGCTTACAGTTAGCAGTACACCACCACCTCAGGTCATCCTCCATCCATACGCATGATCTTTTCTATCCTCATTAACACCCCTTCCCCACTCCAACTCTCCCCATCAAAGATGCAGGTTGCCTCTTCTGTCTCCTACTCATTTCCATTCATTATTTTGTTGCATCTCCATGTTGTCCCATTGCCGCGCAGCTGTCAGTGCGTCCTTTTTCCTTTTGTACTTTTACTCCGTGTGACCTCACTCTTCCATGAGTCTAGCTAGGCTTTGTATGCAACAAAGATGCCTCATTTGCATCATCCAACATGTCATAAGTGACGTTATCAATGACAAAATTTGAGTGCCCAATTAATAGGAAATATAGACGTGAGATCTCCTTGTAATTAACCAAAAAAATCTAAGGGGAAGTGCACAAGCCAATATTTGAGGCGTTTGTCTGGAGAAAACACCGGTCCCATTAATCAAGGAGCTTTGTCAAATTATCGAGCTAGGTTATGCAATTGCCCACTCTCACCGACAACCACATCTTGATACAACACAGCACCATGTAATGAGAAGTGTGTACGTCAGCCCCGCTTTACAGTGCATGCAACGAGGAGCCATGCTACCTATCATGAACTAAAAATAGTGAATGAAAGGAGGACGTATCTGGCAGGCACAATGGCAACTGCTGAATGGCATTGTGTAGTGACTTAGAACTTGCAGTGATAAGTCAGTCCAGGTCAGGGGTTTCAAAAAGATATTTCACCCAAAAAATTGGAATTATGAAACCTTTGAGGGGGGGGGGGATAAAACAGGTTTTCTACATCTGCCGATCCCTTTCTAGCCAGGCGCTGCATGGTGCCTCAAGCTGGAGTGGGCCTGCCTCAAAATAGCTGAAACCATTGCATTCCTCAGTTGTTATAGACCAGGTGGCAGCAGTGACTACAATACTACAATAGTGATTTTAGGCAAGAGTGGAGCATAACCTGATTTAAAATTATCGAGCAAGCAATTACGCACTCTTGGCAATGTGTAATGAGAGGAGACCTGCATGCCTGACAGCTCTGGATAAGATTGTGGATATCCTACAGTACAGAAAAGGAATATCCCTCCTAAAGGGGAATAAGGTAGTTGGGCCACAAATCACCAAACCGGTAACTTTCAAAGGACTTTACCATTTGGCTGTTTCGTACTGTTTCAGCTTTAGTATTATTTGATATCAATGTGATTATTTATAAATAAAGGTTTAAATCCTGCCATCAGCCATTGGAGAATGGTCCCTTCTATACAGGTCTTGAGGATCGTTGAAAATCTATTATGGTGCAGCATTAGACTGCCATGGTGCAGCAACCAACTGCTAATATAGGTAGACATAGCATGAACAAACCAACAGGTAGACGTAAAAGTGAAGTCTAAAATATTTCTTTCAAATGACACTGTTTTCATTTTCATTTTTATCCGTTAAACTATTTGTGCACAGCGTTGTGCCATTTAGTGCTCCCATTTTGTGGAGTCATTATGGAATGGCAAAATATCATTTCACATTTTAAATTAGTGAAATGAATTGTATGAGCACTGAAAGGGAAAGATTTATGGAGTGGAGCACAAGATGTTCCGAATATATTTTTGTATTAGTACGGACAAACAAGGTGATCGCAGGAGTAGAAATTGTCGCATATATGGGTTTTGACGAGAGATAGTACTGAGATGCCACTTTGATGGATGAGTTTGTTTATTTATTTACTTATATACAATTAAAGCTCGTAAAAGCACAACATAAGCATGAAACAGACAGAGAAGATGCAAGAAAATGATTCCACAAGTGTGAGAAAAGGAGGACAAAGGAGTGAAGGTAAGTTATAAAGCCTGGAATTGGGGACACGGAACAATTTCCCACAAAACAACTCTCCTTCGATATTTAGAGCTTCTGCTGAATTGATTTCAACTCCAATGAATAAGGAATAATTTATCATTTATGTAACTGCATTGAGAGGCCGATGTATGTAGTTGAGAGGAGAGAAATGGGTTTAGGCCACTGACGAATGAGACTGGATGGGGAGGTCATATGCAGAGGAAAGAATAAGAGGAAGGATTTGTTTAAGGCATAAAATGTTTTTATTTCAGGCTGCAAGGTTTTAATTTTAGGTTTTGGTTTAAGCCCCCCTCCCCCACCCTCTGCCACCCAGGTTTCTGCAGGGTGTACGTGGTATACCAGTAACCCCCTTCTGGGGAAACTCCCAAAATCAATACTCGCTGCTCACCTTCATTCATTTATTCGACAAGGTTGTTGTTCACCACCATCTCAGGTTATTCCCCCATCCAAACCTTGATCTGTTTATCCCCATTAACCCTCCCCAAGCCCATCTCTTTCTGGGTTTCCAGTTTTTCCTTCCACCTCTGTGATTGAGAGTTTGCAGCTGTCTCCATCTTGTTCATGCACTGTGTCTTTCCCTTACTCTCATTCTTCCCCATGTCCCATATTTATCTCAGTATCCCTCTATTTTGTCCATCAACCTTGCTCTTGCTGTGCTCCCCCAACCCTACATCCTCCCCCCCTTCCTACTGTTGTTTTTGTTCTGTTATATCCTAATCCGTATTGTGTTCTAGATCATCGACAAGTAGCATTCAAAAAAAAAAAAATCAAAGTTATTTAAAGAATAATTTTTGCCGAATAACTCAACAATAACCCTTGTAATACTTTTTGTAGAAGTGTATCATATTTTAGTCCATGGATTACTCATCATCTATCAAAAATACACATTGAATATGTACTTATCCATTACCCCAATGATGGTTTCTAAATGTTATCGTGCACACGACTAGATGCACATTATCGAAGTGATTTTCATTAAATATCTGAAAGCTTGTACAATTTTGAAAATGATGACATGAAGGTTTGATGCTCTTAAAAGTCAATGAATGTCTTGACTTTCAGGTCAAAAAAGCTATGTCTGAGAAAGAGCAGGTTTAAAAAATGCATTTTTACATTTAAAAAAATAAATGCTGTAAGTAGATATAATTAGCAAGGAAAACATTATATTCCTCATTATACATACAGCAGTACAGTATTATAATTGGTCTGTATGACAGTAAATGTGTGTGAGTCTGCACATAGATCGACTTTATCAGCCTCGCCTGTTCCTTAAGGGATGGGAGAGGCTATTGTAATTGGTGTGCGTGCGTGCGGGCGTACGTACGTGCGAGTTCACATGCAGATCTACTTCAATATTTATTACTAATTCGAAGATCAACTGTAATCCATATATCCCAATGAGAGTCTGCATTATTAAATGCTCTGTCTTGTTTCACTCTCATGAACAGTCATAGTTATCAATTCAAAATGCATTTCATTAATGATTAAAATGTACTAATATGGCTCATGATGACTTAAAAAAACACTTGGTACACAAAATATTTGTAATTTAAAAGGACGTACCCAATATTGTACTTTAACAGATGGCAATGACGTGGAATGGGCAGGTGACAATCGGAAGCATGAGGTTCAGGTCATTGAGCTAAACACAAGAGAGATGGCGACACTGGGATTGAGGATTGAATCGTGAACCAATTTAAAGTTTCATTTGTGGATTCCTCCCAGCAGCTGCTGATAAACATTGCTCCAAGGCTTGAAAGGAAAATTAAATGATGATGAATTATTAAGGCTTAAGAAGTTTGCAGTGGAGTCGAGCTTAAATCAAGCCGGCAGTAAATTTACCCCTTGTTTGAGTTCATGAGAAACCACATTAAGTACTCATGAAAATGATTTTTGTTTGTTTCCAAAAAGACTCAAAAAAGCCAAATAATTTCTTTCCCATGAATATGAATAAAAAAGAATGATAGCAAATTTGGAGCATTTTTGATGGCAAATTATAAAGGCAAAGAACTTGGTTACCTCTGCCACCAAAGGGGGACTGAGGTTATGTCCCCCCGCCCCCCATGTCTGTTCGTCTGCTTGTATTGTTTGTGAGCAGGATATCTCAAAGTTGTCGGCGGATTTGGACGAAATTTTGTGGACAGGTTGGGTGTGTGACAAGAACCAATTGATTTGATTTTGGTGAAGATCTGGATCCGGATCCAGAGAAGGGAAGTTTATATATAAAAAAATTTCAGTGATTCTTCACCATCGGGAGATAGGGCCAAAAACGATATTTAGCATGATAATTCAAAAAGTTGTGGACGAGTTATGACAAAACTTGGTGGATGGTTTTGGTAGGTGACAAGCAGATTAGATTTTGTTTCAGGTCCGGATCCAGATCCGGTCTATCAGTGGTTACAAAACATTAACTGTTCAGTCTTGTGGACGTACGTGCTCTACCGAATGCCCTTCTAGTTTTATATGTTGTTCTATTGAGCGATTGAAGTTATGAGATAAAAAAAATAACATGTGCAGAATCAAAAAAGTAATTAACATCACATGTGACATTTCGAGAACAATGTGACACGAGTGATTGTTTTAACACCTTTAAAGTCCCACATTCTTGACATTTACTGTTATATTTTTTTCTATGTATAACAACATGTTGTGGGCAACTCATTATTTACTTTCATCGATAACAATAAATATATCAACCGAATTTAAGTTCCTTCAAAATTCCCAGCTGTACCTCCAATTTTATGCTGAACATGTGACTGCCACAATAATGGGAAACAACATCCTGCCACGTAGTGAAGCAGATCCACGAAATGTGTAATTGCAATTGTTATAATATCATATTCCCAATACCTGTCTGCACATTCCATTTCCGGAGTTGAAATTGTAAAATTAATGTAACAGGGTAAATCTATTTAGTGTTTTCCCATTTGATCCTGACGGGTGCTAATTAAGGTGGCTGAAATGGGTTTTAATGAAAAATATATATAAGTGTTGTAATGATGATCGTAAAATTGTGGCAGAGTTGGTACGTCGGTGGATAAAACTTTCTCAAGCATCAGGACGCACCGGTGCTTGACCATCGCAATGCACTGGGGTCGTTTTCAGGTAGACATTACGACCTGATCGCCAGTGTGAGACCGCACTAAACATCGCCCCGTACGCTACCATCACATGCCTCTTCTGAAACTCGCCTTTCTGCTATTTTTTTTCCTTAAACAGCACTGGACCATCTGTGATGCCATACGCTCCCACCGTTCCCCCCCGCACAGCTGTTCCGCCCGTCTGGCTGCCCCCGTTGGGGGAAACGGAGCTGCTTAACAAACCTGCGCGCGCTGCAGTGTGTCAATGCGCAGAGCCTGGCAGCACAACGCTAATTGTGGATAGTGGTGGAAGGCGCGCTTCTGCTTCCGCCACTTGCACTGACTGCTTCTGCTGCCGCTGCTGTTGTTTCTGCAGGCCAAATCACTCGAGGGTTTCCTAAGTTCTCGCCAACGCTAATGGTTTTCATTAAAAGGTAGACACATTCGCGCCATGCTAAGCACCCACTCGCCAGCGGATAAGATCAATCATGGCCTGACAGCACATGAAGACCTAGCGATGCAAACTTTTACATCCTCCCTTGACCAAAGGAGGCCGGGGGAGGTAGGGTGACTTTGAGATTAATTAAATGAATTATCAGCGTTATGAGTATTTAACATTTCACTACATTAATTTAACAATCTACAAATATCTGATTTACATTGGAAAAGTAACAAATAATATTTCAAATCTTTTGATTTTTAACATGTTCTATTTCAGAGCATTCTTTACGCTCTGTATTGTGAAAAACTCACTGCAACGGTTTTGTAACTTTGTAAGACAAAGAAATAAAAGGATGGAGTGATGTACCATAAAAGTCATTGTGACATCACAATGATGTGCATTATAAGCTGGCATTCACCTTTTGACCAGAAGTGGACAGACAGGACACTGCCCGTCGATCAGCGGCTTGATTTCGCCAGCACGTACGAGAAGGCCATTTGGATAACAAGTGTCTCACTTCAACCCAAATGTCTTCAAGTCAAAACAAAGAGGACAATTATAGCTTAAACAAAAACACAACCTTTTTTTGGCATTTTAACAGAGGATGTGCCAGAAAAACCCATTAGACATTTTGAGAACAATTTGTGAATCTACAATAAAGATATTCCTAATTCAAAAAAGCAACATACCACTCTGTTGTCCTTAAGCAGCCTGTGGCAGGGCAAGATAACTGGGTTAAAATTGAAAAATTCAATTTGGCAGGCCGATTTCCCCGAATAATTAGAGTTAATGCGGGTTAATTAATATGCAAATCTTCCTTAGCAGATGTTCCGCAGCAAGGTTGACAAGAATTCCCCACCGACTGTCCTCTCCAAATCAGTTACTGGCCACACTGCGTGCCGCTGACACATGCAGAATACAATTACGACTCCAGCGGGTGCAGTGTTGATCATCCGACCCGATACGCACCCTCCCATTTGAATGCTTTAATGCTTTTGGCCCCCGTTTGCCCCCATTCTTCACTGATGCATGCACATTCAATAGTTTTGGGGGCGACTTGAACATAAAGCTTCATGATGACACTCTTTTGCTGTTTAAAAAAAAAAAAAAAAAAACATTATAAAAATAAATAAAGGTGAGGCTTCTTTGCTCTTGACCCAGAGTGGTGGGGGAATCGGTGAAGTGTGTGCATGAACACACATCCTCTCACCTTCGAAAGATCGCTGCTTACCATGCACGAAACACAAGGTCAACTCGCCTCGCTTGTATCATATACGTGGTACCGGTGCAGTGGAAGGTCACATGATTAGTTGAGCTTCCTAATGGGATTATCTGTGGACATTATAAAATTATAATTTTTAATCATCAATTTTGGAGCTGCTCGGTGGGTTACGTTAGCATGAAAGCTTTTAACGACCTCGGCGTGCTCTCAAGTTCTGGGCTAAGTGAGGGTCAGTTTATGGTGGGCTTTAGTCTTTGCTTGGACTCGACTGAATGTGATAAAATGGCAAACGAATTGGTTGTACTACGCACTTGATTGGGGCTTCATGAAAAAAAATTGCCGTGAGCTCTTGAATTCCAAGCTGTTCTAGTCAAGCTCTAATAAAGGAGGGACATCAAAAGAACGCCTTTGAAGGCTTGAGGGCTCATCTGGCGCACCTAACCTAGCCAAAACAAGGCACAGGCAGCCCCTGGAGATAGCAGCCTGCTGTGGCAGCTGCTGCTACTATAGCTGCTGCTGCGACTATTGTCTGGGTATGTACACCTCAAGTCCTCACAAGGATTAACAGGCAGAACACCATTCAGTTTTAAGGAAAGATGGAGAGAGCTCCATCAGCTTGGAGCACTAAATACCACCCAAAAAAGGGCAGACCCGAAAGCAAAAGGAGGATAATCAAGTGCAAGACTTATGGATGCAAACAAGCATCAAAAGGCCAGAGCAAGCACCCCTCTCTCCAAAAGAAAACAGTTTCCAGGTAGAAGAATGTGCTGACTGCAAAAGAAAAATATAGGACACAAGCATCCCAAAAGTCCTCTCCCAATCTCCCACAGTCTCCTCCCTCCCAAAACCCGGAGACCTTCACCTCCCACTACTTCTGAACTCCGAGCCACCCGAACCAGCCGCGAGGCTTTGCTGTGGATCCAGCAGCAACGGCCACCATTGATGTAACGGAAATGCTTCGGTGCAGCACGAAGCGGGTCACTCAAAAGAACCGAATACCTGAAAGCGTGAACTTTATTTCACATGTTCTATTCGAAATATATTTGGTGCTAAAAGAACAAATCTCCTCCAGTACAGGTCTGGCACTTTATAAAATTATGGCGGATTGTAAAACAGAACACATTCTTATACCACTGGACTTCGCTAAATTACAGAAGTCTCCCTCATCTGGGGCTTGCAGTCCTATTTATCCTCGAGCTGACATGCACCTTGGGCGGGGCAATAGGTTGTCATCCTGTGTTAACCGCAAGCCGTTAACCTCGAAGGCAAATGTGATTTTGAAGGCGATTTATTCAGCTCTAGTTTGTCAATGTTCGTGTCATATTGTTTGGTTCGCTGTTTGAGGTTGTACAATACATATATATATATATATTTCTTCACTGTGGAATAATCTCTCTGTTTTGACAATGTCTTGGAGTTTTTTTTTTTACATTGGGCCAGGCCAAAACTAGACAGGTGTTAAAAGTGTTCAACAATTAAACACTGGCTTGACTAATGGCGATGCTGATTTCAGCCTTAAGTGTTTTCACTGTACTCCTTATATCATAATATTTTGATTAATAAAATAGATTTAATCATCCTGGACTTGTTTCTTTCTCCACTGACTCGTATGGATTTGAGTCCCCATGGTGGATCACTCTCACCAAACGACAGCAAATATGGAGAGTTTGCTGAACACCAAGCAACATGAGTTGAGGAAGGCCTAAGTTGTGCAGTGGCCTGAAATAGGCCAATTTATGGTTTATTAAATGAGAGATTAATAGAGAGGATGGAAAAACACTTCTAAAAAAGACAAAAACATTAAATGAAGTAAGTGCATGATGGTATGCCTGATGTTGGCTTAATGGTTAGGGTGGCGCGCTTTGGATCCTTCGGTCCTGAGTTCAAATCCCGCTCAGCTGTTGAATTAATACCAGGTGGGGTGAACTCGACCTGTCATCCTTCCGAGGTCGGCAAAATGAGTGCCAGCTTGCTGGGTTACTGTGTCGGAGTGGCGACCCGTCCAGGATTGTGCCCAATAGCCAAGGAGACTGCTTCGGCAGCACCAACGCTCTGCACAGAGTATGGTCCCAATCTCCTCCTCTCCTCCCGATGGTCATGCCCGTTAAATGTATAATGTAATCAAATGTCGGAGAGAGAAAACTCACCAATGTTTAGTCTGGGTTAAAATCCCCGTAGAATAGGATCTGATGACAAAATGTTATCCAGCTAGTTTTGCACTTTGTCATAAGAGGGGTCCTTTAATCAGCAGTCTCATCTGCTCGAACTCGCTGGTGAATACGAGAGATCATATGCTGCCCTCCAAAAAGATTAGGCCATTGTGCACTGATATCTTGGTCTTCTACTGGAAAGGCTTTGACTGGGAAGGCAATTACAAACCACCCAGTACATTATTTGCCCAATAAGCTCCGATGACAGAATCCACTTTGCTCTTTGATTTACTTATCCTATTGGATCGCTGTGCCTTGGCATGTTTAATGGTGCCATCTTAGGCTGAAATCCCACACATCATATTTCTTCAATGATGATTCTGATGTTCTTGTAATTCATGCAAAAGTACACCGCTGTCTCCTCATGTCTGTCCTGCGTGTAATGTCACCACCCTGAGCATCATTATCATCACCATCATCATCAATGCATCATACTATTGATGGAGCATTGGCGCGAACAAAGCAGTTTGTAAGCAAGACTTATGCTGATTGGTTTGCCATTGCAATTACAGCAATCACTCATTAAGATTAGAAATTTGGTCAGGATGCCAGCAATAATTCGCCTCCTCTTCACAAAAATATTGTAGGATCTTTAACCGCTGCCAAGGCCCACTGTACGTAATGTCCATTCAATGGATGGGACACGCATCGTTGCCTCGCCCTGCACGCATAACACCAGGATGACCGTTTATAGCTGCCTCGAGATTCAAATCCAGGCAAGACAGCTCAAAGGTGAGTTCACCAACATTCCATGAGCCTCAGGTCAAAGTAAAAATAAACTAGAGCGCAGTCGATGGCACACCATCTCTAATCCCCACGCTTTCCATCGAAAGCAAATTTGAAAGATGGCAAAAAAAATTCCACCGGGAATGATCCAATATGAAGTTTTGAGCTTTCATTTTTTTTTTTCCTCCGTTTTGACCCGAGTGACCCGAAGTCGCCACCCATTCTGGGGAATGAACCGGATGTCAAATCCCAAAAATCGTTATGTAATTCATAATCTCCCAATGATGTTGACTGTGTACACAAAGTTTCATTTTAAAATGTTTAAAAAAGTGCCCATAGTTGCATTTTTTTGGAATTTGACCTTATGACACTGTCCCAGGGAGTGGGGCCAAAAATGCCATTGCTTTTGCACCTTCGTGCCATGTCGTGATCATTACATCCAAGTTTGCTTAATATCTGTCCAACTGTTTCGGAGATAGCATGATGGACGGACGGACGGACGGACAGATAGTCAAACAGACAAGACAGACACAGCTGATTACAATATCCCCGTTTTTTTTCAAAAAGCATGGAGATGATAAAATAAATAAATAAATGAAACATAATATCAGCACTCGTACACCGAACAACATATCAAACTCCTTAAGCTAGCAACTTTAGCATCATCTTAAACTATGATTTTATTTTATTATTTTTTTTGTTTGCATAACAACGAAAAAAAGTTTATAAAACAAAGAATAATGTTTTGAAAATAAATAAATAAATGTTAAAAACACAATTTCATGTCTGAGGCATTTCAATGGCTTTTCATCATCAATTCACGACTTGGTCATTCAAACCATAAAGGAAGATGAAGATTATTTCACAATTTTGATTTTCCTGACGAGTCGCTGTTTGGTGAGTGAAAGACCATTGGCTTGGAAACAGAACTGTATCGAGAACTGCTTACGCAGTAGTGCAGCGACTGGATGCAAAAGGTATCAGGTGTGATTTAAAGGCATCATGTGAAAAGTAAGAGCAGAGTGCTGAAAATCAAGCCCAGGTAACAGGAGCCCCAAGGCATGTCTGTTGTGCCTGTGACGTGATTGTGGAACTGTGCGTTCCAAGAAACTCGAATGCAAGAAACCTTGGAACCTGAATTTCCTCGGAGAAGATTGAAGTTAAATATATAAATAAGTACCCAAAATGAGAGTGCAGGATGGGAGAGAAAAAGGAGAGCCAGAGAGTGCGGAAGTCGTGTGGCAAGAATTTCAAAAGAGGTCGGGAGAACACAAGAGGAAACATAGGGGAAGGAAAGAGTCACGTATTCAGCATTTGCGAGGGAGGGTGGCCAGTCATCTGCTATCGCCACGTACGTAATAAATAGATGCCCCCTCACGGACAAAGAAACGGTATGTCATCAATTTCAGTTCAAGGGACGAGCATGGCGCATTAAAATCGCCTGCTTTGCAACGGGGGGAAATGTAGTAATGTATCACTGCATCAACAAGGGAATAATTCGAGATTCGTCCCGACAGCCATCTAACATTTACACCCATTAGCTGAGGTCCTTACGAGAGACATGAAAATAAAACTGATGAGCCAAGGCCCTCGCAGAGTGAGTAAAAGGTGTCTGGCCATATGTCTGCCTGGCTGTTCTGTGATGTGATGTTGACGGTGGGTATTGGTGGTATCGGTCTGAGTTAGTGGGATACGCTGACAGTTGGTTACAGGCGTACAGGTCCAGGTGTAGTTAAAACTTTCATAAAGACGCACCAAATGAGCGTACAGTTTAAAAAATTACAGCATTTACTAACCTGCTCATGTTTGCATGCAAGGTGAAATACTACATGCGTGACATATCATTCACAAACCAGGTAAACCATTTGTTGGTACTTTGTCGTGGGCACGGGGCCTTTGATGCTCGCTTTCAAGAGGCTAAATTGCTCCGTTTGTTTCCTGAAATCAAACCCCGTCAGTGGGCATGCTGCAAGCATCATCCTTTGTCTCGTCCTGTCCTGAACACGACGGGGAAATGTACTTTGTCTCTTTTGTTTCGAGCAAACAAGTGTTGTGTTCTCCGCGATAACTCCACGAAGGGCAAATTTACGAGAAGGACGGAGTCAGCAAATATTGGATGATAGAGTGGATGGTTATTCTGCATAATAATTATTATTTGAGATTCTCTTGCTCGATCAAGCATCCGAAATGGTCTTCTGTGATAAGAGATAAATGTGAGTTTAAAATTGCATTGATGTCAAGCCAACTTCAATAAAGGCGGTGACGACGGCTTGCTCGTCGTAGCAACGAACATCAGCTCGTGGACAACTTTATGACATCGTGAGCAGAAGTATTCTTTAGGAAAAGTCTCTTTTATTTCCTTTTCTGAACCTGGAATGCCGTTCGACCACAGCAACGTAATATCGTTTCAGCAGGATTGGTTCTTAGAACTTCATCATGGTTGGGCTACGTGAGATCAAACTGAGAAACTAGAAGGGCACTCGATGGAGGGCATACATCCGCCAAGCTGATTAGTTTACGTTTTGTATCCCATTGATAGGCAGGGTCTGGATTTGGACCTAAACTAGAATCTAATCATTTTGTCCGTGTCATGTACCCAAGTTCTCCACCAAATTTCGTCCAAATCTGTCCACTACTTTTTGAGATATTCTGTTCACAAACAGACAGACAGATAGACAGCGGTCAAACATAACCTCCATCCGCATTCGGTGGCGAAGGAAATGATGTTTATATAAATCTTCAGTGAGATTGTGAACGAGGGGTGTTCAAAATGTAATAAGATCGACATACTCGCAATAATCCACGACACACCAATTTTATTTCCATTTCTGATTATCTAAGGAAACTTGATTACTAAAAATTGAAGGCTGGACTCTTGACAGATCTTTGCAGAGTTCACTACAAGTTCAGAAACGTTTGAAGCTGAGAACCAATCCCAGAAGGGTCCCCACTCCATCGCAGGAGAGTCCACTAAAGATGGAAGGAATTTGGAAATTTCTCAGAGCACTGGCGACAACTTCCCTACTCTTTGTAAAAGATGCCAAGCGATCTTGAATGTCCACGAAGAGTCAGTGCTGGCAAACGATTCCTCTGACTCGATGTCTTTCTGATGGACGGCGTGAAAATTGATGACTTGTCCTGCCTGTGAAACACCAGGGCAGTTTATAGCTGGGTTGAAATTCGAACCCAGGTTAGACTGCTTACAAGCAAGCTAACTGCCAGCTTTAATTGGTTCACGAGTCAGTAAGTGAACACGATATTCATTATGGGTGTGTGTGTGTGTCTGTCTGTCTGTCCCGAGCATAACTCCGTGGGTTTTGATCCGATCTTGATAAAATTAGGGTGCGAGGTTTGTATCATGATATAGTTGTGTTTTCCTGAGAATGGGCAGAGCCACGCCCAAAAACACGTGTTTTTAGGGGGTAGCCGGTATCAAGTTACATCTTCTCCGAGGGGGTTTGTCGAATCTGGCAGGAGTTTCAGTATTTAGTTAGCCCAATGCCACTTGCATAGCCCCACGGACCTCGATTTTTAATTTTCGTCCCAAGGTCAAGGTCACAAGGTCACGAACTTAGAAAATGTCCAAAAAAATCAATAAATTGGGCATCGAGCTCCTAGGGTTTTCAACTGTTTCGAATGAAAGTTGGTATGCAAGTAGTGCTCTTTGAGTACTACAACTTTCATCATTTACGTTTTTCCCGATTCCCGCCAGTTTGCCCGTGGCGTCCCCTCGAAGGTCAAAAAATAAAAAAGGCGACCCGTGTACATTGCTCGTGAACCATCGCCGTCTCCAGACTTGTGATGATTAAAAAGATTTATACATACATGTATACGTCTATACATATATGTATATATACACACACAAATGCATATATATGTACAAATCAAACCTCCGAACTTGACGAGGCAGTAAGGCACAGATCAAAATCCATCACAGCACTTACTGCAGGACCGATTGGCAACAAATATCGTCTGCTAAACGAACACATTGTCTCTGCTGATCACCAGGTAGGAGGTTTACAGTGAGGAATAATAAATTTAATGTGAGGGGCACACTGACCCGAGATGTGAATATATATATATATATATATATATATATATATATATATATATATATATATATATATATATATATATATATATATATATATATATTGTGGGCCGGGGGTCGGTGGCGAGAACGACCTCAAGGTGGAGAAAGCTACCTCGTCTCCCACCAATCTCCCCAGAATTGTAGGCTGTCGCTCGGATAACTCCACGAGCCGGCGGGTCGATTAACCGACCGTGGTCGCCAATATCTCAACCGCATAGTATAGGGTCTATTTGTCTATAACCAATTTACCTAATTAACTACGCGATTTCGACTACCAGGGAAACCACGCCCTTGGCACATCTTGCTCGAACCGGTTAGAGTTGTGGTCACTCTACTGACCAAGTCACTCTACCGACTGCGGTAGGGTTCCAACTACCGACTACCAACTCCGGTTCGGGTGCAGCCGAGAGGAAACTGCCAAAGCCGTGCCGGCTGGAATGAACGGATTATCGGGAATAAAACCCCGCCAAAACTCAGATCTAAACCATGCTGGACCAATTCAAGAAAGGATGGAAACGAACTGGGAACATTTCTAACAAGTTTTATATGTAGTAAATGAAGACACAAGGCAAGACTTAACACGAATATGCAAGAAGTATTTACAATGATCCAAAAACACTTATTCAGTTCTACTGAAAGACGGGCCCACACGCAGACACACACACAAATGAAAAGAAACCCAGAGTTCTTTATTGGACCCTCGCAGCCATGGAGAGAGACAAGCTGGGGGTTAGAGTTCAGTGGGTACTTGGCCGTCGGAGGGAAAGGAATACTCTGCAATGCGGCACCTGCCAAAGGTCGTCGGTTTGGTCCAGTCGCACGTGTGGGACTCGTGGCTCGTGGCGGAGCTCGCATGGCGAATAGTCGGGGTCAAAACCAGCCAAGAACTCCTTGTAACAGCCACCGTGAACAAAACTGGTTCTTCAGCCACCGTGAACAACTGGTTCTTCAGCCACCGTGAACAAAACTGGTTCTTCAGCCATCGTGAACAAAACTGATTCTTCAGCCATCGTGAACAAAACTGGTTCTTCAGCCACCGTGAACAACTGGTTCTTCAGCCACCGTGAACAAAACTGGTTCTTCAGCCATCGTGAACAACTGGTTCTTCAGCCACCGTGAACAAAACTGATTCTTCAGCCACCGTGAACAACTGGTTCTTCAGCCACCGTGAACAAAACTGGTTCTTCAGCCACCGTGAACAAAACTGGTTCTTCAGCCACCGTGAACAAAACTGGTTCTTCAGCCACCGTGAACAAAACTGGTTCTTCAGCCACCGTGAACAAAACTGGCCCCTCGCAACCGCTGCTCGTAACCACTCCTCGTAACCACACAATAATTCTCGTCCACAGAACTCCTCCTTTCACTACTCCACACAGCCCTCGCACCCCTCTTCCTTCCTCAGACACGCCCCTCTCCTAAATACCACGAGAGGGAAATAAGAATGCCTTCGTACGGGGTGGAGTTCCGTGAAGCATGCGCCAGTGTCCGCCTTGATTGGACAGGGTTCCAGAGCATGCCTTTCCGGGGCGGGGCCTTGGCCCCTGCTGGGAAACCCCAGCCAGTCTTCCACGCGGGTTCATACCTGACGAGCAACAGTATCAATGTTGCACAGGCCGTCGTGCAAGAGTTACAACGTTTGTGGAAGGAACGTTGGTGGAAGTGGCAAGGAACGGCTGCAAAACCCTGCCTTGGCAAGTCAGAGTGCTTGTAGATACCGGGTGGGTGGTGGATCGTGATGGGGAATGGAATGGTTGTTGGTTGTTCGTTAGAGGGTTTATTGGATGTAAAGATTTAATAACCTAACTAATAAGAAATCGCAATGCACGCCTTTGATTCTCCCACTAGACAAAAGGAAAGGGATCTGACTACACACATACTTAACGACATAACTGACTTTTAGGACATCTGTATGTTGAATGCAAATGGTTTTCAGACCCGTAACAATATGTGTATATATATATATATATATACTGTTACGGCTGTGTAAATTCGCATTACACCATAAAGGACCCTCAGGTGAGATATCTCCATAGGTACATGTGTAGTTAGCCCAAACCCGTTGTATGGAGGGAATTTATGTGATCCATCCAGGCTGCGACGCTTTGAGTTAGTCGTTTTTCTTTCTCTATCTTTTATTTCAAACAAACAGCATCTCAACAACCACGCCATCCCCACCACAGCGCCAACCACACTACAACAACGCCACACCACCACCTTCGCCTTTACCTTCACAACTTCATCCCACATCATCGCTTCTACGGCCATTCCCGCACCACCTGTGAACACTGAACGTCAGGCTGTCTCGGGCCTGTTCGGCGATTGGTGCCAAACGCACCGAGCCGTGAGCGCGAATGGCGGCCTTTCCGAGGGGAAAATTCGGATCAGAAATGCTTCATGCCCACTTCCCCTCCGTCCAATGGGCGAACGCGAGGCAGCTTGGCCCCGCTTCCAAGCGCGCATAGGTGAAGTCCGTTTATGCAAATATGTGGATCCAGGGAGGTTCACGCCCCTTTTTGCCCAACCAATGGCTGAACAGAGGGTGGCGTGGCCCCGCCTCCAATCGCGTTTTGATCCGCATATTTGCATATCGGCTTCTCCTGAGAGCTATAAAGGTGCGAGCGGAAGGCGACTCAGGGGCTTGAGTTGAGTGAGGAGTGTGGAACTGAGAGGAGAGTGTGTTGTCGAGGAGTTGCTTTTGGAGACAAGGAGCGCCGTGTTGGTGGAGTTGAGTCGAGTGCGCGCGGTGGAGCTGCGGGCGGCTGGTCGGGGCAGGGGAGCTCGGGTCCGAGGCCAGGAGGACAGCAGTTGGCGACGAGGCTGCGGTGTGGGGGATCGCTCATCTCGTCGCGGGACCCAATTCAGCCAGCCAGTCCCCGCCCCCAGGGCATCAACAATTTCCCCTTCCCCCGCGCTGAGATAGTGCAAAAGGGGGCCCCGTTCCTCCCCCACCCCAAACGTGGTGCCAACAAGCACGCCAGGGGCCCGGAGTCGGGGCACAGCGGCGCGGACACTTTGCGGCTTGCCCACCAACGCGTCACGAGGATGCGGGTAAGACTTCCCCGGTCTTGCGGACCTAGCCGCTCCTCTGGGTCCCTTGCACATTTGGCCTACGGGCCTGTCTGCCTCCTTGTCTGTGAGGGTGGCTTCTTTCTATAGCTTTTGTGTAAATGTGTGTTGGCGCCGTCTGTGAAGTAAAACTGTGTAAGTGTTGCCGTGTGTACGCGTTAGTTGGTTGTATTGCATTTGCTTTTTGTGCATAATTGTATGGCTGTATATACGTGCTTTCCGTGTGTCGCATAATAAAATGCTTGCTTGTTGAACTGTGCCCGTTTCGCTTCGTCTTTTTTCCATTTGAATCTCCATCTTGCATCACGTAAGGGGTCCGTAGCGGGTTCAACATCCGGGTAATTAATCGGAACTGTCAAGGCCGACGATAACACCGCTCGGTTATCACTGAAGCACGGAACGGACCGCTTAAGCGGTTCGTGTCTGGAGTCGGCCTGTGGCGTGGTACGATCGCCCGGTTTACCATCCGCATGGGTACTTAGGTAGGTCGAGTTTGGCGAACAACCCTATCCTACGCGGGTGGCCGATTGGCACGATTGTGGTGAGGTCGAAACGCCCACCCATGATTAGCTCGCGGCGTTGGTCCGAGAGGGTCACGACAGAATTGTCCGTCCGGTGGGCAACGTGCCGCGATTCGAGTTACGTGGCCGTTCACATGCCGGTGGGCGCGAATTCGCAACAATATATATATATATATATATATATATATATATATATATATATATATATATATATATATATATATATATGTATATGTATATATATATATATATATATATATGTATGTATATACGAGGTGTGTTCAAAAAGTATCCAACCTTAATTTTTCGTGTGTAAACAAATGAAGCTAGGGAGGCGTGGTTTGGTGCATGTATGTGGGCGATCCTAATCCGTATGCGTGAATATTTTCCCGCCTGCAGAAGCTGTCAGGCGCCGACAGACCGCCGATGAGTGAGGAAGTGAAAGTGAGCGCCGTCGGATTTTCGTTTTTCACAAAATGACGGATCACTGTGGTCTCATCGCCAGTAATCACTGTGTTGAAGAAGTTGGGATCGCTGTTCACAGTCTCCATCATGTCCTGTGTGATCTCCAAACGGAGTTGCTTCTGCTCGATCGTTAGCAGCTTTGGCACGAACTTCGCTGAGGTTCTCCTTAAGCCCAAATCCTCAGTCACAATGGAATGAATGGATCCAATGCTGACGCCCACCTCGTCTGCAAGTTCTCTGATCGTGATTCGACGATCCTGCATCAGCAGGGTCCTCGCTTGGTCAATGACGATCTCATTTCGGGATGTTGAGGGCCTACCAGAACGTGCTTCACTTTCCACTGATGTGCGACCATGTTTGAAGCGGTTGTACCACTCTTTTATCTGTGTGGTGCCCATTGCTTCGTTCCCGAAGGCCTGTTGAATCTTGCGGATCGTTTCCACTTGGGAATCGCCAAGATTTGCACAAAATTTGATGCAGTAGCGTTGTTCATGTTTTTCCGTCATTTTGTCAAAAACGAAAATCCGACGGCGCTCACTTACACTTCCTCACTCATCGGCGGTCTGTCGGCGACTGACAGCTTCTGCAGGCGGGAAAATATTCACGCATACGGATTAGGATCGCCTACATATGTGCACCAAACCACGCCTCCCTCGCTTCATTTGTTTATGCACGAAAAATTAAGGTTGGATACTTTTTGAACACACCTCGTACATATATATATATATATATATATATATATATATATATATATATATATATATATATATATATATATATATATATATATATATATATATACGAGCAGGGTATGATGATGAACCGTACTTCCCCATTGTCCCAGGCCGCTCATCTGCCTTTATTTTTTTAATTTATTTATATTTTCATTTACGGATGCTTTCTGATGGTTGTGTGACTTTTCTCAGTGCACGGGCTTCAATGTCTGCCAGCTCGCTCAATTTCAGCTTTTTACGTCACCTGGGAGATATGGAACATTCATATCAGTGAGTGAGTAAGTCAGTGGTTAGAATGAGCTTTATACAATAGATATAGGTGTGTGTGTGCTTTTTCTTTGTATGTACATCTCGTTCGACTTTTTTTTTTAAGCTTGCATCGCACTGTTTGGAGTACATTGCTCGTATAACTTTTTGAACATGTCTTGTATGTACACAAGGAAAAAGAACAGCATGATAATTGACTGCAAAGGCCGCTTGCTCAGAGCGTGCCTGTTTGCAGTGACAACAGGTAAGTCGGGAACTGTGCTGAATCAAACGTTTGCAGTGCATGTACGCAATCCTACTTATCTCATTCTTATCTGTTCAGCTTGTTTTGCAGAAAAGTTTGATTACACGTAAAAAACATATTAACTCAGTGCTTGAAACAACCTGCAACTGCACCAACTTGGGGATACATATTATTCACATATTTGCAGGTATGAGGACGACAATGACCACATGCCGACAGATATTAAAAAAAGACATAATGACATCTACAAACAAATAATTGTCTGCCTCGTTTGCATTGTTATTAGTCTGTTTGGAGAATGGGGGCAGCACAGCTTTATGGTACCAGTTTATGCTCATCACAAATCTGCCCCAGACGCCATTTAAGAATCAATCACAATGTTTTTCTTTGGGCATAATCTTATGGAAATTGGATAGGGAGCCATTTATCAGTTACACATTCATCTTGCAGGTGTGTACCATATTCTAAGGGATACTACAGTGCCACTAATGCTGTGCCTCCTGTGGGTTTTGGCAGGAATTTGGGAATTTGGCCAGGATGCTGGAGATATCTTACGTGCTTTCCATCAAGACATCGTGGAGTATTTAACATCCACCAACTGATGCAAACAGACAGGCGACCGAGATTAATGTCCATCCAAGAATGGCACACTCCTCACTTGCGAAGCTCCTCATCTGTGAAACACCATTGAGACAGTTTATAGTCGGGTCAGGATTCGAACCCAGACTCTAGAGCTCTCAGATAAATGCACTAACTCTGCAAGACCCAGTCAGACATATCACGACGTGTGACTTAGCACCACATGTAAACAAAAACAGGCAGGGCATGCACATTACTCACTCAACGAAGTTCATTATGAGCCAACTGGGTTTTAACAACAATCAGCCAGTGACGTTATAATTCCTTTTAGAGTAGAGTACGATTGAAATAATTGAGTTGTCAACAAGAAACAATACTTCCATTTAAAGGGGATATCGATTTAGACACTTTACTGGATTGTTGTTCCTAAAACAGGAAAGATGGTCAAACAGACCTTTTCCTTGTACTCAAGCTAATTACCTGCATATATAACTAATATATAAAGCTTATTCCAACCACTGACTCTCTGATATGAATGTCCGGTATCTTCCGGGTGATATAAAAGCTGAAATTTTGTGTGCCGACGAAAATCGAAGCCGATACCCCAGGGAAAAATCAGAGAACCATTGCAAAGCATCTGAAAATGAAAATATAAATAAATGAAAAAAACAACAAATGCAGGTGAGTGACCCAAGGCAATGTGGAACCATGCTTCATTATAGCTTACAATGTGTAAGCATACCCCACTTGTGTGTGTGTATATATATATATATATATATATATATATATATATATATATATATATATATATATATATATATATATATATATATATATGTCTTCTTCTTTCGGCTGCTCCCTTTAGGGGTCGCCACAGCGGATCATCTGTATGATCCGCATAGGGATTTGGCACATGTTTTACGCTAGATGCCCTTCCTGACACAACCCTGGTCGCCTCTTAAAACGCAGGGATATGGTACACCTGTTTAAACCGGGGTATACACCGGCCCAGTACACTGGTACTCATTTCGCCGACCTCGGAAGGATGACAGGCTGAGTCAACCCCCCGGTGTATTAATTCAGTGGCCCAACGGGGCTTGAACTCAGGACCTTTTGGATCCCAAGCTGCTGCCCTAACCACTGCACCAAAACCAGGCTATATATATATATATATATATATATATATATATATATATATATATATATATATATATATATATATATATATATATATATATATATATATATATATATATATATATATGACCAAGGAGGTTGTAGGTGGGAGTAGGGTCGAGTGGGCGTATCTTGCCTCACCTTTCACAACATTTCCATGTTGTCCCACCTTGTTGCCCCTTGAGTTGTACATGCAGACAATGGTGTGGGAAAGTTTCGCTGCCTGTCTCAATCAAAGTCTTCGATTAAAAATGCTATTTAATAAATAAGACGAGCCTTATAACCTCGTCAACGAGAGCATGTAACAATAAATACAAAGTATTTTGCTCTATACAAATAGTTTTTTTTAAATGACAAATATAGTTTATTTACATGGTAACTTTGTTTATTTGTGTGAAGGTTAGATTGGACATTGTTTCCTACACATCTAGTTTAGTGGATAGTTCAATACACACACAATGTGTTAATCCAACCAATAGAGCAGGCGTAATTGTAAATTGTATGTGAAAAGAAAATTCATGGATAACCCTAAACTCTCATCTGTGCAGGAGATAATGAGTTATCAACAAGTTTGTAGTTGATTCAAGCTGACAGAATACAATGTTATCTCATTTTTCCTAATCTTATGAGTCTTGTTAATTGAATATTCTATATGAAACGTCAATATGCAGAAGAAGAAAAATTGCATGTTACCTGATCTGTACATGTCCACGTCTTTTGCGCTTTGCACTAAACGTGATGATATGGAATAAACAACGTCTTGTGAGGTGTCACCTTTACTTTACATTCTATGAACATTCAAACAAGTGACTGCACATATCAAGAGATATGAGGTGCGTTCAAAAAATTATTAGAACGGAGATTACTCACAATGGTCCATGAAACTGAAACTATTATATTTATCAAAATGCTTATATAATTGGAAAAGAAACAGCTTTTTAAAAATTACCTCCGCCACTGAAGGTGGGCGACCCTTATGTTTTCACCCATCTGTCTGTTTGTCTTTGAACAGGATGTCTGAAAAGGTTATGGACAGATTCGGATGAAACTTTGTGGACCGGTTAGTTGTGTGACACGGACAAATCAATTCGATTTTGGTGAAGATTTGAATTCGGATCCAGATACGAGAACTTTTAAAATTTTACAAGTGCTTCTTCACCATTGAGAGATGTGGCCAAAAACGTAATATACTGTAGCATGATGTCTCAAAGTTGTGGACGAGTTATGATGAAACTAGGTGGATGAGTTGGTTAGTTGACAAGAACAAGCCGATTCGATTTTGTTGAAGGTTCCGATCCAGATCCGGCCTATCAGAGGGATACAACATGTAAACTGTTCAGCCTGGTGGAGGTACTGTATATGCTCTTCCAAGTTCCGTTCTAGGTATTAATATATATATATATATATATATATATATATATATATATATATATATATATATATATATATCTTCTTCTTCTTCTTTTGGCTGCTCCCTGTTAGGGGTCGCCACAGCGAATCATCCGCATGATCCGCATAGTGATTTGGCACATGTTTTACGCCGGATGCCCTTCCTGACGCAACCCTGGTCGCATCTTACGACACAGGGATATGGTACACCTATTTTAACCGGGGTATACACCGGCCCAGTACACTGGTACTCATTTCGCCGACCTCGGAAGGATGACAGGCTGAGTCAACCCCCTGGTGTATTAATTCAGTGGCCCAACGGGGCTTGAACTCAGGACCTTTTGGATCCCAAGCCGCTGCCCTAACCACTGCGCCAACACCAGGATATATATATATATATATATATATATATATATATATATATATATATATATATATATATATATATATATATATATATATATATATATATATATATATATATATATATATATATATATATATATATATATATATATATATATATATGTAGACATTTAGTAAAAAAAATGTTTCTTGGATTAATTTTGAATGTCTCAGTCTGATAACTTTTTTGAACATCCCACATAATACGATACAGACCAGGATCGGATTCCAACCTTAAGAGTAGCATTCAGTTGCACCAATTTGAAAAGATCTAAATCAACAATGAGTCATCAATAACCATTCTTAATGAGTCATCGGAATAAGCATAGACTTGATTTCAGATTCAAATTATTACTTAAGACCAAAACAGAGGGTGGAGTGAGTGATCAGACCTTAATTCCATGTGGTGGCAAGATACGTTGCTGAGCAATGGATATGGAGCTCTCCTCCGAGTGGTGAAAATAATATGATGATGACACGGGTTACAATGACCTGCACCAGCTAAAGGTCTAAAATAAAGAGACAAATGAGACACCCAGTAAGTACTGTGACCCTTACTGGAAGTGACAATGTTTTTACATGGCAATAATATGGGTAATACTGCAGTAACATTCCACTGCCAGAAAACGACAATTTAGACTTTGTTTCTCAGCTCGAAGGCACACCTTATGAGGGTTTCAATATGAAAAAGTAGAAGCAATATCAAGAGGAAAGAACCATTTATCTCAGGATGTGAATGTGTGTATGTATATATATATATATATATATATATATATATATATATATATATATATATATATATATATATATATATATATATATATATATATATATATATATAAATATATATATATATATAAATATATATATAAATATATATATATAAATATATATATTTGCATATATATATATATATATATATATATATATATATATATATATATATATATATTTGCATATATATATATATATATATATATTTGCATATATATATATATATATATTTGCATATATATATATATATATATATATATATATATATATATATTTGCATATATATATATATATATATTTGCATATATATATTTGCATATATATATATATATATATATATATATATATATATATATATATATGCATATATATTTATATATATATATATATATATATATATATATATATATATATGCATATATATTTATATATATATATATATATATATATATATATATATATATATATATATTTGCATATATATATATATATATATATATATATATATATATATGCATATCAGGTCAGGTATGGGAGCATGTGCCAGAACAGCGCGTCGCTGCGTCCACTTTCCGCCGGTACTCCAGGGGCCTCCGTCTGGCCATCCCCCAGGCAGATGCCAGGCCCATCCCCATCTCCTTGAGATGATGGTCAACCTGCTGCAACCATGAGGCACGTGGTCGGCCCACTGGCCTCCTCCACTCATGAGACTCCCTCGCTGAGAGAATCCGGTGAGCAGGATCAGCGTCAGGAAAACGAGCCACATGTCCATACAGCCGCAGCTGACGCTCACGGACTATGCAGGTAACAAATCTCATCCGAGTCTCTCTCAGCAACCGCTCGTTGGACACAAAATCCGACCAGCGATAGCCAAGGATTCTCCGAAGAGACCTGGTACCAAAGGAATTAAGTCTCCGTCTCAGATCCTTGGTCAAAGTCCAAGTCTCGCACCCATAGAGCAAGACTGGAAGTACCAAGGACCTGAAGACTCGGACTTTCGTCCTCCCGCACAGGTACCGGCAGCGCCACACCCCATGATCCAGTGAATCCATGACTCCCAGGCCCGACCCAGACGTCTATTGACCTCCGGCTCACAACCTGCGGAGACATGAATATCACTGCCAAGGTAAGTGAATCTATCCACGACCTCAACATCCTCACCACAAACAGACACAGACAGGACAGCAGCATCCAAGATGTCACCGAAAGCCTGGATCTTTGTTTTGACCCAAGAAATCCGTAATCCCAACGGCTCCGACGCCTCATTCAGCACCTCGAGGGCCCCCAAGAGGATGTCTAAAGTCTCCGCAAAGATGACTGCATCATCTGCAAAATCAAGGTCCGAGATCTTGACATTGCCAAACGATGCACCGCAACTTGATCTCTCCGACATCCTCCCAAAAATCCAGTCCATACAAGTGCTGAAAAGTGTGGGGGCAAGTACACATCCCTGACGAACTCCAGTAACAACTGGAAATAAGTCAGAGGCGGTACCACCACACTTCACAGCACTCTCAGTACCAGAGTAGAGTTCAGACATCAGATCGATCAGTTTCGGTGGCACCCCACGAAGACCAAGAATCCTCCAGAGGACATCCCGATTCACTGAATCGAACGCTTTACAGAGATCAACATAGGCTGCAAGCAGCCCCTGCCGAAACTCTCGTCTGCGTTCAGTGAGGACACGAAGAGCAAGGATACGGTCAATCGTTGACCTCTTTGGTGTAAAGCCTGACTGCTCTGGACGCTGGTGCTCAAGCAGATGGTGGCGAACCCTATCAAGAATTATCCGAGCAAAGACCTTGCCCGGCACTGAGAGCAGCGTCACCCCTCGGTAGTTGTTGCAGTCTTGGCGATCACCCTTCCCTTTCCAGAGAGGGACAACAAGGCCCCTCTTCCAGTCAGTTGGGATGATGCCTGTGTTCCAGGCAGAGCACAAAACTGCATGCAACGACGCGAGTGCAGCATTTCCACCAGCCTTGAGAAGTTCAGCATGGATGCCACAGATCCCTGGAGCTTTGCCCCGTTTCAACTGGTTCACCGCAGCCCGTGTTTCCACAAGCGATGGTGGACCACAGTTGATTCGAGGGTCAGCAACAGGGATTGTAACACCCTTGACGTCCAACTCGACAGTTGGGGGATCAGCCTGGTACAACCGCTCAAAGTAACCGGCCCAGCGGGCCTTCACTTCAGACTCCTCTGTCAAGAGCCTACCACTCTCTGCTCGAACTGCAGTGCTCCGAGGGATGGGCTTGGATGAACGTAATGCGCGAATTCCCCTGTAAGCGGGATGAGAATCACCTGTCCACAGGTGATGCTCTACCCCTCACAGATTCCTCGCACATAGGCCTCCTTGTCCACCCTCAGTGCACGTACAGTTTTACGCCTCAGCTCCCTGAACAGCTCAGCTCTGCCATTCAGCCTGGCCCTGCGACTCTGGTCAATGGTATCCAGTGTCCCTTGAGAGACAAAATTCTTCTTTGCCCTGCGGTGAACTCCAAGGCATCCACCGGCAACATCAAGGACGGTGGTCTTGAAGGTGCTCCACAACTCTTCAGGACCCCCAAAGCACCCAGACCCCCAAGTGTCCACTCAGCCTGTTCGCAAACTCCTCAGCTACTCTCTCATCCCTGAGCTTGGCAACATCCAGCCTAGGCTGGGATGGTACCATTCTCCAGGATTTAAGGTGCAGCTTTAGAGTTGCTACAACAAGCCTGTGGTCAGTATTGAGGAACTGAGCACTCCGGTAGACCCTGCAGTTCTGGATCATCCTCCAACGACCGTCAATGAGGACATGGTCAATCTCCTTTGCCACACCGCCAGCGTTGGAATACCAAGTCCAGCGATGAGCTTGTGGGCGCTGAAACCATGAACCAGCCACCCTAAGTCCATGACTTCTTGCAAAGTCAAGGAACTTAGTGCTATTCTGGTTCATAGTTCCTGACCCATGGGGACCAACACACACCTCATAACCATCCCTATCAGTTCCAGTCGATGCATTGAAATCCCCCAAGACTAGAAGTGTATCTCGTCTGGGGCACTGATCAACCACAGACTCGAGTGTGGCGTAGAATGCATCCTTCACGGTAAGATCACTCGCCTCAGTCGGAGCATAAATAGAGACCAGGGAAATGACACCTAAGGAGTGACGAATCCTTAATCTCATAATACGCTCGTTGACCAGTGTTACCTCAATTATCATTGGGGTCAGCTTATTGGACACAGCTACAGCAACTCCTTGGGTATGGTAACCATCAGAGCGACCAGACCAATAGTAGGTGTAACCACCCACCATTATCTCGCCGCAATCCGGTCTCCGAACCTCAGAGAGAGCTGCAATCCCGATGTCCAAACGCTTGAGCTCAGATGATAACAGAGACAGGTGATCATCCTCTCTTAGGGATAGGACATTCCAGGCACCCACCCGAAGGGACCGCCTCAGGTTAACCCAAGGAGACCGCCGTCTGGTGGACGACACCTCAGCACCACTCCGACACACTCTCCCGCAATCTGACCCAGGGATGTTACCCCGTGGTTTCCCTCCTATCAAAGATTGGGGGTCCCGAAGGCTTTGCCCCAATCCCATCATCCGGTGAGCTGCCCTGCGAAGGGAAGCTGCACAGGAGGTACTCCCACGGAGTGGGTTTTCAGATTTTTTAGCGTTTTTGCGTTTTGCGGAATGAAGCGTTTTACGGTGGCTGGAGTGCAAATCCTGCCACCAACCTCCTAATAAGAAGTAACCCAACTGCAGGAGGACGTCCGCAGACACAGTTGGGCACTAGATATGGATGGCCGTTGGCTCACAAGGAGCTCCTCCGCCCTTTGATATATACATACATATATATATATATATATATATATATATATATATATATATATATATATATATATATATATATTTGCATATATATATATATATATATATATATATATTTGCATATATATATATATATATATATATATATATATTTGCATATATATATATATATATTTGTATATATATATATTTGCATATATATATATATATATATATATATATATATATATATATTTGCATATATATATATATATATATATATATATATATATATATATATATATATATATATATATATATATATATATATATATATATATATATATATATATATATATATATATATTTGCATATATATATATATTTGCATATATATATATATATATATATATATATATATATATATATATATATATATATTTCTTCTTTTTCTTTCGGTTGCTCCCGTTAGGGGTCGCCACAGCAGATCATCCGTATGATCCGCATAGTGATTTGGCACATGTTTTACGCCGGATGCCCTTCCTGACGCAACCCTGGTCGCCTCTTACCACCTATTTTAATATGGTACACCTATTTTAACCGGGGTATACACCGGCCCAGTATACTGGTACTCATTTCGCCGACCTCGGAAGGATGACAGGCTGAGTATATATATATATATATATATATATATATATTGAAGTTTACATTCTTTATCTCTCCGAGTAGATCATTTCACGAAATGGAGATTCCCTTGAGGTCTTCATTCATGAATAAGTATCTAACACTGAAAATCGAGCTGGCTGGGTAGCCTCGAGGTACACACACTCGTCTCTAAGCTGTTTTGCCTGGGTTGGAATTCCGACCCAGCTACAAACAGTCATCCTGGTGTTCCACAGGCAGGGTGATCCTATCAATGTGTGCCGTCTCTCAGATGGACGTTAAAGTGGATGTCCCATCTGCCTGCATTAGTTCGTGGCCGTTAAAGATCTCACGGTGTCCTTCGTAAAGAGTAGGCGAGTAGTCACAGTTGATATTGAATGACAAATTCCTGCACGCCCACTCTCGGTTGGGGGGGGGGGGGGTAGGGGGTGGGGTTAGCTGATGACCTGACACTGAGAACCCCCAGCACGTATGCAAAATCTGATGGAGATTGGCGCAGAGGTTTTTTTCTATGATTTTCAGATCTACACACACAAACACATGGAGAAATGCCTTGTGTGGGGGGGGGGGGGGGTTCCAACCATGCCCGAACCCTGGGTACCCACACCACGTTTGGCCAGCCAATTTCTTTCTATGATTTTCAGACTTACACATTCAGATATCCAGCATTTCTGAGTGGGGGAGGGGGGATTTGGGGTGGGGTTTATGCCCTTGACCTGACCCTGGGTATGTCCAGCACATATGCAAGTTTTAGATGGAGATTGGGCCAGCCATTTTTAGCTCACCTGGAACATAGTTCCAGTGAGCTTATGGGATGGCGCGCCGTCCGTCTGTCCGTCCACAAACACTTGCACCTTCTTTTCTGAAACTACACATACGATTCCAATGAAACTTGACCACAACCTTCACCACCCATGATGTACCAAAGCTTGTTCATGACATTAAAAAATGAGGGTCTGAGGGGGTCTCTGGAGGGAGTTTATGGTGGGGGGGGTTGCCCCCTCCAAAATAGGTATTTGCTTTCTTCTGAGAAACACTCACAGTTGCGATGAAACTTGTCTACAACCTTCATCACCTGTCATATAGAAAAGATTGTACACAATATTAAAAAAATCCGGGTCTAAGGGGATGTACGGGGGTGGGCGGGGGGCGGGGGGTGGGTGGGGGTTGCCAACCAAAATATGTATTTACTTTCTTCTCCAAAACTACACACCCAGTTTTAATGAAATTTGACCACAAACCTTCAATCATCCATGATGTACCAAAGTTTGTTCATGGGATTAAAAAAGTCTGGGTCCAAGGCATTATATGGTGGGGGTGGGGGTAGGGGGTTGCCCCCCAAAATAGGTATTTGCTATAACATTGGTTTATTGGTACATTTTGCTGATCCCGTCCCACAATGCCTTCCTCCTTAGTATCATTATTCTACCAGGTGAGTGCCCAGGGGTATTGTCCCTATATTTATGCCTCCACTGACAAAGTTGCTGGAGGCATTATGTTTTCGGGTTGTCTGTCCTTCCGTACATACGTATGTCCGTCCATGCTAATTTTCTCTGCAACCGCTTATCCAATTGACACAAAATTTTCACCATCGGTGTGACGACTCATGTTGAATGCTTGTGTAAATATGATGTCATAGGTCATGTGGTATGGCAGCCATGTTGGAAAAAAGGAAAAATTTGGACCTCTGTATCCCTGAAACCACTCCGTGGGAAAAATTGAAACTTGGCACATGTCAAGTACTTTGCATGGGGAATGTGATTTTTTGATGATGTCATAAGTGGCTTTGTTATGACGTCATAATTGCATACATCGAACGCTTTATCCGATCAGTATGAAAACTTTTGAGGGTCATCTGGTGCTAAATTGAATTGGTGGGAGGGAGGGGTGGGGAGAGGAATTGACGTCATCGGTCACATGGTTTGGCAGAAATATTGTTTTTAACATAGAAACCTTCAAAAATCTTCTTCTCTGAAATGGCTGAACAGATCAAGGCAAAACTTTACAAATATGATCACCTATTCATGAGGAACAAAACATTCTCTACCTATGACATCATAGGTCACATGGGTTCGCAGCAATGATTTTTTTTGAAGAATAAACCTTTAAAATCTTCTTTTCCAGAAGGGCTTGACAGTTTGAGGGGAAACTTTACCCACATGTTCCCCCAAGCCTTGGTTATACCAGGGTGTTCACGAATAATTAATAGGTCACATGGTCTGGAATCGATATTGGATTGAACAAAAATCCTTTAAAAATTCTTTCTCTTGAACCACTTCATCAATCGACGTGAAACATCAAAATTAGGATCTAGTAGTCATGGGGAATATATGTTTTAAATTTCAACCTGATCGGACGCATGTTCTGGCAGGAGAAAATATTTACTAATTTAAATCTATGTTCAGGGATTTTTATGAAACTTGGTACAAGTATGTATGAAGATGTAATAATTTGGGTAGACGTATATCTGGCAATGTCGTGATGTTGAAGAGTGCCCTTCTGGTTACCTCCACCACCGGAGGTGGAAGGAGGTTATGTTTTCACTCCTTTCTGTCTGTTTGTGTGCAGGATATCTCAAAAAGTTGTGGGCGGATTCGGACAAAACTTGGTGGACATGTTGGGTGTGTGACAAGGAAGAATTGGTTCAATATTGGTGAAGATCCGAATCCTGATCGGCTACTATAATTTTTAAAGTGATTCTTCACCATCTGACCAGGTGTAGTGGCATGCACCTATAATACGGCTACTTGGAGGCTTGGGTTGGAGGATCGCTTGAGGACGGGAGCTCTGCTCTGCGCTGGGCCGCGCCATGAGAGGGTGTAGGGCAGCCTGGAATCATGGCGAAACCCAATCCTTATCCCTGTGTCGTAAGAGGCGACCAGGGTTGCGTCAGGAAGGGCATCCGGCGTAAAACCTGTGCCAAATCAGTATGCTGTTATGTATATGATCAGTATATGATCATACGGATGATCCGTATGATCAGTATATGATCATACGGATGATCCACTGTGGCGACCCCTAACGGGAGCAGCCGAAAGAAGGAGAAGAAGAAGAATTCTTCAGCATCCAGAGATCATGCTAAACTGATACATACCATGATATCTCAAAAAGTTGTGTACAGATTTGGTTGAAACTTGGTGGACAGGTTGGGAATGTAGCAACGACGAATTGGTTCGATTTTGGTGAAGATCTGAATCTGGATCCGGATACGAGAATTATTTAATTCATAGGGTGATTCTTCACCATTGAGAGATAGGGCTAAAAACGACATAGCACCATATAGCATGATATCTCAAAAATGTATTGGGCCCGATGGGTTTTCGTGGATCAGGCATTATGTGGTGGAGGTATGCGCTCTACCGAGTGCCATTCTAGTCTTCTACGTTTTTCTGACTACACATACTTACATCGAAAGAACTTTGTTCCAATAAGTCATCCTCATCAATAATCTGATTTTAAATATTACCTGATAAAATTGCTTGAAGAAAAGTTCACATTTTATCATTCAAATCAAAGTTTGAAGCAATACTTTAAGGTTGTGGTTCGTTATATCCAGAATATATTGATATGTGAGAAGCATCAGACTGGCAGGATAGTTGAGCGGTGTACTCCACCCACCTCTGAATTGTGTAATGTGGATTTGATTCCATTGAAATAAGTTCCAGCTACAAACTGATGTCTGATGCTTCGCAGGCAACATTGCGTCAAATGTATGGTATTTTACCAAAGGGATGTTAAGTCTGATGCCCCATCTATTAGCACTTCTTAGTGGATGCCAATACGTGCTGACATCATCAGTGGATTATAAACTCCTGCCTACTGGTCTATATCATTACTCGTCCTCAGCTGTTACTGCTTTCTGTTCTCTCAAGGTGTAGCGAGTGTTGCTGAGACAGTGATGTAGCGGATACGACTGCGGGATCACTTAAATCTATACTCGCATCAAGATGAACGCCCTCTTTTGGGAAAAGCGATGCCACATTAACAGTTTCTATGGATGACATGTACTAAGCATATTAAAAATACAGATGCCTCAAATTGAAAGTTTAAAAAAAAAAAACTTCTCGGCATGCCTGTCTTCGTTTTGTATACTTATGTAGCATGTTTGCAAATACGAGCAGTCTGGGAGATGCCCTGGTTGATTATTGGGTTCCTAAATGTGCAATGTACATTCCTGCACCATGATCATCGAGGAAAACTGCAAACTTGAAGACCTCCTGGGTCTGCCTTGATATTACCTTAGCCCCATTTAGAATGGCATCATATGTGCGCGTAATTGCGTCATCAAAGTTTCACTTATTACCAAACGTAGTTGATATTTTTGCCGGTCTTTAACAACAACACCCAACACCCCTAATCAAGGTACGACTTTCAAACGTGCAGCGGAATATTACATATAAAGTCCACAACTGACACAATTAAACAATTATTCCACAAATTTATCTTACACCAATGTATGGATTCTCAGTCTTACTTCTATGTTATGTGGGGGATTCAAAAAGTTGTAAGAACGAGGTATTCATAATACCTTTATATGACTGAATATGACTGAGTAAAAGTATAAATATGACTGAATGAGGTACGCGTATAAAGTTGAACAAACCAGTTGCACATTCTTGCAGTTCCATACTTCCCTTATAAACCGTTCAATGTTATTTTGAAAAATGTGAAATAAAGCAACAACATTTTGCACCTGAGTCGGGATGCTTTCTTTCACACATTTTCTGAAGGTACCATCCTCTCGACTCTGTTTGATTGGATACAATATAAAGCAGCGCTGAGACTTGTTTCAGGTCAATCTATCCATGCAATTCTGCAGGATGTATTGTGCAAATCAACAAGAGCTCAGCACAAGCTCTACCAGTTGGGAACGCAAGAAAAATTGGAGGGGGGTTGGCATGGGATTGGGGGGGGGGGATTAAGGAAATATGACAAAACAACATTTTTTCCTATTCATTGGCTGCTTTATTGAACTCCTCCCTAGTGGTTACGTGACTCAAGCAATTACCTTGCTCAATCAGGCACACGCCTGCCAATACCTACGGTTTGGGAATTGTACGTCGGAAAAGATTAGCCAAAAATGCCTCTAACGTTGTGCACCTTTTAACAATCAGGAGAAGAGCCTTGATTTAAACCTCGTGTCGAAGTTTCAAGCCAATATGTGCGTGTGTCGAATTCCTGCTTTATTAACCCATCGCGTGGTATCAGAGATGGTAATTCGGACACCAAGGTGGGCCAACAGGTGTAATATGAAGCATCGATCAAAAAAAATAAAAAAAAATAAGTGAATTTCAAATGTTTGCAGGCAAAGGGTTACAACAGATGCTCTTCAAAAATGCGCTGACATTATTTATGGATTCTAATTGCGTTTGACCTGTGAAACGCAATTTCTACATCATTCTGTGGGGTTGTGCAGCAGGTCTTGGCAGAGGAGAGATGCAGCCATGAAGCTGGGCCTGCCAGAATTAGGAGAGCGTGCTTTGAACGAAATGGCTGAGCAGTTATGAGCTGCCTAGTAATCACTTAAAATCTCAGCTGAAGAAATGCCTCATTGTGTGGGCTCGTGCCTTAAACTTTATTCCTGGTGGGAGTGCGCGAGATGACGGAAAGAAGCATTGGCATAATAAAGATCGAGTAAAGCAATGAGAACATCTCTCTCCTAAATCCACGAATAATTCCGCGTCTTCAATGGCTTCCTTCATCCGTAATCTGCTCACTTACTAGGTTAGAAGCTTTGTTAGGGTTACTGGCGACGCGTTTCTTCGTGTCGATTGTACAATCAAACACAAATGGAGAAAGGTTGACTGATGAAATGAAAATAGGTTTTCATAATAAAGAAGCTGAGAGTAATTAAAGATAAGAGGGGGGGCAGGGTATACAAGGCAGCATAACTTATTTAATGACCGGATTAAGCATGACCTGATTAAGGAGGGCAAAATGAAAAAGAGATAGTAGCTATATGTTATCTAAAAGACAAATACAGACATTGAATGGTACAGGGAAGCAAGCGGCGACGAGGAAAGTTGAATGTAAGACGTAAAATAAATCAATGTAGTACGTGTTGAGAATAGAGAGAATTTTTTTGTTTTTTTACATGATAAAAAAAAAAAACCCCAACTACAGAGGAAGAACAACAAAGTGCGAGATTGCGGGCTCGTTTTGGTAGAGCTTACATTTCCCAAGAGCTGGCAAAGGGAGTGGGCTTCCTTGAACAAGACAACAAACGGTTATTTGCTTCAGCTGAACAAGAGTGAATGCATCTGGCTGACATGATGGGAAGAAGGTGGGATTTGCGATGATACATCTGTTTGTGATCAGAACACAGTTGGTCTTCTTCGGTTGTAAGCACCTTTGGGGCAATGTCTTTGGCTCACACATTCTATTTTTCAACTTTATTGCATCTTTCCCTCCCAGGCAGGCCAGGTTTCCATCAATAAGACGCTTTGACGAGGAAGGCCCTTCAGCGGAAGGGGAATGTTTGAATATCACTTCAGTCAAAGTGAGAAGCTCTTGTTTGGAAGAGGTTAGGGGAGGCCATTTTGTCGGATTCAAACAGGCGTGTGCGATAGTCATTCCCTCAACAGCTCAGGTGCATGCAGCGTGACCTGTGCACGAATAGGTGCGTTGAAATTAAACCAAACTACTCGAAATGCACTATGACGCCGAACTGGGATTGGGATAAAAAAAAAAAAATCAAGGATTATTGGAAGGAGCTGAAAAGTACAACTCCAGGTGTGAAAACAGTGTAAGAAAAGCTTTGCGGGAGCAATGCAGTCCTAGATTCAAAGCCCCCCAGCAGAGTTGCAAAGTATGGCAGTTGGTTTGCGATTCAGCAACAGTTCCCTGGACGAAGGTTTCTCCATAAGGGTGTTCACTTCACGGTCAATATCACAAAGGCGACTTGTTAGACTGCACAGTGACTTCCTGTCCTTGCATTCATGCATGTTCCATGGCAAGGGTTCTGCTCCTCATACCTGTGCAAATGTCTTTTAGTTATGGCTCTGGAAAATACAAACAGCTGGTTATGGGGGTGTTGTCCAACATCACCCCCGAGTATGCCAGACACTCCGGGCCCGAATGTCGTTTTGGCCGATGGCTTGCTCAATCAGTCGAGGAATTTAGCCATAAGCCAGAAGAGTTAAATTTCATTCCTATGATTCAGATACAAATCAGGGTGAAGCATGATCAAGCATCGTCCTGTAAATAAAATTGTTGCAATACCTTTGATAATAATCCCACTAAAGGATATTTTGTTCGAGAATGGAAAGTTATCAAGTCATTGTGGTATGACGACATTAACGAGCCCAGTTTTTTAAACTTATATTTCAGCATAAGCTTCATTACATTTCTAACTTTTTTTTAATGAATTATGGTTGGAAATTCCTGCAGCAGGCAATTTTGAAACTTACCTGAATCCAAGTTATATACACGTGAGACGTCAGTGACTTTGGAGCCATTTGTCTGAGCCAATTGTCGGACAAGGCCCCGAAGTCACAGAGGCTCCAAGTAAGCTGCAGATTGCACCCAAATGGTTTTAATTTGACCTACCAAAGCTAAATTAGCTTTGTGTATGGGAACATAAATCGAAAATTGAATAATTGTGGCTCAGATTTCCAGCATTCTGCAAGAGCTGTCTTGGCTAATGAAGACTTAATGAGAAATTAATCGGAAACAGGTCCATAAAAGGAGCCGCGTGTCTGGTCCGAATGGTTCTGTAGTGGAGATCTGTGTCAATGCTCGACGCTGTCCTTCTCCTTTCCTAACAGGGACGAATCCCAGTGTTACACCCCATGAGGCCCCGACTGCTGCCACATGCTTATCAGCGAGCAGCAAGGCTGACCGCACTGTCTCAGCAGTTTGGGAACATGTGTTTTGGATGCCCGACGTGACAGATACTGCAACCTGAACATTTGCTCCCACCATGCTGAGAACAGTCTTTTTAGTTGCTTATCAGGAAACATTTGGCATGCTTGCTGTAGATAGGTAAGAATAGATACTGCTAGGGAATTTCTCAAGGGGTTGGGTGGGGTGGGGTCTCTACAGCAGAGAATGATACCACTGTATTGCGATGTGATGACAAAAAAATGACTTGTTCCAGAAGTATGACTAAAGCCAACAAACTATGATAGACCAATCACAACAACATTCGTTATGCACCTATCATATAGTCTCTGGATTGCTCAACTTCCATTTGATTAATTAAACCAAGCTGCTGTATGAGCTGCTTCGCAAAGTAAAAAAAAAACAAAAACTGAATTTCCAAAAACTAAGATTTACTAGAAACTGATGATTGTAAAAAAAAAAATAAAAATTCACTTTCAAGTCTTGATGGAATTGAAAATGGATCAGAAATTCACAAATGAAAACTTAACTGAATTTCCCAGGAATTTCTGGGGAGGCCGCCATGTTGTGTTGATGAAGATCCGTGAAACACATGAATGGGATGTCACCGACGTGCTTTTGGGTCTACACTAGTCTATAAAACACACGTGTGATGATGTCACGTATGCTTTTCGCCCGATGGCAGACGATGCATGGCTGCTTCCCGCAGAAAGCACTGAGAAATTATCTGAAAACAAATTTGCTGCTTAATCGTGCAAAAGATTTTTTTTTTAATTCAGAATTTAAGTGCAAAATGAAAGGTGATCAAAACTAGCCATTCTCGCTCTTTCAAACACACCTTTTTGTTTCACTCTCTCGGTGAAAAGGTGTCCGTTTTGTTGGCTGTTTCCTATTTTTGTTTGATTATACATAAAGGACAGTCGTTTGAAAGGGAAAGCATGTCAGCTCGGCTCGTTAGAACGCACTCTGCTCCACGGCCCTGCAGTTCATCGCCGTGGTCGCCTGCCGATGTACGCCGCCGTTTTGATTCCGATAAAGAGCCACCACTTGCCGGCAGCAACCTCCTGGTGGGGTCAGCCCGCTGTCTGTTCCCACGCTCACACAGAGAGCCACGGAGAGACAGGCCGCAGAACAGGCCATGCGACCAAGCAGACACACACACAACCAGGCCAGGGGAGCTGGGGGAGAAGGGAGCGGGGGCTGTACGGGCATTACCGCCAGGGAGACATTACTTTCAGGTGAACAGGCACGAATGTGAGGACGCAACACCGATTTACAGCAACCAGAATCAATGGCACTCGCCAATCCTGCCTCCCGCTGTCGCGACTGTTCGGCACCATACAGAGTGCCAGTACAAAGGCTTTCCCTCGACCCTTATCTCAAAACGCTCGCACCGTCCCCCCATTCCCTTTCCCTCTTTCCATTTTCAACCCCTCAATGTCCCCCTCCACTCTCTGACCACCCTTCCATACCCTAAGAACCTTCACTCCCCAAGGCTGGAGTCCCACCAGATGACATGGCAAAGAAGGAAAAAGAAACCACCAAGGTTCCTTCCAAAAAAAAAAGTTCCCTTGGCTCTCATGTGTCTAAAAACACAACAAAACCACTGGGGTGTTACATTCTTTCAGAAATTAATGCAGTAGGAGGTTGGTGGTCATTCTTCAACAATTTGTTGAGGTGTTTCACAGAGCACAAGGAAGACAGCCAGGTCGTTCAAACGCAAGAGAGCGCCGACCAATCGAATGACAATTTACTAACATTCTAGAATTCTTTAAAGATGCACATTCAAACGGAAATAAAGTAGGCCATGCCTTTGAAGTGACGTTTGGCTGGTTTTTTCCTGGGAATTTTTCTCCCCGGATAGCGGCGAATTTGAGAGTAAATATCTCCCACTAATAATAAAAAAAAAAACTACAGCCCCTCATGCAATCTTTTCGGAGCATTAGGGAGTGGGAGTCATTGAGGAAATCGAGGAAGGTTGGAATAATGGTTAGAGCATCCGCTGTGAGGCTGCGAGGTCAGAGGTTCGATTCCAACTGGACCTGAGCCCTGGCAATGAGTAAAAATTGCATGAGCTTCTTCCTTGCTTGATGCTCAGCATTTGAAAGGATAAGAGTGTGAACAACCCCCAAGGGTTGGCATCCACGGGGAGGAGGAAATTCTAACTTAATTGCCCCCACTGAGTGCGGAGAGAAAAGCGATGTTGTCATAAACGATGGTGTCTCTGGTACCCAGAGTGCTCTGTGAAGTGACGTCACTTCACACAAGTTCAGAGGCTTTGTTTGTCTGAAGTTAAGTGTGGTGTCGTCTCATGTATTTGTCTATATGTGAAGGTGTGATTATGTGTATTCTGCTCCAATGTGAGCCTTACCCCCTGGAAGCCAAAAAAAGAAGGGAATGAAAAAGGACTGGACAAAGGAAAGTAGGAAGGTGATAAAGAGGAGGGGAGAACGTGGGGTCAAAATGGAGGCCTTTTGAACGTACTTAGTAAGTAGTTGGATCTTGATGTTCGTTCATTTCAAGCACCTATCATGAATCAAAATATTCCCTTCAATGCAGAGCTCCCAACAGCATTTATTATATCAGTTCAGATTTTTCTTTTAAAGCCTTTTTTTAATGTCCCTGTACCTTTTTAGCAAACCCTGGTTCCTCTTTTTTGTGTACTATCCTCATTATCATTACACATCACACCTTCTTTACTGTACGGTACTCCGATTCTGATTATGATGCATCAGGGTTACACTGGGTGGTTTGCCATTGCTTTCCAGCAGTAGTTAGGCAGGAATTTGTAATTTGTTCAGTGTGCCAGTGATAGCTTGCCGACTCTTCATGAAGGATACCTTCGGATCTTTAACGTCTACGAACTAATGCAGGCCCACGGGACTCCCAGTTTAACGTCCATTCGAGGGACGGAACACACATTGAATCTTCCTGCCGATGAAATATGACAGTTTATCGCTTGGTCAGGAATCAAACCCAGGCTACACAGCTTAGTGGTGAGTGTGGACACTTCTCGGTCATCCAGGCAGCCCCTTTACTCTTCTACTTTGCAATATATAATCTAATCCATCCATTGTATTGGGACCACACTCCGTGCAGCGCGTTGGTGCTGGCTAAGCAGTCTCCTGGGCTATTGGGCGCAATCCCGAATGGGTCAGCACTCCAACACAGGATACTCGAATGGCTCAATCATCCCAGCAAGCTGGTACTCATTTTGCCGACCTCGGAATGATGACAGGCTGAGTCAACCCCACCTGGTATTAATTCAATGGTCCAGCAGGATTTGAACTCAGGACCCGAGGATCCCAAGCCCACCACCCTAACCATAAAGCCAACACCAGGCATACTTAATCTAATGCTGTCGCGTTTTATTTTCTCAAGGTATTCCTGATTTACTTTTTTTAAAAGAATGTTAACAATATTTTACACTTTAAACACCCTTTTTGTTCACTCTCCTTTCACCCTTTAACAGAATAATCACACTGCTTTTACTTCTTCGATGTAGGCCAGAGACGAGTGATAAACTCTCATGCGTAATGTAAGGCCAAAGCTACCCACTGCAGCACGACTCGCTTACGGAAACTAAATGTAGTCTTATTTCAACACGACTACCAATCAGCATGGTGTTCAACAGGTACCTTTGAAACTTAACTAAAAACTCTTGGTCCAGATCAAAAAAACAATACCTAAGGTTCAGATCCAATTGGTAAATTGCACCGCTTTTTTTTTATTTCTTCCTTGATTATTCACTGCAGGGTCATTTTAACTGTAAGCAATCTGTTTGCAGGTCAGAAAGGCCTCAGTTGCATCCAACTCGTCTTAATGATAGATTGTATTGAGCTTGCGCTCAGCCACATACTGTGACTTTAAATGTCTGCTTTTAAAAAGTTATTTTAAGGAAGACATGAGCTCGATTTACCTTACAAGATTATGGCAGAGGTTGTTCTGGGTCAAGACCTGTAACCTGAAAACTGACCCAAGCTTTGCCAAAATGACAAGGTACTAAGTAACAGACCTGAATCAAACATATTGCTATTTTGGGAGCCTTAGTGCCTCCTATTCTATAGTTAGCACCACCGTGTAACTTTCTACATGGGGTTTCACATCTCAAATACAATTCAAAAACTCCACTGATTAAATATTTTATTAATTAATTTAATTGATGCCCCCTCCATTGCCCCCCTAGCCATCCTCCCACAAAAACCTTCCTTTGCTTGAGCCTTTTGTTATCATAAGATCAGGTAGGTAGTGGTTGCTGCTCGACAAATGCAAACCAATAAATCCTTGGGAAATAAAAAGTAGGATTGACATTGCATCAATGTCACTAGTTGCTAAATAGATTGTCCCGTGTCACGTGACATCTTGGCCTGCATCATGCCCCTGATGTGACAAAAGAAATATAGCAAACAGGCAGCTGCCTGGCAGAGAGATAAAAATCACACGCTGTCCAGCGAGACATAAAAGGATGCTTGTTCCTGTACCACATTACATAGGAAGCATTACGAGTCAGCGCAAACACAGCACCTTTCAAACGTTGTGTCATGTTGCCGAAGCAATCTGGGAGGAGTTGATCGATTTTGATGCACACGGGTCAAAGAAAACCACATCTTTAAAGTCAGAGCTCCAGAGACCTGTGCAGCATCTCTGCTTTTTTTTTTTTTCACCAGACTCTGTGCTCATGAGCTTTAGAGCTTGATTCATCTCACATCCTGACCCAAGGACATCGTCCGTCACATGATAGTCACTGCCCGTTTAATGCGAATTCCCAGCTTTAGCACAGGTAGATTGATTGCTGCCATGGCTTAAAGTGGTACGTAAACCTCTTCTGCGCATTGATCATCAAGAGCGGAGAGGTGATAGTAAACTTGTTCTCCCCCCCTCCATTGAAAGAAACAGTGCTTTGTGAAGAGTAGGTGGTGATCATCAAGAGCGGAGAGGTGATAGTAAACTTGTTCTCCCCCCCCCCATTGAAAGAAACAGTGCTTTGTGAAGAGTAGGTGGGCTATCGCTGGCATCCTGGCAAAATTCAAAATTCCTACCCTGATTTGCTGTCAGAATGATGACCCGTCCAGGATTGTGACACGAGCTTTGGCAAAACCGGCAAGGCTCTGTATGGAGTAAATGATTGAAATAAGTTTGAAGTATTTGTTTATATCATAGATAATTGTAATTAATGTTCAAAATAAATTTGATGAAAAAACGAATTTGCATCCTATCATCATCATCATCATCATCATCATCGTACCATACTATAACAGTGCATCAGTACTGCCAAGCAGTCCATAGGCAAGAGTTATGCTGAGAGGTTTGCTCTTGCTTTCACAGCATTCCCCCAGGACAGGAAGTCGTAATTTGTCAGGGTGCCGGCAACAACTCGCCTACTCCTCGAAGGACACCCTGAAGTCTTTAACATGCATCAACGACCAGTCCTGGCAGATGGCTCCTCCAGATAAACATCCTTCCGATGGACTTCATACACAATAATGTATGGCGACACAAGCAAAACTCCAGGGTGACCATTTATAGCTGGACAGCCCAGAGGAGAGCGCACATACCTCTTGGCTAGCTTGCCAACCCTTACATCTTAAACTGTGATCTGGATGACATCTGTTTTTTTGTTTTTTTTAAACAACAACCCATTCATTCATATTGTATGTTAAAGCTTTCCTTATAAGGAAGACACCACATCACAAACATCATCCCCTCCAGAAGTATTGAGGTTGACTGTGACTGAGAAAACAAATTTGCACCATTTCACCTGGCTAACATTCCAACTTTAGGACAAATTCCCCCACAAACCTCCCACTCGTTGGGAAACTGCAGCATGTTCAAAGGCCCTCATTAATTCATTTATAAATCGGCTCAGAGGACAGAGCTTGATTCAATTAATGCCAGCCCGTTACCTTCTTGTGGGTTGATCTTTGAAGTTGGTGCATTTAATTAGGCCCACAGAGCAGCCACTGTGTTCTTTAAACAAAGGTTTGCATTGCAGGGAATTTTGAACACTTCACAAAATGAAGGGCAGTGCAAGGTGTGATGGGAATATATATAT
>NC_140963.1:33310068-33322568 GCF_056783735.1 Eptatretus burgeri | reverse complement strand
TGAATAATTGGGTATTAAAAATAAATTGCGAATAATCGTAACTGCGAATAATATCGAACTTCCGGGTCATGCACGCACGGGCACGTGAGAGCGAAGAAACGGCCTGTGTGGTTTATTTATTTATTATTATTATTATTATTTTTTGTTTACGGGCACGTACGAGTAAAATAAAAGCTGTTTATGATTATGCAGAGATTCAACGAATCAAAAGCAGAGGTGACACATGATACAACTGACTAGTTGGTGGCTTGGCTTATATTATAAAACCATATAATTGTCAGACACAAGCAATTATGATCCGTTTAAAATCAAAATAAAATAAAAACATTAAATAACTGCCCCCTCGATGTTGTTGTTTGATTGTTTATAGTTATTGATAAGGATGCATACAGAGTTCTTTGGCTTTCTGAAATAAAAAATAAACAAATGGATTTAACCAAATAAATAACAAGATTGTTCATCGAGCATTACTTTGCTGCCTTCACAAAATATCTCATGAGATCTGATGAGATTCTCATGAGATTTCTGAAAGATAGCATATATTTATTTTTATTAAGGGTGATCGCTTAAAGGTAGAAAAAGCAAGGCAACCTCGAGAGACACATCAAGAGGTTACTTGGCCCATCATTATAGTTCCTTTCATACACACCCTAATAACAAGTCTTGTTAACATTGAATTCAAGGTCCAGCTGGTTAAGCAGGGAAGTACCGATCTGGCATGTCAACAACAGGAAGTTATGTTGAATCAGCCATATGGTGATGTGGAATGTTACACCGAATGACTGTGTATGTATTCAATGTAATCAATACAATAGGTGCATATACTGCTGTATTTAACTCTATGTATGTGAATGTGTGAGTGTGAGTGTGAGTGTGAGTGTGAGTGTTGTGTGTTGTGTGTTGTGTGTTGTGTGTTGTGTGTGTGTTTAGTACCATGCTATCTCGATGGAGAGTTTGGATTCTGAACCAAACGTTTACATCAGTGCAGTGAAGTGTCTTTTACTATGGTTTCCATGTGATAGATAATAATAATAAATTTAAAAAACAGAATTGTGGTGCTTTGGGATCAAATTGAAGTCCAAGGATTGTGAGGGTCAAAAGTATCATATTGAATTCAATTTGATACCCTTTCCTCCCCCTATTGTAAAATAAACAATTAATTTAATCTCCTAGAATGAGAGCATTTCCAATTACCTTTAGTGATCTTAGCTTTGCACAATTAACTTATAAGATGTGATCGTCATTTGTTTTTCCAATAAAACCGAGACCGGTGTATGCGATTCTCCGATCCTGCAATCACCTGCCTTATTGGGCCATTTTTCCACCAGAAACCATTGCCAAGAGACTACAGGAGACTCGTTAAGATAAACGGTTAAGTTCAATGGGCTCTCAAAGCATATTTGCTGCCTATTTACTTTGTGTTTATGAAATTGAGGTGGACAGTAGAGGCTGGCAGGATGGCCTCGAAGAACGCACATTCGCCTCTAAGCTGTTTACCCTGGGTTTGAATCTCAGGCCAACTATAAAACTGTCATCCTAGTGTTTCACAGACAGGGTGATTCATCAATGTGTGTGTGCTGTCCCTCGGATGGATGTTAAACTGGGCGTCCCGTCTGCTGGCATGAATTGATGAGCATTAAAGATCACACGGTGTCCTTCGCAAAGAGTGGGCGAGCTATTACTGGCACCCTGAACAAGTTACAAATTCCTGTACTGACTTAATTCCTGAGTCAGTGTGGTGATCAGAATGGCTTCGGCAGCACCAACGCTCTCCACAGGGTGAGGATGTTGATGATGATGATGATGATGATGATGATGATGATGATGATATACGATAAGATGAGTCGCACCTTAAAGATTGTGATAAATTGAGAAGATACATCGAGCTGTTGATCACCAAATTTTCCTATCTTTGGTCCTGTACCGCAGGATATAAAATTGCTGATGTTTAGCTGTGACAAACAACTTTTTCTTCTCCAACTCATGGATGCAAGAAGAAGTGGTATGGCCACAGTCAAACAGCAGTATTTTTATATCCAACCATATAAGACTCGAGGTGGGAGTGTTTTTAGATCCTCGTGGAGGATCTCTAAGTCTTACTCACGTTGTTGTTCTTGTAGGACTTTTTTTGTTTCACAGCCAACAGTTTTCATCGAAACTTCCTGAAACTTGGCGTATATATGTAAAGACACCTTGCACAGACAGTAACCATCTCCGATTTTGAAAATTATTCCGAGAAAAAAAAGTTATGACGTCAAATATCTCCGCGAATGGAAATCGCCGAAAAAATTATCTCCGAAACTAGGCAAGCTTTTTGAATTCTGTTTGCAGGAATCGAACAGGGCATTAGCAGAGATTAATTACCGCACATATGGTACATCACTATGACGTCATATCAATTTTTATGACATCATTCCTATTTTTTGACATTTTTTGTATATTTGTTTCATTTGTTTCACAGCCTACAGTTTTCATCGAAACTTCCTGAAACTTGGCATATATTTGTAAAAATACCCTGCGCAGACAGTAACCATCTCCGATTTTGAAAATTCCTCCTAGAAAAAAAGTTATGACGTCAAAATATCTCCACTAATGGAAATCGCCTAAAAAATTATCTCCGAAACTCGGCAAGCTTTTTGAATTGAGTTTGTGGGAATCGAACAGGGCATTAGCAGAGATGAATTACCGCACATATTATACATCACTATGACGTCATATCAATTTTTATGACGTCATTCCTATTTTTTGACATTTTTTGTTTCGCAACCCAGAGTTTTCATCGGATCTTCGTGAAACTTGCCATGTATATGCAGAAAGCGCACGCGCAGGCAGTAACCATCTCCGATTTTGGAAATTCTTCCAAGAAAAAAGTTGACGTCATAATATCACCGCGAATGGAAATCGCCTATACCATCATCTCCGAAACTAGGGAAGCTGTTTGAATTTTGTTTGCGGGAATCAAGCCAGGCATTAGCACAGATAATTTATCGCAAACCTGATACATCACAATGACGTCATAGTCGTTTTTATGACTTCATCATCAAGAGGACGAGGATCTTAGCTCATTCGAGCTCGTTTTCCTCATGTACTGAAACAAAGGGAGCAAAGTGGTTGTCGGAAAGGAAACACCATGAAGCATCGGATATTTGGGACAAAGGAACCTGGACTAGACTGTTCAATGGTGAGTGTTCTACTTTTGAGCTATCCTGTCAACCACCATCCTTTAATCACCGTAATCACCTGACCATGTGCAACAAACTCAGAAATGCGTCCATACCCTGAATTATGAGATTCCGTGTGTGTGTGTGTGTGTGTGTGTGTGTGTGTGTGTGTGTGTGTGTGTGTGTGTGTGTGTGTGTGTAAAAAGTCTACAATTATACTTTTTAGAAGTTTTCATATTTTCTAATGTCTACTTTACATGTTCACTTTGCATGCGTTAACATTTGAATGTCCTTGTAATTGGTTGTTTCATTATTTGATAATGCAGTTGGGGATGGATATTTAGAAAAGGAATACCAATAGAGTATAATGCTGAGCACAATCTTTTAGAGGGGTTTATTTGCAAAAGATTCACTTATCAAGTAAGAGCAGGCATTTGAGCTTATACTTTAACCATATTGCGAATTCACTGCAAATTTAAAATGTATGCTTAACCACCTGGCCTTCTTACCACCATTTCTGATTGATAGCCGCTGTCCAACATGAATGTTGAGCCTCCGATGGGAGATCATATTTGATCAGATTAGGTCAAAGACGACATTTCAGGTCAGTCATGGGAAACATAAACACGTGACAAGTATCCTTCAGTATTCCAGGATTAAATATTATTTTGAAAATCTACTGAATTACATTTTTTAAAAAGTCAATTGTCTGCAGTCCAACTCACAATACGCTGTCTTGCACGATATATGGGACACAAAAATGGTATTTACAGTTACATAACATTGCAACTTGAGAGTTCATAGAACACCTTCCAGTCTTGTGAAAAAAACGACACGGAAAGGGTCTTTTAAACTCTTGATTTGCTTTTCCGAGCATGATCTATATTTCCTACGAGCCACCATTTTGGCTGAATCGCGAAATTCCCCAACGCTGAGAGCAAGCGGAAAATTTGATTGGTCGAGGTAACAAACGTACAATGGCATATTTTATCCCTGCACTGCTAAACGGATGGTTTTTGAAAGTGCCAAGAAGGCGATTAGTGTTTAACTGTGTTGAAGTATATAAATAAATTGAGATAAAATAAAAGTTTTAAAGGCTGTAAAAAAAAAAAAAAAATTCTGAAGTTTACTGCTGTTGATGCACCATCTTTTACAACACCTTATTGAACACATTAAAATTGTTGTTCTTGCCTATTGTTTATGTCCTTTATAACATCCCTAGAAACAGTAAGTTTCCTGTTTGGAATGATTTTCAATTTGACTACCAGGCAGGCATACAGACAAAACAAATTACCTTACTCTTGTTTGCACATGTATGCCAGGGACGAGATTCCATACAATTTGCCAAATCCAGAGTGAAAAACACTGTGCAACTGCAGGTTTGTGCTCCCATTCATGCTCCAATTTATATATTTCAATATATATGTATATATATATATATATATATATATATATATATATATATATATATATATATATATATAAATATATATATGTTCAAAACAAAACATTCAATTATAATTAAGCAGTCCCTCAATCACAAATTGACATCTGTAGACAGACTGAGACACAGACAGACAAAGTGAAACAGTTGCTTAACCCCGATATTTGCTTCACGCGCATGGTGTGTTGACAGGTCAGCAGTGCCATCACCAATAAACCTCCCAGAACTATGACATCTTTCTCACCAACCAATGAGAAGTATCCTTGGTTACAAGAGAGAACAGGTAGGTCACCCAAATGAGTGGTCTCACCAATCAATGTGTTTTCACCAAAACAGGTAGTCCAATCAGACAAACACCATCTGTCTCTGGAGTATGCTCTCCCTCCATCCCTTCCCTTACTTCAAATTGCACCACAGCTGCCTCTGCTCGTGAGAAGGCTGAATGCCTCAATTCTGTGTTTGCTTCCAAATCTGGTGTCCCAACCCCTCGTTCTCTCTACCAACCCTACCCAATCGCACCCAACTGCTCCTTGGCTCGGTGTCTTTTACACCTGAGAAGGTGGAGAAGTGTCTGGCAAGCATCGACTCTATAATTCTGCAACTGAAGTGGATGGCACTAGCTCACATGTGATAAAAAATCTGTTCTGCTGCTCATACACATCCTCTTTCTGCTCTGTTCACCCTATAGTTTGTCCATCTGCATGGAAGTCAGCAAACATCACCGCATTACATACACATGGCACAAAAAACTATCCTCTTTACGACAGACCTATCAGCTTAATTCCAGTCATCAGCAAGGTCATGGAATTCCTCACAGGAGACATCAAATCCATCCTTTTCTATAACGACCTGATACTTAATCATCAATTTGATTCAGACCAAGTCACTCACATGGACACACTGATTCTGCTCTCCATGCAATGGATGGAGACCCTCAATGCATGTCAGACTTGAGCACAGTGCCGTCTTTTGAGTCAGCCGCCTCAACTTGCTCTCCAACCTCTCTGCCTATGGCATCCAAAACCAACCCCTCACATGGCTTACTGACTTCCTCTACTGTTGTAGTTTGTATTTAATACATGACTGTCAAAATAATCCTCACAACGCTGGAGTGCCCCATGGCGGTATTTTGATCCCCTCCGATTCCATATCTTCATCAATGATCTCTCTGACTCTCTGGAAAATCCTCTTTATCTATTTGCTGATGACTCCACCCTCTGCCATGACATCGCTCATCCTTCAGACAGGGAGGCAGCAGCCTCTTCCCTCTCTTCAGACCTTGAAAAAAATACAAGCTGGTAAAACACTTAGAATATGTCTTTCCATCATGACAAATCTCACACTCTCTCACTTTCTCAATCAGAAAGGACCATCTGGAAAACTCACCCATATACTTTATTTACAATCTTCTTTAAAGAGTTCAGTCACTTAAACCTAATTGGGCCTCGCTGTTAGCCATGATCTCTCTTGGGCAAACCACATTTCCAACCTGGCCTCCAAAGCCAGCCACTGACTGGAAATCCTCCGTCGTGCACAGTCCTTCCTTGGCACGCCTAAACTCTGAACCGCCACCACCGACAAGGCCTTCATGCTTGGTTTGATAGAGTATTGCTCTCTCCTCTCGGCTGGTGCCCCTGCCTCATGCCTTGCTCAGCTTGATGCTGTAGAAACCAAGGTCTGCAAGATCATTGGAATGTCCTGCGATGACGATGAGCTAATGGGCCTGTGACTTTCACAACACAGACAGGTTAATGGTCTCTTTGTCTTCTCCCACCTAATTTCTGGTGTTGCACCCTCTGCTCTTTCCATGCTCTGTCATCCTCCCCACCCCCTTACAGATTTCTGCAAGGAGCACGTATTTTGCCAGTATAATCCCCTTCTGGTAAAACTCTCATAATCCAGAATCACTTCTCACCTCCACTTATTTGTTCTTCTTTTTCCCACCTGTAGAACCAACTTCCACATTTTCTTCAATCTCATTCCCTCATTCAGGTCTTCAAGACAGCTGTTCATCCCCATTAAAAACCATGATCTTTTCTCCTACTGTTAATCCCCCACCCCCAAACCCACCCCTTTTGTGAGAGTTTATCGCTGCATCCATATTATCCACCCTGTGTCTCCAACCCTAGCCCTCATTCTTCCCCACATCCCATATTTCTCAGTCTCCCTCTATTTTGTCCCTCACCCCTGCTGTTGGTGTGTTTTCCCCCCTCTTTTTATATTCCGTCATGATCCATGATATGTTCTCACCCCTCCATGAGCCAGTACTTTGAAAACATACAAAACAGCACTTGATGGTAATTATCAAGTACACAACAAGAATATATATCCTGTTACGGTTCTAGGAACCGTATGCATTCAAACATACAGGTGCCCTGAAGTTAGTTATGCCGTTAAGTATATGTGTAGACAGAACCCCTCCTTGTGTGTAGTGGGAAATCGAAGGGGTGCGTTGCGACGTTTTTTTAGTTAGGGTAACAAATCTTTATTTCCCCTCTTATTTGGACCACAGTACCTTTTTCTTGCTTTCCGAGGTGAAATCTTTGTGAGGTACATTTTTTTTGGCGAGTGCAGTCACGCGTCAAGGGGACGGGGTCCCGGCATGGCCAAAACCCCACCCAGAAGGGGCGGACCCATGGAGGCCCTGTCCAATCAGGGTGAACAGTGACGTCAGTTTTGACCAAGGACCCGCCCCGCTGAGGGAGGTCGATGGACTACGAAGGGACCCTCTGAGACATGCATTCATTGGAGTTCAATCAAAAGGCTCAGTTCAGTTCTGCATTTGCTGGAGCATTCCTTGGAGTTTTGCTGGAGTCTTGAGTTTGGTGTACGAGGAGGATTGACAGACTGAGAGCTTTTTCACGAGTCTGTGGGTGGTGGTGCATTGCCGTTCTTCGTTGGTGGAGCGATCCGTCTGGTCCATTCCGATAACGACCGAAGACACCAGACCTCGACCGGGTCTCTCGCTGGGTCCTGTCCGCGACCTTGATCCCCGCCCTGGGACTCCGCTCCGCTTGGGTTCCTCCACGGACACAAGCCCCACGCGTGTGACTGCGGGCCGAGCTGCACGACCATTGGCAGGTGCCGCACTACGGAGCACCCCCTCCCTCCAACGTGCAGGTACCAGCCAAGCCGCGACCCCAGCTCGTTTCTCTCCCTGGCTGCGAGGTTCCTTGGAATTCACCTGAGTTTTATTTTCCTCTGTGTGTGTCAGTGTGTGTGGAGCCATCTGCCAAGTACAACTGCATAAGTGTTTTCGATCATTGTAAATCTCCTGTATATCTGTGATAAGCTTGCTCTGTGTCCTTCTTGCTGTAAATAAAACAATTGTAGAAATGTTCTCAGTTAGTTTCCGTCCTTTCTTTCATTGGTCTAGCATGGTTTGGATCTGAGTTTTAGCCGGGTCTTTGTTCCCGTTAATCTGCTCATCCAAGCCGGCACGGCTTTGGCAGTTCCGCTCGACTGCACCCGAACCGGAGTTGGTAGTCGCTAGTTGGAACTCTACCGCAGTCGGTAGAGTGACCCAGTTCGAGCAAGACGTGCCGAGGGCGTGGTTCCTCGGGAGAGGGCACCACGTGGTTAATTAGGTAAATTGGTTCAAGACAAAAGACCCTACACTACGCAGTGGAGGTATTGGCGTCCACGGTCGGTTAAGTGACCCGCCGCCTCACGGAGTTATCCGTGAGCGACAACCTACAATTCCGGGGAGTCTGGTGGGAGAGGACGTAACTTCCCCCACCTTGCGGTCGTTCTCGCCACCGGTCCCCAGCCCGCAACAATACTATTCTTCACAACCATGAAGTAGCCTGAGAAATGAACTTCCATTTATCGACAGGAAAATGTTATCCTCTCAACAAGGAAAGCCAAGCTCCTCTTTCCACTGTTTGTTTCTGACACCCACTTTGTGCTTAAAAGATAACAAAGAGCAAACGCGTCATATTATATGTCAAACACGAGCAGGAGTACCCGGCGTTGCCCGGTCTATTTTATGTGAGCCTAAAGTACATCCCTACACCTACTAAGGAATGTGGTCAGGGATCATTTCATATGATAATATCTTTCACATAGCTGCAAAGGCTGAGACACGATATATGGAGTGATTTTTTTTTTAACCCAAAAAACTAGCTTTTTCAATTTTTTCAAAAAAACTCTTTTTTTGCTTAAAACACCCCTTGGGGTTTAAACATGAACCTCTAAAAGTTTGATGAATATCCATTCAGCCATCTTTGAGAAAACGGGTGACACACAGACAGAAACACACCCAAACGACTCTAATAATATAGATAACATATATATATATATATATATATATATATATATATATATATATATATATATATATATATATATATATATATGTATATGGTTGTTTGGCAATACATTTTCATTAATCACCAATTTCCCTTAATAAGTGGTCATTTCACCTTCTGCACTAATCAGAAAGAAGATGGCTAATCAGCAGTGGTGTAAAGTAGTGAAAATAATCCTGACTTATGCTGGGAGCTGGGATTAAAACATAATATAACTTTGGAATGAGAAAGATCTCAGAACCGATGTTACGTGGCCAAATGTCTTTGTGACTTTCAGACAAACACAACGAGTTTTAATCATGTACCATTAGTCCAGCTATCTATAACTCATATTGAGCTTTTTATATTGATATGGAAAGTCTTTCACAAGCAATTAACACTTGTCAAAAGCTTACGTTTGCAGGCTGGCAGGATAACCTAGGTGCATGCTTACTCGAATTGGAGCTGTCCAGCCTTGGTTCGAATCCTGACCAAGCTATAAACTGTCTTCCTGGTGTTGCACTGGCAGGCCGATTCATCAATGTGTGTGCCGTCTCTCGGACGTACGTCAAACTGAGCGTCCCATCTGCTGGCATTAGTTGGTGTACGTTAAAGACCCCACGGTATCCTTCATGACCAGTAGGTGAGCTAACGCTGGCACCATGAACAAATTCCAAATTCTTACCCAAACTAACTGTTTGGAAAGCAATGCCAAGTGAACCAGCATAACCCTTGCCAAGAAACTGCTTCAGCAGCACCAACTCTCTGCAACAGAGTATGGGACAGCTCATCATATATTTTGTGATTAATCATAAACAGTACACCTATATGTTGAAAACATGAAAAACGTTGGTGCGTTTTGGAATACTGTGAGCATCTTGTTTGGAGAACTTTCCTAACACTCCTCATATATCTGAAGAATGGCAATGAAGTCATAAGTGCCAAAGGAATCAGTTTCCTTTCAAGGTGTAGATCAATGTTTCCTCAAAACAAATTTCCCCCAACTTCCAATCTTTGAGCTCTCTATTCAGCCAGGCCAAACTAATGGGAGATGTAAAGGGAAACGGCACTTCCATGGGTCAACCCACAGGAATTTGAGAAAGGACGTGGAAGCAAGAGCCGAACTTGAATCAATATGTTCTCTCGGACTGCTGCTGGGATTGATGCCACCAGCTGAACTGCTCATGGTAAGTGAATATTGTTTGGAACCAAGGAAACCGAAGGAAACTTTTGCCTAATTCACGTAAATATGCACATTTTCAAAGCTTCTTTGGCAAAGTCCATTGTCCATCTGCCACTTCATGTTGGATTTCCTTCAAATAATCACACCACATTTACTCGTGCGGTTTTGGTGTGCAGGTACCGACCGAAGGTATTTGTCTGAACCGTGTGATTGCGAAGATAGAAGAATCTGCATGGGTTGAAGTGCTATTCGTATTGCAATTTCATTGGCGAGGAGGTGTTAGCTTGTTCCAGTTTGGGTTTGTATGGCTTATTTCGAGTCGCATTACATCACACCAGCCATGCGCTTGGTGCAGTCACATTCTTATGACTTCCATTTTTAGTTTTTCTTGAACTATTGAAAAGGAGAAATTGAGAAAGAGCTCCTTTATGATCACAGAGATAAAAAAGATCGCTGGTGAACTTAAAAAATACCTTGTTTGACACATTCGATTTTCACTCAAAAAGTGCAATAATATAAAGTTGAAAACAAATTTGAGGATTTACTTTAAAATGTGGAATTTTGAGCAATATGGGAAGGAAAAAAATATATCACTTGCTTGGATCGTGTTAGTTGCCACACATGATGGCACAGAAACAGCTTCGGCCACCAGTTGGCCGAAGGAACAGTGTTATGTGAGTGACTAGCCAATGATGTCACTTCCCAAATTCAGGTCAGCAGTCTCATTGGTGGGCATTCCCCACATGACCAAAACATATGCGTTTCCACACGACAACTTGCTCAAGTGAAAGCATCTTAGAGACTATGAAAAGCAAAAGGTGTGTCTATAACTGAGTCTTTCCTTGTTTTGATCAGCGACTCGAGTGTACGTCCCCAAATTAGGGAACACCACTTGTAGACCAGGAGCTGAGAAAAGAACTACAGATTATTTATGGATAATTGGGTTGCCCTGTTTAGTTTTCTCATCTGAACCGATGGCTCATGATGGTTGGAAACTCCGGTTCAAATACCATACACATTATGTGTTTGTCCATAAATGTTTCCTCATGTCCTAAAATGAGACCCATGCATCTGCGTGTGTGTGTGTGTGTGTGTGTGTGTGTGTGTGTGTGTGTGTGTGTGTGTGTGTGTGTGTGTGTGTGTGTGTGTGTGTGTGTGTGTGTGTGTGTGTGTGTCACTCGAGGAAGAAAAAGCAGGTTGACCTCAGGCTTTAGCAGTTCTTTCTGTCATAGAATAATAAAAATGGTGCCGTTGGACAGCTAATAATCCATTGACTTGATTGGACAGCTAATAATTGATTGATTTACGTCCGTTTAATCAGAAGGATGCACGTTTTAAAAGCCCTCTTTTGGCCATTGAAGAAGAAGTGGGAATGGAACCTTCATGTAGCGGTTCAAACAGAAACGTTTATCATTCTACGAGAGCAGGAACCCTTTTGAGGAGGACAAGGAAGGAGTACACATAGTAATATACAGTCATACTCATCAAAGGAATAAAAAATATATATAAAGGTGCATGTAAGGAGCACACAAACAACAACAACAACAACAACAACAACAACAACCACAGCAGCAATAACAACTATTTGTTTCACTTCATTTTACATCCTTGAGACTCATAGATAGACATGCAATGTCGTTGTAAAGTCCAACATGTTGTCTTTTGATCAAATCGTACAGCGAAGTGACGGGTAGGTACGGCTCGTTCACATTAAAGTACCCAGCGGTGTCAGCTGACGTCCTTGCCCAGCATATCATTGATGTACAGGTTCCTCCATTAGCCTAAGATCAATGTAAAAAGAGATAAACCCCCAAAAATTAGTAGAATTCCAAATAAACGACATGGATGACTTTTACTGAAGATATATTTTACGGAAAAATATGCGTCAGGCCACTTGTCCGAAAAGTTAACGCTCATGTTTCTGCTTTTTTCGAATGTATCTGAACGTTAGCTGTGAATATGGCGTGGTCGGGCAGTAAAAATTCCTTCAGCTGCCACCTGCCAGCTGGATGAGACTTCCAAAATAGCTTACACTAAAAGCGGTGTGTGATATATACACTTAGTCAAGCCTCTCAATGCTACCAGGACTAAACTCAAGCTAAAGAAACTTCCACAGTACGCTTTCGATCTCCAACATCCCAGCAGGAAGGCAAGTGATTCGTACCCACTACGCCAGCTCTGGCTTCCTCAGGTACAACCGACTCTGCCAATTGTCTGAGACTTTTTCATGCAGCCTAGTAACAGCTGCTATTCAACCACAAACTTGCAGTGAGGAGGATGAGAGGGTGTTTGGGAGGTGGTTGGGAATGAAGCGATGGGTGGGGGAGGAGGAGGTGGGAGGTAGGGGTTGGTGGAAAGGATGGGGGATAGGCTAGTAATGAGTGGTGAATTTCGCATTGGCTTGCCATGATGATGCTCGGCCT
>NC_140963.1:33257568-33300068 GCF_056783735.1 Eptatretus burgeri | reverse complement strand
CATTAGGTCAAGTCACCTGTGCGCTACAGCTGTGCAGAGTGTTGCTACCTGAGGCTCAAAATAACATTGCGCCGTCGATATAGATCCGATAACGGGTCCTTCAACACCCCTTCATACTTCGTATGCCGGTCTTGCGGACCGTTTTTATCATGGTGTTCAACGCCTTTAAATTTTTTGCTCGGTCTATGTTCGAGGAAAATCGTACGAGATGTTTTGCATATATACGAGCAGCAATGTTTCCCTCTGATGTTTTAATGCATCATCGTGAAAATGGAACTGAAGATCACCTTTAATGAACGCTCTAAGGACTTATCCATAATAGTTCTGATAGTGCACATCGATGAGTGTTCGGTCGGAATACAGGACGCAGCACAAGGGGGTACACCGACACACCGAGTCCCGCTGGGGAAAGTGTCCGCGTAACTGACGCCCGTTGGGGAAGGCATCCGCACCCGATGTTCCTTGCGATCCGACTCCAAGCTTCTCTTTTACACCTCCTCCAGTGTTTGATTTTATTCGGTGATAGACTTTGAGGAAGAACCGGCGTACCGTCATGAATGAGCACCACACGTTTAACTGGCGCTCACCCTCAATCACGCCTTGTGGAGAACCGAGACGCGCAACGATACCTAAAGTCCACGGGAATGGGGTGTCGCCATGCCCCCTTTGCATGGAAGACACACAGCACGTGGAAACGCCGCACCTGCTCCTCGTTAAACAGTCCACAAACGGTGCGGGACGTATCGGGGACCTCCGCCACACTTTGACGCACCGGGAGCCCCTTTGATGGTCGCTCGGGCGACGCTGCGCGAATTCGTTCTCCCGGAGTTCGTTTTGTCCGCCCAGAGCTCATGGCGAATACAAAAGAGCGCTACTTGAAAGCAGAAGCCACACAATATTTCAAGCTTTGCTGCGCCACGGTTCCTCTTTTTCTGCAGCTATACACACGCGTATATAAATAAACGCTCACGGGTACTTCCTTCGTCGCACGGCGTTCGATATGCTGAAGACTTTGAGGGACAAAGTTTTGGTTTGAGCAGCGAGAAAAGAAAAAAAAATAAAACGTAAAACTTTCATCGCAATAAAAATTCAACAACAAATTCACTTAAAACTTTCCCGTTAAGGTGATATATGCCTGCGTATGAGCTTAATAGTATCCTCTTAAGATGGGAGTTCCGTGAAGCGGCACACAATGGATGCTCCATGAGAAAGCGTGAAGGAAGAACTGATGCGTCCCCAACGAAGCAGCAACACACACACACACACACACACACACACACACACACACACACACACACACACACACACACACACACACACACACACACACACACGCTCACACACAGCAGCAAGTTGGTCGATACAGTGTTGTGGGGATATTAAGGAAAACAAAAAGTAATTCTGACGTTGCTGCACAGCAAAACATTTCAAAATCGTTTTTGTAAACCCTTGCAGAATGGCAATATTATGATATACACCTGCACCATTAGGTCTCCGGTCCAAACACTTTCCTTTCTGCAGCATGAAACAGTCAACTTTCACCGGCGAGAAGCGCGAACCATCGCGCAAAAAGATAGTAAACTAAACAAGACTCGCATTCTGCATCGCTAACTGCAAAGTTGCCGCATCTGGTGATGTTGCTATCCAGCCTCGCATGAACCCGCCAAATATTAGCTCTCTTCATACCCTAACCCAACCCGAGCGCGTGAGCTGTAGACGTGAGGATGCGGTCTGCATACAAGAAATCAGCACTGAGCATGCGTATCACATGACTGTTCGGGAGGACAGATAAAAAAGAACGTTAATAAGTTTGTTTGTCCTGTCCAGGTCCAAATCCCATTCCGGACTCATGACAATACAGCTCGGGTCAACGCCACCGCTGACGATATACACCTGGAGGGAACAGTGTGTGCTCAAAGTTACAGCGCGACGCGCTCAAAGTTACAGCGCTCGAGAAAGTTTGTAACTTGAGCAAGCTTTGCCGTTTGTGCTTGCGGATATCTCCCTCGGACCTCCCCCCGCCATCCCGCGTGACTCTCCGGCACAACCGGGCTCCGGCAGTCGCCACAGGTATAACGGGACGACGGCCCAAGGGCCCGAGGGCCCGGGGGTGCGCCGGTTTTGCCGGATGGCTCGAGCGACCCACAGAACATTGGAGAAAGATGCCCCCGCGGCGACCGCGACCGGTGGCTCCGACAGAAAGACTCACCGTGCTTGCGCCTCGGGTTCGCTTGCTTTCGTCGCTTACACCTGGGACCGTCCGCCGCGGTCGGCTCGGGCTTCATGTTTGACGGCGCGCGGGCGGCAGCGGTGCGGGATGAGAGCGCCCCGCACGGCCGCCCGCGCCGGCCACCTCGCACCCACACCTAGACGTGGAACGGGCGGGGAAGGGACGACGAGCGGCAGGAGGCTGGGTAAGAGGGCGGTTTGTGTAGTGGAGTGGGGTGGGGTAGCAAGATAGGGAAGGATGTGCGTCCAGCCCGACGTGCGCAGTCCGTCTCGCACGTGAGCGCGCACCGTGCGCACTTACCGCGCGTGCAAGTGTGAAACGCACAGTGCACCCCAAAGGAGGTCAGCACGAAGGACTGATTGCGCTTTTGCGACGAAGAAGTACACTCAATGTTCTTTGAAAGTTTCACACGTGTCTGCTTGAAAAATACTATTGATATATATGAAATGTATGTATACATACATATACATACCCGTTTTCTACCTTCAAGTATCTCATGGTAATGTGCTGAGACTACCACCGTGGGAAGTTGGACAAAAACCACAAACCTACATTCACACGAGAGTCCACGAATCAATACGATGCTGTCAGCATACACGGCAGGGGAGCTTAAGCTGTATAACGGCTGTGTATTCACCGAGACCTTGTGCAATGGTGGGCGCATGGCACGACCATGGATGCCTTCAGGGGGACAGGGTTGACTATATACATCACTTGTGGCTCAGAAGGTCTTTATAGGACCTTCTTCATGTATTTCCTCAAAACAACTCCTGTTACCTCGACCCCATTAATGTCTGGGTTTCCATTGATGGCGTAATGACATCAATGATTTTTTTCACTTCCTCACAACCTTCCAAGAAGCTTATCATCTTCTTCATGCGAAATGGAAAAACGGAGAAACTGCTGCTTTACAGTGTTGTTTTCTATGACATCCAAGAAGTACACATTGTGCTTCATCTATATACTTGAAATTACTTGTGTGACTACTTTTATCTTGTTAAAACACCTTGGATCATTACGTCACACGGCAGCACCAAGGTCTTCGTCTTGATATAATCAAGTTGCAAATCATTTTGAAGGATTACGTATGTTTCTTGTTCATCGACGCTTTTCGTTTTGTGTCTTGTACCTACTTCGCATCAGTATCGACTCAGACTAAGAGGATATGCAGCTCAGAGGTATGTGCACTGGCATTTGAGCTGTGTGGCCTGGTTCAACTCAGCTGTCAACTGTCATCCTGGTATTTCACATGCAATATGTCCATCGGAAGGACATTGAACCGGATGATACATCTGCTAGCAATGGCTGTTGGTGGACATTAATTTAGACCCATGGTGGCTTTGGCGAAGAGGAGGCGAGTTATGGTTCGCTTCCCAAAGAAATTACAAATCCTGTCCTGATTGAGCAATAAAGAGTATGGAAAACATTAAAGATGTTGATATATGGAAGACATTGCAGCTTGGGGGGGTAAAAAGTAAATAAATAGATAAAATTTCCAACAGTTGTAAAAAGTTGGTGCTTTCAATTGAAAGTGTACTTTTCAGATCTCATCTGTTTAATCCTTCAACATAACCCATGTACATATAACGTGGATCAATGACCGATTGCTCGATTATAACAAGATATTCAACTGGTAAAATGGTTTGTGAGTGATGACGTCAGTAGTGGCCGAAATTAAATAATTTAAGCAGTGTACATGTTTCACTCAAGACCATCATGTTGTGAAAGCTTAGAGGAGATGTTCAGAAAAGCTTCAGGATGACGTATGGACTTTCATTTCTTTCCCAATTGAAATGGAAGCTCGTCTGACGTCATTCACGTTTATTTTTGTGAAAAGGGGGAAGGGGGTGGGGAATTGAAGGGAAAGTAATATATATATATATATATATATATATATATATATATATATATATATATATATATATATATATATATATATATATATATACACACTCGCTGTTACCTGGAGAAATTCAATGAAATATGTATTTAAATATTTCCAGCATACCAATTTCAAAACATATTACTCGATCACTCCCGGGGAAAAAAACCCAGGAAGTGTACAAGCAAAATATTCACTCAAGGCCAAAACACAGAGAGGTTATAATAAATCTGTGTAAAACAATCTTTTTAACAACAGGCAAATGTGTAAACCATTAAATAATGTGTTGTTAATAATAATTAAATACGTGTTGTCGATGACAAATCACTACAACCTCAACGTACGATCTTCACAATACATATCACTCGATTGCACCTGGGAAAAGAATGCGGGCAATGTACAAGCCCAAGACATGATCGAGGCCTGAAGGCCAATTATCTGGTTTTATATTGGGATCATTTTTTTCTTTTCTATCCAAACATAGCCCTCAACCTTCCTCTGGATGAAAGAGGAGGCCATGCAAAGTTAATCCGCATTGGTTTATGCAGGGTCCGCATGCATAAACAAACAAACAAACTTTCTTCTTTATATATTAGATATACGTATATCATGGTGATGTCATATAACCTGCCAAAGACCCAAATCAAAAGAGATACATATTTACAAGCTGCCTCAAAATGTGCGTTTTAGGTGTTGATGAACGGGACTTTTTTGAAAACCGTCGAGAACTCTGCTTATGAGACGTTGAGTACAACTGTTGTGCAGCGTTATAGGTACCTCTTCGATCCGCAACTGAGATCACGTGACCGGTCCAACTGAACCTATTGCACAAGAAAATGAATGCAGATAATTGACAATATATGTAATGGCTGTGTATCAATATAGTTATGAATGAAGGTGTTTTTGTTTTCTGCTCATGGTACATTTACATATACATATACATATACTCTACCGGTCAAAAGTTTTAGAACACCCACATTTTTCCAGTTTTTGTTGAAATTTAAGCAGTTCAAGTCCAGTGAATAACCTGAAATGGTACAGAGCGAAGCGGTAAACTGCCAGAGGTTAAAAAAAGTTTCGGTTACCAAAAGCTGAAAAATAATGTAAATTTCAGTTGTTAAAAAAGGCTCTTTTCAGAGAACAAGTAATGGGTTAGCAACTGCAGCTGTTCTGCAGCAATGGAAGTAAATTAAGCCTTGAAAGTTGATGCAAACAATTCCTCCAGGTGTCCCAACATTTGTTGATTAGTTACAAACCCTCTGTCTGTCTAAAAACAGTGTTGGAACAGACTGTGTTGCTGCACCCTCTGAAGCATTATTTGGACAATATTGCACTGCAGGAAGTAGTATATTGCTATCATAATGGCGAGAAAAAGACAATTAACAAAGGAAGACAGACAAACCATTATAACCCTTAAAAGTGTCGGTCTTTCCTTTATAGAAATTGCAAAGAAGCCAAGGTGTTAGTGAGTAGTTTCCTACACCATCAAAAGGCACTTGGAAACTGGAGGAAACTCTGACAGGAAGAGGTCTGGCAGACCCAAAGCCACAACACAATCAGAAGACAAGTTTCTGAGAGTAAACAGCTTGTGTGATAGGCGGCTCACAGGACAGCAGCTTCAAGCACAGCTTAACACTGGTCGGAGTAAGGAAGTCTCAGTTTCAACTGTGAAGAGAAGACTTCGAGCTGCAGGTTTGACAGGTCGAGTGGCAGTAAGAAAGCCATTGCTAAGATGGCAAAATAAGAAAAAGAGGCTTGCCTGGGTCATGAAGCACCGCCAGTGGACTACTGAAAACTGGAAGAAGGTCTTCTGGACTTATGAATCAAAATTTGAAATCTTCGGTTCATCACGCAGGGTTTTTGTACGTCATCGAGTAGGCAAAAGGATGTTTCCTCAGTGTGTGACACCAACTGTCAAACATGGAGGAGGAAGCATGATGAGCTGGGGCTCTTTTGCGGGATCCAGTCGGCTGCTTGCACAAAGTGACTGGCACCCTGAACCAAAAGGGCGACCAAAGCATTTTGCAGCACCATGCAATACCCTCTGGTCTACGCCTAGTTGGTCAGGGGTTCATTCTACAGCAAGATAACGACCCAAAACATACCTCCAGGCTATGTCAGAACTATCTTAGAAGAAAAGAACAAGACGGTAGGCTTCAAATCATGGAAATGCCAGCACAGTCTCCAGACTTAAAGCCCATTGAGCTGGTTTGGGATGAACTGGACAGAAGGGTGAAAGCAAAGCAACCAACAAGTGCAACACATTTGTGGGAACTTCTGCAACAGTGTTGGGAATAACTTTCCAAACAATATTTGATTTCCATTGCAGAAAGAATGCCACGAGTATGTTCGGCTGTGATATCTGCAAAAGGTGGCTACTTTGATTAGTGAAAATTTTAGATTAAATTTTGTTCAACAAAATGATTCCATGATTTTTTTTTTTTATCTGCAATTGTTTATTTGTTCTTTGCTTTAATTTCAGAGTACATTGAAACATTAAACTCCTTAAATTTCAGCAAAAACTGGAAAAATGGGGGTGTTCGAAAACTTTTGACCGGTAGTGTACATATACATGTAAACAGTTCAGAAAACTCCTCACTGAGACTGAATTTTTTATTATTTCGTTAAAATATGGTTATGAATAAATTCATTTTAAGCTAACACATATTTATATTTTAAACAGATGTCCAATGAACTGTCCTTGAACGAATTATGAGGCTCTTGGTGTGTCCTGTTGGTGGTGACAATGAGGAACCTGGATATTTATAGCTTGAATAATCACACCATAGTTTCTCTTCTTTCGCAGAAAACTGTTTCGTTGCATTCATACCATAGTTACTATGGTCAAGTCATCATTTTGAGTTAGTGATGAATCATCCAAAGATCTATTATCTTTAACCCACAGATAACCTTTGCTCCAAGGAGAAGTCGGCAAAGGTTTTTAGGCAAGAGCAGAACAGTTTAGACCACTTTGTGCAAATGCGTAACTCAGTGTTTTTGAAGAAACTTTAACACCAATACTTTTAACGAAGTCATTCACAAGATCTCCACTGGATTGTCGTCTATCAGAGAGAAAGCATGTGCTAAATTACTGAACATCACTTTTGGAGAGTTAGGCCTTTTTTCCTGACCACCTCCATGATCCACAGAGCCATGCTGCACTGCAGATCATCCTCAGAGTCTTGCATACAACATGAACTCCATCTGACTGACACATGGAGTTGACACAGGGAGTGGAGCTAAGACTTTTATTTATATATGCTTGCCACATAATATTTCCTTCCCAGGAGTCATAGTATGCACCACACCACAACGATGTCACTGCCAATACGTTTATAGCACGGCAGGTGTGGGACTTCCTGATTGGTTGTCATCCAAGCATTCACATTGTGCCATATCAACACATGACACACAATGGATTATTAAATTTTACACATGAGATCCGATTCTATCACGTCATTTGCATTTCACACCCAGTTTTTACTCTGTTATATATATATATATATATATACATATATATATATATATATATATATATATAAATATATATATATATATATATATATATATATATATATATACATATATATATATATATATATATATATATAAATATATATAAACAGATGTTTGGTAGTACAGAACTTTAATATGGAGACAAACAAACATGACATAATAGTGACCGAAGCTTTTCGTGCTGCACTCTTCAGGGTAAAAATCGCAGCAAGTGAAGAAGGAAGTGAAGGCGGGTGCTTTATATGCAGGTCTCAATAAGGTAGACGCTGATTGGTTCAACCATAATGACGTCACAGTGAATCCGAACGCCCATTGGTCGGCTCATCATCTTCACCTCCAGCTCCCATTGGCTGGAGCAGAGTTCGTCGATGATTGACGTTTGCAGCCACATCCTGGAGAGAGGGAGGAGGGTTTCCCCTAAGTTCCATTCACCATTTGTTACCGTACTTCCCCTTGATCTTTCCATGCTGAAAGAGACACAGAGATAGTACAAATTCCTTTTGACGACATAGTATTGGATCGGTGGTAAGGATGAAGGTTGCTTCCAACATACGTAAATGAAATGAGCTCCGACCTCTGCTCAATAACCTGAACATATCTGCATTGTACTGGTCTGCACAGATAGGGTTGGCAACCAGGTGTTGTGCAATGGCAGATGAAGCAGGTACAATGGCCGGTGGTTGCTGGATATTTCTACATGCTCACACTGGTTGTGTTCTAACCCTCACAATCTTTCTTGGAATCGCCAAAGGGACGTGTTGTTTGATCCGATCAGCCGATCTTAGTGTTGTGCGGCCCACGTACCGAGCTGCACATCGGCACTTAAACACATAAATAACATTTCTGGTTTATGAGGTGGGTAGCACATCCTTGTTGACTGACATCAGCAAATGGCGAGAGGTAAAGATTACTCGGGGTTGCACAGCCAGAAACGTGTTGGACACAATATGTTTGATTTGTACTTCAAACCTTCGTGATGATTGCCCTTTCCAAGGCATCCTGATATAGACTGGACATTTATCCGGACAAATCTTCTGATCTTTTGTATACATATATATATATATATATATATATATATATATATATATATATATATATATATATATATATATATATATATACAAACATATATATATATATATATATATATATATATATATATATATATATATATATACATATATATATATACATATACATACATATACATACATATATACATATACATACATATACATACATATACATACATATATATATATATATATATATATATATATATATATATATATATATATATATAAACATATACATATCTTCTTCTTCTTCTTCTTCTTCTTCTTTCGGTTGCTCCCGTTAGGGGTCGCCACAGCGAATCATCCGTATGATCCGCATAGTGATTTGGCACAGGTTTTACGCCGGATGCCCTTCCTGACGCAACCCTGGTCGCCTCTTACGACACAGGGATATGGTACACCTATTCTAACCGGGGTATACACTGGCCCAGTACACTGGTACTCATTTCGCCGACCTCGGAAGGATGACAGGTTGAGTCAACCCCCTGGTGTATTAATTCAGTGGCCCAACGGGGCTTGAACTCAGGTCCTTTTGGATCCCAAGCCACTGCCCTAACCACTGCGCCAACACCAGGCTATAAACATATCCATATATATATATATATATATATATATATATATATATATATATATATATATATATATATATATATATATATATATATATATATATATATATATATATATATATATATATATATATATATATATATACATATATATATATATATATATATATATATATATATATATATACATATATATATATATACATATATATATATATACATATATATATATATATATATATATATATATATATATATATATATATATATATATATATATATACATATAGGCATGCCTGGTGTTTGCTTAATGGTTTAGGTGGTGGGCTTGGGATCCAAGAATCCTGAGTTCAAATCTCCCTTATCTATTGAATTAATACCAGGTGGGGTTGACTCAGCCTATCATCCTTTCGAGGTCGGCAAAATGAGTGCCAGCTTGCTGGTATCCTGTGTCGGAGTGGTGACCTGTCCAGGATTGTGCCCAATACCCAAGAAGACTGCTTAGGCAGCACCAACGCTCTGCACAGAGTGTGGTCCCGATGGATGGATGGATATATACATAAATATATATATATATATATATATATATATATATATATATATATTTATGTATATATATATATATATATATATATATATATATATATATATATATGTATTACCATGCTCTTCGAGTCAAAGAAAGCTGCATCTAGCAAGCCAGAAAAGCTGCACAAGGTAAGCCCTTTGCTATTTCAAACCTGACATGGGTTCCTCTACAGCTGCAGACATTCACAAGTAGTACATACATGAGAATCCCAATGGCTCACGCCCCATCAGCCACTGAATCGGTGTCATCACTTGTTGGTGAGTCATCAGCAACAGCATAGATGGAAACTCGCACCACTGAGGCTCCCAAGCATGCACCACATGCAATACCAATAGCAGTAAACACATAAATAACAAGACCCAATCACATCTCTCACCCATAATCAGAGGGAATAACCAATGATCTTTCTCCAAATCAATTACCCCAGGTGGCTTGGATTATCAAATAAATTAACTCCCATGCTCTTCGATCCAAAGAAAGCTGCATAAAGCAACAAAGAAAAGCTCGGTAAGGTAAGCCATTTGCAGTTTCAAACGCTACCCGGGTTCCTCTTTATTATTTCCACCAAAGGTGGATTTATGTCATCATCCCTCTTTATTTGGCTGACATCAGGACATCTCAAAACGTTATGGAGAGATTCAGACGAAACTTGGTGGACACATTGGGTGTGTAACAAGGACGAATTGATTAAATTATAGTGAAGATCTGGATCCGGATCTGAATACTATAATTACCTCCAGCATCTAAGGGAGAAGGATACTATAATTTTCACCCCTATGTCTGTCTGTTTTTCTGTCTGTAAACAGGATGTCTCAAAAGGTTGTGGACGGATTCGGACGAAACTTGGTGGACAGGTTCGGTGTGCGATTTCGCTGACGATCCGAATCCCGAATCCAGTTACCAGAATTTTTAAATTTATAAAGTGATTCTTCACCATTGAGAGATGTGGTGAAAAACGATACACAGTTTAGCACGATATTTCAAAAAGTTGTGAACTACTAATTATCAAAGAAGGTGGATGAGTTGAGGAGTTGACATGAACAAGCCGATTAGATTTTGGTTCAGGTCCGGATCCAGATCTGGCCTATTAGTGGGATACAAAACATAAACTGTTCATCCTGGTGGAGATATGCGTTCTACTGAGTGCTTGCTGTTCTAGTTTATTTTTTATTTTTTTTTAATTATTCTTCATCATTGAGAGATCGGATCAAAAACGATAAAGAGCACGATATCTGAAAAAGTTACGGACGAATTCGGACAAAATTTGGTGGTCGAGTTGGGGCGGTGACAAGAACAAGCTGATTACATTTTGGTTAGGTTCAGATGCAGATCTGGCATATCAGTGAAATACAAAACATATACTCTTCAGCCTGGCAGAGTTATGCAATCTACCGAGTGCCGTTATAGTATGGTAACTGCTGTTGGTATTTCACATGGTACATGCATGAGAGCCTCTGTAGTGTGCATTTCTGGCTACATTGTCACTAATTATTCGCCAAAAAGTGTTAAAACCAGTACAACAGCCGAGGGGGGGGGGGGTGGTAGGAGAGGTAGGGGAGCATGCAGCATTGGGATTATCATTTTTCGCTCGCCTGTTCGAAGAATAGAGATCTATAGCGATACCCCCGGCGTGAGCGTGAGCGTGAAAATGTTAAAGTTTTTGGTGCAAGTTATTTCCTTTCTAATGTTTTTATCTACCAAACTATTTTTTACTGATTACAATATACAAATCCATATATTGCTTTAAAATTATTTGGATCAGACTTCACTGCAATGCTTTATAAAATTTTTTATTAGACTCGTCTTTTAAAAACGATAAATGTATAAACAGGCAAGCATTGGGTGGCTTTGACACCAACTCTCTGGTTGTACTACTTGTAAATGTCTGCAGCTGCAGAGGAACCGGGTATGTTTTGAAATAGCAAAGGTCTTTGTGTAACTTTTTTTTGATAAGGAGAGCATGGGAGTTAATTTATTTGATAATCCATGCCATGTAGGGTAATTGATTGGGTGAGAGCCGATTGGTTAATCCCTCAAATTACGGGTGAGAGACGTGGCACACACACACACACACACACACACACACACACACACACACACACACACACACACACACACACACACACACACACACACACACACATTTGAGATGTACCTATCACACACAGAGATAGGTAGCAATTGACTAGAGACAAGAGACAGAGTCACCATCAATGTCATCAAAAGACTATAGCCATTGAACATAATCAAAACTGTTTCTATTTCGTGTGTGTGTGTGTGTGTGTGTGTGTGTGTGTGTGTGTGTGTGTGTGTGTGTGTGTGTGTGTGTGTGTGTGTGTGTGTGTGTGTGTGTGTTTACTATGTGATACTTTGGTTCATAGGTGGAAATCACGATGATGAAGTGTTCAGCTGAAGGAGTTAAGATATGTGCAAGGCTGACGAAGCAGTGAAAAGTTCAAAACAAACAAGGTGTTGCACCAATAATACAGCACCGCCCACTTGATGTTTTTTGGGGTCTGTTCCCACAAGCCACAGTGAAAGGGGTTTAAAAAAAGGAAAGAAATTGCCAATTGAGTAACGATTTGCTTTCTCGTCGCCGAAGCCCTTTTGAGTGGTGCTTTAGCTGAGCGGTGGGAGCGCTGCTCGAAGAGCGTACGTTTCCTTCCCCATAGGCGGTGCACTCTCACAGACCCTTTGTATGGCACAGAGGAGGAGGGAGGACAGCATGCACTCCCACGGACCCAGGCACAGCTTCGCAGGGAGTGGGAGGGGTACGATGCACCTCCACAAACCCGTGCACGGCCCAGACGACGGAGGACCACCGTGCAGTCCTAAAGACCCTTGCACCGCCCAGAGGAGGATGAGGAGGGGCACGGTGCACTCCCATGGACCCGTGCACAGCGCAAACGAGAGGGGGAGCTCAGTGCTCACTCACTGCTCGACACCTACACACCCATAAGCACTGTTCCAAAATCACCCTCGCAAGTCGCGCCCTCCGGCCACCCATCTTACATAGTCAGCATGAAATCAGCAAAGTCACACACAAGTACAATCGTTTGCCATGTTGTTGTTGTTGTGCTGTGGATTTCCAAGAAAAAAAACCGGCGGTTCTTTTTGGATGTAACAACAATGAAAGTACCAAACAACGCTCACTGGGGGGGGGGGGGAGGTTCCAGTGAAGTTCCCAGGATAACAGCTGTGTAATGTTACAGATGCTCAGAAGTCGAATAAGATTCTTTGAAACAACCAAAATATCACAACGTGGCAGCGTGCGTGAAGTGTTCAGAGTTCTCAGATACTTCGGCCGATAATAAACTTAGTGTAATCCAGCAAATGCCAAGGGGATCTCAAATTCCCAAATTAATTCTGTACGGTACCTGTAGTATAAACTTGCAGTCCTGTCATACCACAATGGTACCTGTAGTATAAACCTGTAGTCCTGCAATAACAGAATGGTACCTGTAGTATAAACCTGTAGTCCTGCAATACCAGAATGGTACCTGGAGTATAAACCTGTAGTCCTGCAATAACAGAATGGTACCTGTAGTATAAACCTGTAATCCTGCAATACCAGAATGGTACCTGGAGTATAAACCTGCAGTCCTGTAATACCAGAATGGTACCTGTAGTATAAACCTGCAGTCCTGTCATACCACAATGGTACCTGTAGTATAAACCTGTAGTCCTGCAATAACAGAATGGTACCTGTAGTATAAACCTGCAGTCCTGTAATACCAGAATGGTACCTGTAGTATAAACCTGCAGTCCTGTAATACCAGAATGGTACCTGTAGTATAAACCTGCAGTCCTGTAATACCAGAATGGTACCTGTAGTATAAACATGTAGTCCTGTAATAACAGAATGGTACCTGCAGTATAAAGTTGCAGTCCTGTAATACCAGAACGGTACCTGTAGTGTAAACAAGTAGTTCTGTAATACCAGAACGGTACCTGTAGTATAAACCTGCAGTCCTGTAATACCAGAATGGTACCTGTAGTATAAACACGTAGTCCTGCAATACCAAAACGGTACCTGTAGTGTAAACAAGTAGTTCTGTAATACCAGAATGGTATGTGAAGTATAAACCTGTAGTCCCGTAATACCGGAATGGTACCTGTAGTATAAACCTGTAGTCCTGCAATACCAGAATGGTACCTGGAGTATAAACCTGTAGTCCTGCAATAACAGAATGGTACCTGTAGTATAAACCTGTAATCCTGCAATACCAGAATGGTACCTGGAGTATAAACCTGCAGTCCTGTAATACCAGAATGGTACCTGTAGTATAAACCTGCAGTCCTGTAATACCAGAATGGTACCTGTAGTATAAACCTGTAGTCCTGCAATACCAGAATGGTACCTGGAGTATAAACCTGTAGTCCTGCAATAACAGAATGGTACCTGTAGTATAAACCTGTAATCCTGCAATACCAGAATGGTACCGGTAGTATAAACCTGTAGTCCTGTAATACCAGAATGGTACCTGTAGTATAAACTTGCAGTCCTGTCATACCACAATGGTACCTGTAGTATAAACCTGTAGTCCTGCAATAACAGAATGGTACCTGTAGTATAAACCTGCAGTCCTGTAATACCAGAATGGTACCTGTAGTATAAACCTGCAGTCCTGTAATACCAGAATGGTACCTGTAGTATAAACATGTAGTCCTGTAATAACAGAATGGTACCTGCAGTATAAAGTTGCAGTCCTGTAATACCAGAACGGTACCTGTAGTGTAAACAAGTAGTTCTGTAATACCAGAACGGTACCTGTAGTATAAACCTGCAGTCCTGTAATACCAGAATGGTACCTGTAGTATAAACACGTAGTCCTGCAATACCAAAACGGTACCTGTAGTGTAAACAAGTAGTTCTGTAATACCAGAATGGTATGTGAAGTATAAACCTGTAGTCCCGTAATACCGGAATGGTACCTGCAGTATAAACCTGTAGTCCCGTAATACCGGAATGGTACCTGCAGTATATACCTGACGTCCTGTACGGTACCTGAAGTATAAACATGTTGTGTCCTGTAATACTGGAACGGTAACTGTAGCATAAACATGTAGTCCTGTAATACTGGAAGGGTACCTGGAGTATAAACCTATAGTCCTGTAATTCCGGTACAGTACCTGAAGTATAAACCTGTTGTCCTGTAATACCGGTACAGTACATGCAGTATAAACCTGTTGTCCTGTAATACCGGTACAGTACATGCAGTATAAACCTGTTGTTCTGTAATACCGGTACAGTACATGCAGTATAAACCTGTTGTCCTGTAATACCGGAACAGTACATGCAGTATAAACCTGTTGTCCTGTAATACCGGTACAGTACATGCAGTATAAACCTGTTGTCTTGTAATACCGGTACAGTTCGTGCAGTATAAACCTGTTGTCCTGTAATACCGGTACAGTACATGCAGTATAAACCTGTTGTCCTGTAATACCGGTACAGTACATGCAGTATAAACCTGTTGTCCTGTAATACCGGTACAGTACATGCAGTATAAACCTGTTGTCCTGTAATACCGGTACAGTACATGCAGTATAAACCTGTTGTCCTGTAATACCGGTACAGTACATGCAGTATAAACCTGTTGTCCTGTAATACCGGTACAGTACATGCAGTATAAACCTGTTGTCCTGTAATACCGGTACAGTACATGCAGTATAAACCTGTTGTCCTGTAATACCGGTACAGTACATGCAGTATAAACCTGTTGTCCTGTAATACCGGTACAGTACATGCAGTATAAACCTGTTGTCCTGTAATACCGGTACAGTACATGCAGTATAAACCTGTTGTCCTGTAATACCGGTACAGTACATGCAGTATAAACCTGTTGTCCTGTAATACCGGTACAGTACATGCAGTATAAACCTGTTGTCCTGTAATACCGGTACAGTACATGCAGTATAAACCTGTTGTCCTGTAATACCGGTACAGTACATGCAGTATAAATCTGTTGTCCTGTAATACCGGTACAGTACATGCAGTATAAACCTGTTGTCTTGTAATACCGGTACAGTACATGCAGTATAAACCTGTTGTCCTGTAATACCGGTACAGCTCGTGCAGTATAAACCTGTTGTCTTGTAATACCGGTACAGTTCGTGCAGTATAAACCTGTTGTCCTGTAATACCGGTACAGTACATGCAGTATAAACCTGTTGTCCTGTAATACCGGTACAGTACATGCAGTATAAACCTGTTGTCCTGTAATACCGGTACAGTTCCTGCAGTATAAACCTGTTGTCCTGTAATACCGGTACAGTACATGCAGTATAAACCTGTTGTCCTGTAATACCGGTACAGTTCCTGCAGTATAAACCTGTTGTCCTGTAATACCGGTACAGTACCTGCAGTATAAACCTGTTGTCCTGTAATACTGGTACAGTACATGCAGTATAAACCTGTTGTCTTGTAATACCGGTACAGTACCTGCAATATAAACCTGTTGTCCTGTAATACCGGTACAGTTCGTGCAGTATAAACCTGTTGTCCTGTAATACCGGTACAGTACATGCAGTATAAACCTGTTGTCCTATAATACCGGAACAGTTCCTGCAGTATAAACCTGTTGTCTTGTAATACCGGTACAGTACCTGCAATATAAACCTGTTGTCCTATAATACCGGAACAGTTCCTGCAGTATAAACCTGTTGTCCTGTAATACCGGTACAGTACATGCAGTATAAACCTGTTGTCCTATAATACCGGAACAGTTCCTGCAGTATAAACCTGTTGTCTTGTAATACCGGTACAGTACCTGCAATATAAACCTGTTGTCCTGTAATACCGGTGCAGTTCGTGCAGTATAAACCTGTTGTCCTGTAATACCGGTACAGTAGCTGTCGTATAATCCTGTTGTCCTGTAATACCAGAACGGTGCCTGTAGTACAAACAAGTAGTCCTGTAATATTGGAACGATACCTGTAGTATAAACAAGTAGTCTTGTAATACCAGCAAAGTACCCAAAGTATAAACCTGTCGGCCTGTAATACCGTTAGGGTACCTACAATACAAATCAGTGGTCCGGTAATACTGGTACAGTACCTGCAGTATCAACCTGTAGTCCCACATTAACAGAATAGTACCTACAGTATAAACCTGAAGTCCAGTATTACCAGTACAGTACCAGTCGTATAAACCTGTAGTCCTACAATTCCAGTACAGTACCTGATATATAAACCTGTTGTACTGTAAAACCAGTACAGTACCTGCAATACAATTCAGTAGTCCTATAACACCGGGACGGTACCTGCAATACAAACCAGTCGTCCAGGTGTACCGGTGCAGTATTTGTAGGAGAAACCTATCGTCCTGTAATAATAGTACAGTTTACCTGTCGTATAAACCCCAAGTCCAGTAGTACCGGTACAGCACCTGCAGTATAAACTTGTGAATTTTAATTTTTTTTTTTGTTGCCTACCAGCATGGCACCCATGCTATGCACGGGAGGGGTCTAAAAAGTAAACACATAATACGGAAACGGCGAATGCCAAACGATGAACCAAGAAATCCCACATTCCTGTGACACGAATGTTCTAATCAGCGAATGTTCAGGTGAAAACCCTCACATCATTTCCTATTCCCTTCAACGTAATCTCTTACTTTTAAACAATGAATACATATTATATGGACATGAGATGCAGGTGGAGGTCATTCCACCCATCATGCATGCACCACATCAGCACCACACCGACTTATCAACACCAGGCCAAAAAATAGAAAAATGCACTTTTTTGTTTTTCGTTTTTTTGTAGTTTTTTTCTGCATTTTTTTTTAAAAGATTTTTTTCTGTAGTTTAAAAAAAAGTTTTTTTCTGTAATTTTTTGTTTTTGTATTTTTTCTGTAGTTTTGTTCTGCAGTTTTTTAGTATTATTTTTTTCTGTATTTGTTTTTTACAGGGCCGTAAACACGTATAGTCCGTTCATTCAATCAATGGAATTGAACGCCTTGAGTGCTGGTGATGGAAAAATGGTTGAGTGTAGAATTGGTGTCAAATCAATGATTCATATACATTGGTAAATACTCTCACATTTCTTTCATTACCACAGGAAGACGTGCTGGAATATATCGTTAATGGAATATACCGTGCTTGGAATATACCATGCTGGAGTATACCATGCTGGAATATACCATGCTGGAGTATACCGTGCTGGAGTATACCATGCTAGAGTATACCATGCTGGAATATACCATGCTGGAGTATACCATGCTGGAGTATACCATGCTGGAATATACCATGCTGGAATATACCATGCTGGAGTATACCATGCTGGAGTATACCATGCTGGAGTATACCATGCTGGAGTATACCATGCTGGAACATACAATGCTGGAGTATACCGTGCTGGAGTATACCATGCTGGAATATACCATGCTGGAATACCATGCTGGAGTATACGATGCTACCATGCTGGAATATACCATGCTGGAGTACACCATGCTGGAGTATACCATGCTGGAATATACAATGCTGGAATATACAATGCTGGAATATACAATGCTGGAGTATACAATGCTGGAGTATACAATGCTGGAGTATACCATGCTGAAGTATACGATGCTGGAGTATACAATACTGGAGTATACCATGCTGGAATATACCATGCTGGAATATACAATGCTGGAGTATACCATGCTGGAGTATACCATGCTGGAGTATACCATGCTGGAATATACCATGCTGGAATATACAATGCTGGAGTATACCATGCTGGAGTATACCATGCTGGAATATACCATGCTGGAATATACAATGCTGGAGTATACCATGCTACCATGCTGGAATATACCATGCTGCCATGCTGGAATACATTGCAAAATGACCCAAGCGTTACCTATTCTGCCAATCCTGTACATCTCATTATTTGCTTAATTCACTTAACTCACACATCCTACTTTTATTAGAGGGACGACAAGAATGTTATGAATGAATATACTGTATGTGACATTTTCATTATGATTTAACTTTATGAATTACCAAGCCGTCAGTTGCCTGCCACAACAAATAATAGGTTAAAAAAAACATACACGTGTATGGTTGGATAGCTCAGAGGTATCTCACTCACTTTTGATTTGCCTATTCTCGGTTCGAATCCCCACCTGACGATAAGCCTGATGCTTCATATACATGCAGTCGAGTCCTCGGATGGACGAGAATCCGGTGACCCATCTCCCAGGGCTAATGGTGGGCAACAGGAACCTAAATACATTCTGACAGCGATTTTCAAAAATAGCACCCAAAATCCCGTGTCACATTAATGTATAATAAAGAGCACGTGGCTCAAAAACACTGAAGACTAATTTTATGATAAATCAACAGTTTTACCCAGAAATAATATTTCAAAGATCTTTTTTTTTAATTTTTCTCACCTTGAGTAAGCGAACATTAATGTAAAATGAGCTTACTTCCACTTACAAGCAGAGATATTGAATCCGTCATTGCTGCTGATGTCAAGTCTTTCCTGTTTTCAAACAACCTGGTCTTAGACCATCAGGTTGGATTCCATCCTGGTCACTCAACTCTGGAGGTGTGGCTGCTCCTCCCTCAGCAATGGTTGGAGGCCCTGAATCTCAATCAAGAGGTTAGGACCATCTCGCTGGATACACCTCAGGCATTGGGCACAGTCTGCCATCCTGCTTTGCTGACCAAGCTCTCTGCCTGTGGCATTCAAGAGTGGCCTTAATTCCTGGATTTTTTTTTTAAACTTCCACCACTCATGCACTCAATGTGTTGCTGTCAATGGAGCCCTATTCACCCTTCTCCCAGTGGAGACTGGAGTTCCTCAAGGCATTGTGTTGGACCCATTCTTGGTACTCGTTTATATAAATGATCACTCTGATGCTCTGAAAAATCCTCTTCTTTATGGTAGATGACTCCACATTGTGTTATGGAGTACCCTCATTCCAATGCTCGGAAAATTGCAACTACTTCACTCTCTGTTGATCAGAAATTGATTAGATGCTGGTTGTTAAATGGAACGTCCGTCAATCCTGAAAGGTGACACTGTCTCACCCTGTCACTTCGGAAAGATCGTCAAACTAATAATATACCTGCCGATTTCCATGGTCAACCACTGGAAGAGGTTCAGTCACTTTAATTTCTTGACATCATCATCATCAGCCATGGCCTCGAATGGGCCAACCATATCGCAAAGCTGGCCTCCAAAGCCAGGCAGAGACCGGGCATTCCCCATTGATCCAAATCTTTGCTTGGAAGATCATCAGAGCTACTACAAAATCGACAAAGCCTTTGGACCATAGCTCAATGGAGTACTTCTCTCCCCTCTGGGCTGGGTGCCAAGCATTACATCTATCTTTTCTGGATTATATGGAATCTAAAGCTCTCAACATTATTTGAATCTACTGTGACAAGGCCAAAGCACAAGATCTGTTGCTTTCACATCACATGCAGGTCAGAACATACAGATAAACATACATACATGAGGAGCATGCACCACAGCATGTCACTGCGTCCACTTTCCACCTGTACACCAGGGGCCTCTGTCCTGCCATCCCCCAGGCAGATGTCTGGCTGATCCCCATCTCTTAGGGATAGGACATTCCAGGCAGCCACCCGAAGGGACAGCCTCAGGTTAACCCACGGAGACCGCAGTCTGGTGAATGACACCTCAGCACCACCATGCCACACACCACTTCATGCGTTTTTGTGGAGTGAAGTTTTTTATGGTGGCCGCAGTGCAAATTCTGCCACCAACCACCTAGGAAAAGTAACCCACTGCAGGAGGACGTCTGCAGAGGCGGTTGGGCACCAGATAGAGATTACCGTTGGCTCTCAAGGAGCTCCTCCACCCTCTGACAGGTTTTGTTTTCAGTCCTGCTGAGTGTCCGTATGCTGGGTGTCCGTATCCATACAATTTCCTCACCAGGAAACCCGGTGGGGAGAGCTAGTGTATTCACCGACACTCAACCATGAACAGCTCATTACAGGTTTCACATGATACCTGGAGCAAGTCACAGATTTGATCTGGCCTGACCTGACAATGTCAGGTCAGTGGTCTCATATTTTTTTTAACCACCTCTTCTCTGATATTGCTTCCTCTGCTCTCTTTAAAGCCTGCGATCCTCCCCAACAACTCCAGGATGCATGCTTTCTTCCAGTAACCCTCTCCTGGTTAAACTTCCAAAATTCAGGCTGACTGCCCACCTCAACTCCTTTATTCCTCACTTCTCCTGTCCATGGAACCACCTTCTCGAGGCCGTTCTTTCCCACTCTTCCCTCCAGAACTTCAAGCAGGCAGTGCACCACCACTTCTTGTGATCCCCCAACCTGGCCCATGGTCTTTATTCACTCCATTAACTCTTCCTAACCCAATCCCCTCACTGCTGATTTCAGTGTTTTCTCCTCTTTTTTTTTTCTCTCACTCGTTTCCTTTCCTGTTCATTGCTGGTTGTGTCTTGCTATTTCCTTGCTGGTTGTGCTCAATTGTTACTCTGCTACACCACTGCCAATTTTACCTTGCTCTTTCATTTGTCTCACTCTTGTAGAGATACAAAGAAGTGCATGAAGTTCTAATCTCAACTACTCAAAAGTTCAAGGACCAGGCTTTTTTCACAGTGATCCAAAGCTTATGGAGGAGCTTGTATATAAATCACATTCAGAACAAGGACAACAGTATATGTCACATAGACAATGGCAGACAATGGACAAACATGGCATATTGGATTTGAACCTTGGTTTCCTGCATCATAAGCCAACTTTTCAGAAGGGAATGCAAAACAGAAGCAGAAGCCATGGGCGATGTAACTCAGTGACGATCCTCTAAAACATAAAACCATAATAGTGATGACTAAGTTAAGCATAATATTTTCATTAAATTGTTATTAGAGATGCCTCCTGGTGGACATAATGAACTACAAAACAATAATTTGAAAGCAAATAGCAAAATAATTCGAGGCAGAGTCATGAAGTGTTACAATCTCCACCTCGAGCTGGAAATAATGTACAAGCCTTGATAGAGTATATACCTTGAAAAAAATAATTAAGCAATTCAGGTTTGAAACTGTGGAATAAATGATGGATTCAGAGGCTATTGAAGAGGGATACCCAAGCAGGAAATTGGACGTGCAACATGTAATCATACAATTATCCTCAACTAAACTGAGCGAGCAATCCAAGAAATGCACGCACAAATCAAGTCTCAAGGATCATGGCAGCTCGGGAAGCACGCTTGTGTGTTTGCAAGTTAAATGACCAGACTTGACTTGACTCGACTCGGTGGTGTAATGGTTGGAGTGTCTGTTCAGAGTCTGGACGGTCAGTGGTTCAAGAGCTGTCAGAGTCACACCAAACACTTTAAAATGATGTGTGTTGCTTCCTACTTGATGTTCAGCATGAAAAGCATAAGAGCACAGACAATCCGCATAGGGATTGACATCTATGGAGAGGACATTCCTCCTGAGCAGTGTGGTGAGAAAGGCATGCCATTGTTGTCACGTCGCTAGTACCCAGAGTTCCCCAGCAAGTGACGGTACTTCCCCCAAGCTCAGTGGTTGTGTATATCTCAAACAGTCTTAGGTGGTGTCTCGTATGCAGATATATGTATATATATATATAGTGTGTGTGTGTGTGTGTGTGTGTGTGTGTGTGTGTGTGTGTGTGTGTGTGTGTGTGTGTGTGTGTGTGTGTGTGTGTGTGTGTGTGTGTGTGTGTGTGTGTGTGTGTGTGTGTGTGTGTGTGTGTGTGCGCGCGCGCGTGCGTGCGTGTTGCAGCTCCACAACGAGCCTTGGATTCTGTAAAAAAAAAATTTTGGTTTGAAAAATCTGTTTAAGCATTTCCTCTCTAATGCATGCAATGGCCACTTTTGAGACTGATGGCCGATCATAAAATAAAAGTTAGGAGAAATACATGCCAGTCTCCTTGGTGCAGCTTGGCATGTGCTCACTTTACCTGCCATGAGTCGATATTGGCAAAGGGTGTAGAGTGGGGGGGGGGGGGGGAGAAACATCTTTCCATTCCCAACTGGCTCATTTTTATCATCTCTAGATTTCATCAAGATTTGGAATCCTTGACAACATGTGAGGATTAAGTACGAGTGAGAAAGAAAGCCTGTTAGTTAACGTTCTGATACGTTTTTATATTGTTTCTGGAATAATGCTTATACAGATTTGCTGTGAGGTTTTGTTTTTTGTCTCGAATAATTTGGCCTCTGCGGATACAAGTAAATGGAATACTTTTGGACCCCACTATTCACGGGGGATACACTCCTGGAAAATGCCGCGAATGTCAAATCGGTGAATGTCGGGGCATTGTTTCAATGGAAAAGGGGTGGATCGGCTCCCAGCGAGATGTGATTCATGCTAATACGCAGAAAAAAGATGTCAAAAAAAAGAAACAAACGTGAATACGCCCACGAAAAACTATGACAACGTCGAACAGTGCCACGGATGTTGAAGCAGGTCGCATTCTATAAACCGTGATTACGTGGGGTCTTCAAATAGCGAATCCGCGAATAGCAGGGTCCGACAGATTGGCTGCAAAAATTCTTGACTTTCTTTTGAGAAAGTGGAGAGATAATATAACAATTTCACAAAATTTTTGGGAGGGGGGCACACGTGCGGTGCGGGTGATAATGTAGTGAGTTTACTTGAAGTTGGAGGGGGTGTACCCCCCAAAGCCCTAATGGTGGATCCTGTCCTGATAGTTAAATATCCACAGAATAAAAAAAAAAAAATAGGTTTTGTTTAATGAATAGATATGGCTTCACTTAACACTTAATAGTTGTTCTTTTCTTGAAACGAAGATTTTTATGTTTTCTGGTGCCCTTTTACATTCGATTGGCCCGATCCAATACATCACCCCCAAAAAACGGCAATCATACATCATGTAACCCACCACGTCATCTCGACCTTGGGTTCATAGATGTATCGTCCAACAAACAGACAGCACCGTCGACATAATTATTTTGACTATCGTCGTAATCTGAGGATTCGTGATCAGAAAATTATTCCTCAAATTCACTTTCTGACGAGTCTGAAATGAGTTGTGCACCTAATATCCATTGCGTGCTGAGAATTTTTTCCTTGATTACGCCATGACAGTTTTCTGGAAAATTTTAGGGGTGGTACCCGACGGGTTTGCTTTTTAACTGTAACTGCTCAAAAAATTGTTAGAATTAAAAACCACGCACAGTTCTTTGTTTATTACTTAAAAAAAATCAATATAATCACATTTTAAAAAATATTTATTTTTTCTGATTCTGTGGACCTTTAAGTAATCATAGTAATAATGTCATTGAAACATGACTTTCAATCCTGACAAATCTTCCAGTCTGACCATTTTACTCCGAAAGGGTCATAAAACAAAGCAATCCATCTGTTTTCACAGAAAGTCACTGGAAGAGTTTGTCTCTTGAACTTCTCGACATTACCATTAATACCCCTATGTAGCAAAGCTGGCCTCCAAAGCTAGCCACAGATGGAAATCCTACATTGTTCCAAGTAATACCTTGAAAAATCAGAACTACTCACAGCCGACAAGTAGGCCATTGCACATAGGGGTATAAGTCACTTGAATACAGTTTCTGTGCAAGAAGGATGGAGATTACTTGAAATCAATTTATATGAGATCCAAGTAAGTATCTGAGACAGAATCATCTTATCCCCACGTACACTCTGTGCTCATAAATTTTTAATGAGTGGTTCAAACCAGAGATTGACCAGACTCAAATCACCACCAGGGTTCCAATCATCAATCTACCATACTCAGAGTGGATACTCTAACCTTACACCACCATAGTATCGGTCTCTCTGGAATACCATAGAATCTACAGCTCTCAAAACGATTAGAATCTCCTAAAATGAAGCCGAAGCACATTGCCTGTTGGTCTTACAGGTCCTGGGCAGGTCAGTGGTCCCTGTTTTTTTTTTTTTTACAACCCTTCGGTCTAGTTCATTCTACTCTCTTAGCCTTCTGACCTCGCTTTCTCTCTCTCTGTCCCCATCTACTTCAGGATACATATGTTCCTCCAACAACCCCCAGGCTTTCTCAAAATCCAGCCTTTCCACACCCTTTTTTAAAAATTATTTTCTCTCGTTGTTGAACTGACTTCCAGAGATGGTTCAATGACACTTCCTTCTCGGTGGCAAACCACTCGTCTAAAGTCCATCTTATGTTATTCCTCATCCCTACCTGGAATCCTTTCTCTCCCCATTAACCCTACCTAACAGCCCTCTTACTTGTAGTTTGCTCCAATTTTGTTGTTCGTTAATTCCCTTGCTTGTTGTATCCAACTATGGCTGCACTGTCACTGCATTGCCATTTTACTCTCTGTTATCTCACACTTCCACCAATCACAATTTTGGATCCTAAAAATAAGAAAATGTCACTTTTATCAGTATATATGGATTTCAGACCAGGGGCATCACTGGGCCCATGGGGGCACATACCCCAAATGTTTTTTGCTGTGCCCCAAATCTATTTTAACCCTTTGGTTGTAATAGACCACTTTACAACAATTTGCCAATTTTTCTACACGTGCCATTGTGCTAAATGTTACATTGGGGGTGACCTGACCTTTGTCAAGAAATTGGGCGATTGTGGTGGGGGGGGGTTAAAGTTTGAGGGGCACATGCCCCAAATATTTTTGGAAGCGAGTGGGCACCTCTGTTTCAGACTGAAAACTTGGATGCTCAGAAAACTGTTGCTTGAGTCATGTTGAATCATGAGAAACATTCCATCAATATGAGGGGTAAGTAAGCCTTTGTCCTGACATAAAAGCGGAAGAAAACAAAACTCGGAAAATCGTAAAAATGTTCACTTCATAAAGTTGACAAGGTTGTGATGTGGAAAATGTAACATAGTTGAGGTCAAACAACAAAAAATCTTCCTTCTTTTTGCCAAATGAGCACAAATACTGTCTGAGCCAAGCCAGCACATCAGGTGGCGTTTTCGCTTTATTTCCTTTTTCTTCCTCTCTCCATCACCATTTCAGGGCACACAAGCTACAAGTTCTCGATCTGCTTTGCTGAACTGATGTGCACTCACACTCGAGCATGTGCATTCCACCTAGTCTCGGTACAAGTAAAGGAATTAAAATAGTTATGAAGTGGCTTTGAGAGCAGGATATGCTGGAAATCCTTCAGACAGGTGGGCTGCAGCCTCTTCACTCTTTTCAGACCTTGACAAAATCACAAGCTGTTCAAAAACTTGGAATATGTCTTATAATCCAGATAGATCTCTGTCCATCTCTGTCTGTCTCTCTCCAAAAGGACCATCTGGTCTCCCCATTCATACTCCTGAGTTCAGCCATGATCTTTCTTGGGCAAACCACATTTCAAAGTTTGCCTCCAAAGGCAGCCGCTGACTGGGCATTCTCCATCATACAAAGTCCTTCCTTGGCACATCTGAGCCTCTATCCACATGCGAGGCCTTCATCCACAGCTTCATGGAGTACTGCTCTCCCTTCTGGGCTGGCTCCCCTGACTCACATCATGCCCCGCTTGAGGCCATGGAAACCAAGGCCTTAAAGATTATGGGCATCTCCTGGAATGAAGCCTAGTCTATGGACATATCGCTTTGCAGGTTGGTGATCTCTGTCTTCTATCACTTCCTTTTTGGTCTTGCACCTTCTGCTCTTTGTCACCCCCTCCCACCAGGTGTCTGTCAAGCATCCATAGTCCACCATCAACCCCCTTCTTGTAACACTACCGAAATCCAGGATCACTGCTCACCTCCACTCATTTGTTCCTCCTTTTTCCAGCCTGTGGAACCGACTTCCACATTCTCTTCAATCTCATTCTTCCCTGCAGGTCTTCATGACAGCTGTTCACCACCATCTCAGATTGTCCCCAATCCAAAGTCATGATCTTTTCTATGCTTGTTAACCCCACCTAAATCCCTCCAACATCCAAATATCCAGCTTTCCCTACTTGGAGTTTCCTTCTGCATCCATCTTGTTCACTCCATGCATCCCCCTGTCGCCCCCCCGACCCCCTCTCCCCCTTCCATTCCTCTCCACACCTTTTGTTTGTCCAAGTCTCCCTCGATCTTGGACTTCAATTCTGCTGTTGGTGTCTCTCTCAACTGTTCCTTTTGTCCTGATCCATTCATTGCGCTAGTACAAGCTCTTCCACGAGCCTCGACGATCTATCCAAAAAAGGAAATGCATGAGAAGACATTTCAGGTACAGAAAATGCGCACCTTGCACCTTCGATTTCAGGAGCACACCTCATGCGGACGAATCATTTCCAATCGACTCTTCTCATTCCAGCAAACCATGTTTGATCGATCCTTGTAGTCTCAGCTCATGATTGATGGTCATTTCAGGTTTTAACCACCAATGACTTCCTATTACTCAAAAATTTTCTTGGACAACTTTAGAAGTACAGTTCTGACATTTTTATTGTCATTATAAAATTTACAATGGTTGGTGAGGCAGGAAATGACGATAGGAGATAGGGGGTGGGTATCCTTGGGTTTCCCCAATTTAGTATTCAAAAGACAAATCTATTCTAATTTAACTATCTAATATACTAACATAATGTTGTCACACATTTTTCCATAAGAATTATGGCCAGACTAGAGAATTGAGAAGGGGTGGGGATAATGCACTAATTTACGCAATATGGGAAGCCTTGTTTTCTTTATTGAACCTTAAAATATGCACCCATATAGAACCCCTCCCCCCCCCCAACCTCTTCTATCCATCCACACGTGACATTTCGAATACACAAAGAATGAGGCAATTTTTCACCTCATACCTGTGTCGTATGCACATCGTAGCAATCCCACCCTTAATTAATACAGGTTGTGCTAATTCCCGTGTGCAGCGAATCCCAAGCTGGTATACTTTTCCCATTGTACACTGGCATCCAATGGTTTCGTCTTTTTTTGAGATTGACCAGCAAGTTTCCCGTACCCACACAGGGTTCTAAATGGGGCTGGAATGAAGGTGTCAAAAATACAAATGGCGTCTTCCATCATTGAGCTGGAAAGCTGGGAATAACAATTCACATTTATTGCCACTTCTGATGCAATTTAAGTGCTCTAATGGTGGCGAGGTGCTCCATTTGAAACCGTTTCTTCGATATGTGTAGCTTTTAGATGTGTAGGATCTGTAATAAAAATTTGTATTGGTATCAAAGCCAGTGAACAATTGCAAAATTAATAGTCGGATTCCATGGCATGCTTCGTGTCCAAAACCTCAAGACACATGGGACAGCTGGCTTTACTCCTCCATTCAAATGATGGCGCGTGTTGATGGGGCCCCGACTGGCAATAATGTATCCAGGATGGAGTTCCTTGTTGCATCCTTCACAGGTAGTTCACCGGCGAGCATGCGACCAACTGAGCTATCCTGCAACCCCATGATGGCTGTGTGTTCACGTGAAATAAGATTTAATTAAATATTCATAAAATGCTAAAATAATAAACTCTAAGGTTATTTGAGAAAAGGTCACAGTCAGATTGCAAGTGTTTTCAGCATGGCTTTAGTTGCACAATTCCCAAGAGAAGATGCATCTCGCAAGCTTCTTGTGAAATGGTCCTTGTGACTAAGGGAACATACCTGGAGTAAAACATAAATGGCTCTGTATAATTCACAGGGGGCTGAAACGATGGCCTAGAGGGACGCACACTCGCTTCTAAACTGTGTAACCTGGATTCAATTCTTGACCCAGCTATAAACTGTCATCCCGGTGTTTCACAGGCAGCGTGATTCATAAATGTGTGTGTGTCGTTCCTCGGATTGACATTAAGCTTGGCGTCCCATCTGCCGACATAAATTGGTGGAAGTTAAAGATCGCACGGTGTCCTTCGTGAAGAGTTGGTGCTATCGCTGTCACCCTGGCCAAACTCCTGCTACAACTACTCCTGGGAGAAGGATGGCAAACCCCCCAGCATGACCTATGCTAAGAAACTGCTTCAGCAGAAACAATGCTCTGTATGCTGTTTCACCGAGTCAGTACATTGGATCAGATAATTTAGGTGTTTTTTTTTTTCTACCACAGAACACCACAATGGAATCAGCTGTCAAATTAGTGCACTGATTTTACATATATCTTTGATTTACAATGTAAAAGCATCTTGAATAAAATTATGATTTTGATAAAGCAATAATAGTAATAAAAACCATGAGAACCACAATTAAGGCAGCGAAATGATGCCGGTTCTCCGAAAGATGACGGTTATATTAATAGCTGCATTCAACACAGCTAATGGTGCACAAAGAACACTCGTTGTCCAGTGGACTCTTGGTAATTTGTATAGATACCTTGCATTTACCTCTGCCACCGAAGGTGGACGGAGGTTATGTCTTCTTCCCTGTTTGTTCGTTAATTGCGAAATCGAAGATTCACAAGTATATTGGGAGGTCTGGTCTGTTATTCTGTCTGTTTGTCTGTTTGTATACCAATCACCTACAGGTCACATTTTTACTCCGATCTTCCTGAAACTTCACCACTTGGTCAAGGTAGTGACAAGATGGAAGCCTCTTGTTTTTGACATCAACAGGTCAAGATCACATAAATCGTCAATTTTTATCTGATTGATTTGATATAGATATATATATATATATATATATATATATATATATATATATATATATATATATATATATATATATATATATATATATATATATATATATATATATATATATATATATACACATATACACACATATATAATGAGCCCTGATGGCAATAATGTATCCAGGAAGGATATATATATCTATATATATATATATATATATATATATATATATATATATATATATATATATATATATATATATATACATACACACACATATGCTGTATATAAAACTGAAAAACATAGGAAGGCGGTGAATCCTCGATGAGGTGAAGCATTGGTCGATCCGTGTGAGTACGTCTATTAATTACGTACTGTTTGAATGCGAGTACGTTTATTAATTACTTATTATTGGATCTTGACGATGTCTATTTATGAATAAAGGGCTATTGTAACGTACCTTTTAAACCCCTTTAGAGCTTTTTGACCCACTCTTCTTCTTGCACATGGCAGCTCAGCTGCCAGGTAACTATCATTTTGTTGGGGCATTGATGCTGTGCCCCCTATAACAGTATACTGGTACTCATTTTGCCAACCTCGGAAGGATGACAGGCCGAGTCAACCCAACCTGGTGTTAATTCAGCAGCCAACAGGGCTCAAACTCAGGACCCTAAGATCCCCAGCCAGCCACCCTAAGCACTCAGCCAACACAAGGCGTTTGAGCCTTTGAAAGTTTTAACATCCTTTATAGTCCAGTGGAAAAAGTATGATATTGGGCTGAGGTGTGTTTTTTTTGGTATATACAATGTTTTATTGTTGTTTCTAGGTGTTTGATATATACTGATCATAAAATCAAGAGGGTGCCAAAGTCGCACCCTTGGGGAAATTTTTTTATACACATTTAAAAAAATGAATCGTTTATCAAAATATGCCTTCTTTTCGGACAGTATTAAATTCTCCAATATTGAACACACACAAGTACTGTGCACACAGCACGTTTATTTTAACCTATACTATATCATATTGTGTTATTTTCATTAATCTTTGAACACAATAGACATTTTTCCACAAATAAACATCGTAATATTTGATACAAAATGAAATATGCAATGGCTGAAAGGAAATAACAACAGATAGTCATGAAGCTTACGTGTCATCGGACAAGTCATCGAGCTCGTCATCAGCATGGGAGTTGCCGGTTTTTGTTCGCTCATTGCAGCAGTCGTCACTCCCGTTGCAGCTGCAGAACATGGAGCAGGCGAGTTGGGCCACAACACATCCACATCTGGCTGTTGAGCATGGCATGTTTGACGAACATCCACATTTGATGATTTGCAGAACTTCAACAGGAACAGGTGGCACCTTGTCTGCCACTGTCACTGGAACCAACCCCTGACCAGATTCATCCTTCGACCAGCCATACCGAACAGGTTCCAGACTGGGTTGGTCAGGAGACAAAGCAGACTTCCAGATGATCGTCTGGTAATGTGCCCGGTGTACATGCTGAAGGAACGACTCAGTTGTGAGAGGAAGCATCTTCACTTTAGGTGCAGCTGTAGTCTTCTTGTTTGACATCTTGGAGGACCATACATCATAACGAATGGCTGACATATTGCTTGTCTGTTTGGATCCATAACAAGCACTAATGAACCTTGTGGCCTCGGAAACAACTTCATTCATCTCTGCTTCAGGATCTCCAAGACTTGGTGGGGTCATTCTCACGTAACTGACAGAATCAGGAGGTGGTAACATTAGAAAATTCTTTGCACAAGATTAAAATTTTCAGGTCCGAATGTGGCAAATGTGATAGTTTCAGGTGTATTTGATGAAAGCAGCGCTGAATTATCTCTCATTTAGCCGAGTTTTCACCGCAATTTCAGTGCTTTATGGCCGTCGAGTCATTACCGTTACGGAAATGAAAGGGCTTGTATATCCGACAATGATGTTTTCAACAGACGTCAAAGATACCAAGAATATTCTATCTCCATCATGTTTGAGAAACATAAGAAAAAGTTGTCATCAATAAGAAATCAATATCACCATGTTTGATGAGAAATCGTGGACATAAAGTGCAAAAATCATTACCGTGACACCAATAATCATTACCATAACACAAATCATCATTACCGTGACACCAATCATCATTACCGTGACACAAATCATCATTACCTTAACGCAAATCATCATTACCTTGACACAAATCATCATCACCGAAACACAAATCATCATTACCTTAACGCAAATCATCATTACCGTGAGACAAATCATCATCACCGAAACACAAATCATCATTACCGTGACGCAAATCATCACCGTGACACAAATCATCATTACCTTAATGCAAATCATCATTACCGTAACACCAATCATCATTACCATGACACAAATCATCATTACCGTAACGCAAATCATCATTACCGTGACGCAAATCATCATTACCATGACACAAATCATCATTACTGAAACACAAATCATCATTACCATAACACAAATCATCATTACCGTGACACAAATCATCATTAAACACAAATCATCATTACCGTAACACAAATCATCATTAAACAAAAAATATCATTACCGTGACACAAATCATCATGACCGTGACACCAATCATCATTGCCATGACAAAAATCATCATTAAACACAAATCATCATTACCGTGATACAAATCATCATTACAGTGACACCAATCATCATTAACATGACACCAATCATCATTACCGTGACACAAATCATCATTGCCTTGACACCAATCATCATTGCCTTGACACCAATCATCATTGCCATGACACCAATCATCATTGCCGTGACACCAATCATCATTACCAGAACACAAATCATCATTACCGTGACACCAATCATCATTACCATAACACAAATCATCATTGCCGTGACACCAATCATCATCAACCATAACACAAATCATCATTACCGTGACACCAATCATCATTACCATGACACAAATCATCATTGCCGTGACACAAAATGATCATTACGTAACACAAATCATCATTACCGAAACACAAATCATCATTACCGTGACACAAATCATCATCACCGAAACACAAATCATCATTACCGTGACACCAATCATCATTACCATAACACAAATCATCATTACCGTGACACAAATCATCATTACCATGACACAAATCATCATTGCCGTGACACAAAATGATCATTACGTAACACATTTCATCATTACCGAAACACAAATCATCATTACCGTGACACAAATCATCATCACCGAAACACAAATCATCATTACCGCGACACCAATCATCATTACCATAACACAAATCATCATTGACGTGACACCAATCATCATTACCATAACACAAATCATCATTACCGTGACACCAATCATCATTACCATGACACAAATCATCATTGCCGTGACACAAAATGATCATTACGTAACACAAATCATCATTACCGAAACACAAATCATCATTACCGTGACACAAATCATCATCACCGAAACACAAATCATCATTACCGTGACACAAATCATCATTACCGTGACACAAATCATCATCACCGAAACACAAATCATCATCACTGAAACACAAATAATCATTACCATGACACAAATCATCATTAAACACAAATCATCATTATCGTAACACAAATCATCATTAAACACAAATCATCATTACTGTGACACCAATCATCATTACCATGACACAAATCATCATTGCCGTTACACCAATCATCATTACCATGACACAAATCATCATTGCCGTGACACCAATCATCATTACCATGACACAAATCATCATTGCGTGACACCAGTCATCATTACCGTAACACAAATCATCATTACCGTGATACAAATCATCATTACTGTGACACCAATCATCATTACCATGACACAAATCATCATTACCGTGAGACCAATCATCATTACCATGACACAAATCATCATTTCCGTGACACCAATCATCATTACCATAACACAAATCATCATTACCGTGACACCAATCATCATTACCGTAACACAAATCATCATTGCCGTGACACAAATCATCATCACAGTAACACAAATAATCATCACCAAAACACAAATCATCATCACCGAAACACAAATCATCATTACCGTGACACAAATCATCATTACCGTAACACAAATCATCATTACCGTAACACGAATCATCATTACCGTGACACAAATCATCATTACCGTAACACAAATCATCACCGAAACACAAATCATTATTACCGTGACACAAATCATCATTACCGTAACACAAATAATCATTACCATGACACATATCATCATTACCGTGACACAAATCATTATCACCGTAAGATCATGACCGAGACACAAATCATCATTACCATAACACAAATCATCATTACCGTCACACAAATAATCCTCACCGTAACACAAAACATCATCACCGTAACACAAATCATCATTACAGTAACACAAATAATCATTACCGTGACACAAATCATTACCGTAACACAAATCATCATTACCGTAACACAAATCATCATCACCGTGACAGAAAACATCATCACCGAGACAAAAATCATCATTACCGTAACACAAATCATCATTACCGTGACACAAATCATCATTACCATGACACAAATCATCATTACCGTAACACAAAACCATCACCGTGACACAAATCATCATCACCGTGACACAAATCATCATCACCGTAACACAAATCATCATCACCGTAACACAAATAATCATCACCATAACACAAATCATCATCACCGAAACACAAATCATTACCGTAACACAAATCATCATTACCGTTACACAAATCATCATTACCGTGACACAAATCATCATCACCGTAACACAAATCATCATTACAGTAACACAAATAATCATTACCGTGACACAAATCATTACCGTAACACAAATCATCATTACCGTAACACAAATCATCATCACCGTGACAGAAAACATCATCACCGAGACAAAAATCATCATTACCGTAACACAAATCATCATTACCGTGACACAAATCATCATTACCATGACACAAATCATCATTACCGTAACACAAAACCATCACCGTGACACAAATCATCATCACCGTGACACAAATCATCATCACCGTAACACAAATCATCATCACCGTAACACAAATAATCATCACCATAACACAAATCATCATCACCGAAACACAAATCATTACCGTAACACAAATCATCATCACCGAAACACAAATCATCACCATAACACAAATCATCATCACCGAAACACAAATCATTACCGTAACACAAATCATCATTACCGTTACACAAATCATCATTACCGTGACACAAATCATCATCACCGTAACACAAATCATCATTACCGTTACACAAATCATCATTACCGTGACACAAATCATCATTACCGTGACACAAATCATCATTACCGTGACACAAATCATCATCACCGTTACACAAATCATCATTTCCGTAACACAAATAATCATTTCCGTAACACAAATCATCACACCGTAACACGAATCATCATTACCATAACGAAACTAAAACGTTACGGTAATGATGTTACGGTAAGGATGTTACGGTAATGGTTGCACGGTAATGACGAAATCAACATACAACGCCTCGTAGTGACCAGACCGGGAAGCAGACGCACCGTGAATTGTCAAAAACTTTCGCATTTAAAAGCATTCTCTACGTCAGTGTACATAATATCTGTTGAAATTCATATGTATGGTCAATCGGACATGTACAGTAATGACGTTGAATAAGCATACGGACTCACCGTGCCAACTTTTGAGGAGTTTTTACACCCAAACTGCATGACCGAACTTGAAAAATAATTCCTAAATGGCGGGACAACAACCGAACGCCACGTCACGATCACGTGACGTGACATGACATGATCGCTTAATTGGCTCACAGTTCTAACATTCACCGGAAGGGCGTTTGGGTTACGGTAATGACGAAATTGAGTGACGGGCACACTGTATTGTTTTCGGTGGTATTGCATCGGTGGTATATATCCACATTTCGGTGGTATATATCCACTGTATTGCAAAACTTGTGCAGTTTTCGGTGGTATTTAGACTCGAATACGGAAGATATTGAATTAAGAAGGAACCCTACATGAATTCTCGTAAAATTCGGAGAATTTGGTGACGCTTTTTTGGGACATGAACACTGTGGGTATTGTGACTGCAAAAATTGCATCAGACTGAGAGAACAAAGTAATTTTTTCATCTCAAACGACGAGATTATTTGAACGCTACCCATGGCAAAGATACATGGTCCATAACTTCGCCGAAAATGCCTGAAATTTCATGAAATGAGGCCACTTAAAGACATGTGACATCAATCTGTCAATTATGTGGGAATGACCCAGTAACAGATGACTGAGTCACATCTGTTTCAGCGCTGTTGCCTTACCTATGCCCCACATATATGAAACCATGTCACAGCTGGTCATCGCATGTATTGCAAGGAGTTGCTCTGAAATTCCTCCCTGTTGCTGTGATGTCGCCTCAATGTCCAAAATTTGTCGACCAGCAATGGGACTCACCATCATTACTTCACATATGAGTTTCTGTTGATGGTAGAAACGGACGAGCAACACAAAGACGTCAGTGTCGTCACACACTACTGATATGCTTTTCCTCCTAGTTGACGCCAACTGTATCATCAGCTGAGTTATCACGACATCAGCTTCCTCATGTGTTGTTCTGAGCTCCTGTCTCGTCATTAGTACCGCTGCTTACTTCTAATGGGGACTGGGTCTTTGGCAGTGATGACGAGTTTCGGTGTGTTCCTTGGTGGTTCTGTGACCTTCTTCGACAAGTCTTCACACAAAATGTCAATGAGCTGGACCTTGTTTGCTGTTACTGTTAGCGTCACTTTCTGTGGTGGCAGTGGTGTTTCTGGTGAAAGCTGGTGTCGCCTACTTGCATCCTTGCCAGCACGGCTTAGCCTTGCCACTTTTTTGACACTTTCGTCATAGTACCGGTCAAAAATCAAATGAACTTCAGTCATTAGAAGTCGATTGATAATGTTCTTGGAGAAGTTGTTGGCAAAGTCTTGTACTGTTCCGCTGGCTGGCCACTGTACAACCAATAGTAGTGCACAACCATCAATGATTTTTACCTGTGGACGACATACTAGTCTACTCGATCGTTCAACTTGTAGTTTTTCTTGAGTGTGGATTTTGTTGTCGTGATCCTCATGTCACCATTATCTTCAAACATTGAGGAACGGACTGGTGACAGTTCGGATGACAGTACATCCTTCACGTCTATTTCCCTGGACTGTTGGAGGCACATCACCCTTGTGTATATGAGCTCAGTGTCATAGACAGGCAAACCATCCACTTTTATGTGCTTCTTGCTCACAGCCATCGTAACAACTTTGTTCGGAATAACACTGTGGAACCCTTCTGGCCAAGTAGATTCAAATTCCCGCATCTGTTTGTTGCCAATGACAAGTGATTCTGCTACATTAACTTTATCAGAGGCGATCTGTCCTGTCACGATATTGACAAGACAATCAGGATGGCTTTCAGGTTTCAGTGGATCAATCGAAGCGCTCAACTTGGTTTGGATTTTACATCTGTCCTTGGCATCTTTGGCTATTCTGCCTTGATTCTCTTCTTTGTGGCTCGTCACAGCATCCTGACCTCCCTGTTCTGTCATCAGCGACAAGCCTTTCAGCAGCGTGCTGCAGATGTGCACGCTCATTGCCCATCTCGTCACAGTGGCTGGTTTCAGTGTGATCCCAATCAGTCCACCCGGGCCTTTACCATACCACATAAAGGTAGTTTCGATGAACATGCCTGACCATATTCCATTCCATATCCCATGGGAATGACGCATGACATGTTGTCCCCAAAAGAAGTCCTCCAAGATCTCATCAGGAAGTCGCTCCATAGACCGCAGGTAGTAGAGCCCATACCTGGCATAGTTTGTATGTCCAGAAGCAAAGAAGTAGGGGATCATCTGTCGAACTGCCCATATGTGCAAAGGCCAGTCCCCTTCACGTTCTGCACGTACGAAAATCATCATGATGAGCACCGGCTTGATCAGATTGTCGACCCAAAGTTTTGTCCACAACCCCCACAACACCAACCACTATCTCACACTCCCCACTATCCTCTTCCCCCTCCACAATCCCCATCCACTGTGGAGGGACATCGACACCTCACAGACATGACAGTGGGACACGGCACAGACACAAATGGCGTCCGGGGAAAAGTATGAAATGGGACGGTCCTGTAACAAGCAAGACACCGACCGTAACAAACAAGCCTGCAACGGTGGGACAAAGCATTTGTCGCCCATTTTGTCTGCAGTGTTCAAGTCTGCCTGATGCAGTCGGACAATGACAGGTACTTTTGCGAGAGTAACATTTAAACCGATTTATCAATTAATACAAAATTCCTATCTTATAAACCACTAATGAAACAGAAAATCAAACCCTACCGAACTGAAGTGATCATGCAACCAGCGTTTTAATACTCACGAACAATTCCGCTTTCTTCCTTTGAATCGCGCGCACAAGGCTCAAAATAATATGGCTCCACAATTTCCCCAAAAGAGTTTCCATCACTACTTTTGTCTTCAATAGTTTATTCAAAATCCAACCGATCAGTTTCAACATTTTGAGAACGGACAGAGTTTCTGATGATGGTGGAATCTGTATTGGAATCTGAGCTCGACATACACTGTTTCTCTACGTAAACAGCTGTTTGGATCAATTTGGATTCCAGATGTGACGTCACTTACGAAATCGAAAATCAACACTCTCGGGCTTTTTTCAATGCTTTGTGATTGGCAAAAAAAATTCAAATTTTTTTCCCCCTGTAAATTAGACCGTGATTAATGATTCTCGATGGTTTTCAGGAAGAAAAAAAATTGCGTTAGGGTTCCCCTTTATGCTTGTGCTGGGAGAAAGCATTATTATTGGTTTTTTTGTATACCATGTTGAGGCTCGTGGATGAGCGAATACACAGAAACATAGAACAAGGTAGGAGACAAGAGGAGCGGGAGAGGGAAGCACAAAATAGTGGGGAACAGAGACAATATGAGATCTGTGGAAGGGAAAGGGATGGGGTGGGGTACACGGGGTAAACAAGATGGTACTACAGGAACTTTCAGGAAGGAAAGCAGGGAATTTGAAGGAGGTGGGTTTGGGGTGGATTAACTGGTGTCGTAAAGATCAAGATTTTGGATGGGGGAAGATAAGAGATGGTGGTGAACAGCTGTTTTGAAGATCTGGAGGGAGGATTGGGATTGAAGAGAGTGTGAGAGTTTGTTCCAGAGGCAGGGAAAAAAAAAGGAATGAAATAGTGAAGGTAAACAGTGATTCTTGATTTTGGCAGTTTCACTAGAAGGTGGTTTTTAGTGGACCTTAAGTACCCTGAGGAAATATAGGAGGAATAGATCAAAAATAGAGCAACGGGGGGTGGGGGGGGAGCAAGGCCGGAGAGGAGACGGTAGAAGCCAGAAAACCACCGAACTACCTCTGGTGAGAGACCCAAAGACTCAGCTTCATCCCGGGAGATACCAATGATCCTAAAAGCCTTGGTTTCCACAGCGAGAAGTCGAGCTAGGTGTGAGGGAGGAGCACCACCCCATCAGACTCTGGATGAATGCATTGTTTGTGATTAGAAGCTCAGGTGTGCCAAGGAAAGACTTTGCACAACGTAAGATGCCCAGTCGGACAACGATGAAATTGTGTGAGTCCCAATGCAGAGCGGTGGCTTTGGAGGCCAGCGTGGAGATGTGACTTTCCCAGGAAAGATTGTGGCAGATAGTGAGGCCCAAAAGTTTGAATGAAAGGACTTCTTCAAGGGGATTGTTGAGAAAGTAGATGGGGGAGTTTTCTGATGGTCCGTTCAGAAAGACATAATGAGAATGTGAGATTTGTTTGGACTGAAAGACATGTTCCATGTGTTGGACAAGATTGTGATTTTATCCAGGTCTGCAGAGAGTAAAGAGGCTGCTGCCTGCCAATCAGAAGGATGAGAGAGATGGTACGGAAGAGGGTGGAGTCATTAGCAAAGAAATAAAGAGGATTTTCCAGAGAATCGGAGAGATCATTGATGAAAACCAGAAAAAGCACAGGGCTCAGAACACTGCCTTGAGGAACTCCTGCCTGGATGGGAAGAGGAGATGAGAGAATTCCATTAAAAGCCACACATTGACTGTAACAGGTGAGGAAGTCCATGAGCCATGAGTGGAGACGGCCTTGGATAACACAGGAGGAGAGTTTGGTGAGCAGTGCGGGATGCCAGACCATATCATAAAATCGTGATATGTCGAGGGAGATGGCTCTGATATCATGTTTAACATTAAATACTTCCATCCATTGTTGGGAAAGCAGAAGCAGCATGTCCAGGGTAGAGTGACCTGGTCGGAATCCAAATTGAAGATCAGAAATCAAACTATTGGAGAAGAGGAAGGATTTAATGTCTGAAGCGATGATGGATTCCATGAACTTGCTGATGATTGGGAGAAGGATGATTGGTGTATAGTTGCAGGGATCTGTTTTTGCACCTTTTTTATGCAGAGCGGTAATGTTTGTTGATTTCCTAGCAGATGGCAAATGACCTTGAGCAAATGAGGAGAAAAAAAAGAGAGAGAGGGTGAGCAAGAACAGCAGAGCAGGTTTTTAGAACACGAGGGCTGATGCCACCTGGACCAGTTGCAGAATCTGAGTCGAGGTTTGACAGCAAGCTCTCCACCTTGTCAGGAGAAAAGGACACAGAGTCCAGGAACAGCTGGGTGCAACTGGGTAAGGTGGGTACAGAAAACGATGGGTTTGGGACACGAGATTTAGAAGCAAACACAGAGTTTAGGCAGTCGGCCTTTTCCTACGCAGTTTCTGCTGTGCGGCCATTTGAGGTAAGGGTGGTGATGGAGGGGGAACATACACCAGAAATGGACTTAACTATATGCCATCAGGATTTGGAGGAGGGAGACAGATTTGAGAGTTCAGACTTGAGATCTGAAAGATGCTGCTTTTTAGCTCTCCTCAGGGTAGACACACACACTTGTTCCGAGCTTTGTGGAAGGAACTGAGATTTTATGCAGTGGGATTTGCCTTCCATGAGGCAAAGGCAAGTTGTTTCAGAACAGCCTTGCCACAAGTTTCAATGTACCATGGGCGTGAGGAAGGGTAGAACAACTGAAGACGAGATGGAATAAATTTGTGCATTACAGAGAGCACTACATGAAAACAATTGCACATGGGAGCACTACATTACATGAAAAAATTCCCAGGATGAGTTGATGTCGGTGAGAGTAGAAATGGGAGACCATTCTAGAAGTTTGATGGTTGATTGAAAATCATGCCAGTCGGCCTGAGTGAAATGCCAGACTCGTCAGTGCTGAGATGGTTCTCTAACAACAGCCAAAGAGATGATGGCTTTAACAAGCATATGGTCAGATGAAACGATTGTAGCAAAAGAAGAACAGCAGATATTTTCTGGGAAATTGGTCAAAATCAAATGCAGAAGAGATGGAGTACCAATGGCTGATCGGGAAGTTGACAGATTGTGAGTCACAATTATTAATAAAAGTCCTTTGCTGAAGTGCCATGACAGGTGAGAGAGATACCCACACCCAGCCAACTGCATGATGACAAGTGAAGTCGCTGCGTATGAGGAAGAGAGAGTTTGGATGACTGGATAGAAGTTGGTCCATGTTCTCGGCAAGTGAGATGTAAATGGAGTCATCACTGTTTGGTGGACGGTACAACACAGATAAACAAGAGGTGGGAGTGGAGGGGAAGCCGTAGGCAGAGGTATTCCTGGGGTTGTGGAGGAGTGAGGGCAGTGCATGGAGAGTGAGGAATAGAGTTTTTGATGAAGAGAGCAACTTCACCATCAGGACGAGGCTCAGGTCTGTCATTCTGGAGGAGGGAGTACCCAGGGAGAGAAACTAAGGAGTCAGAGATGTCTTGAAGGAGGAAAGTTTCTGTTAAGCAAATTATGTCTGGTTTGTCAGTAGCAATCTGTATGGAGAGATCAGTCAGGTTAGAGCAAAGGCCCTAGATGGTTGAGGTCCACACTGTTAAGGAAGTGGGAGGGGAGGAGGTTTTGAGTGAAGGGGATGGGAAGGGTAGTGTGAGGAAGGAGAGGTTGGGGTAGTGAGAGTTGTTTGCAGTTGATGACAGATTGTAGAAGAGATAGGGGAGAGGGTCAGATGGGGAGGAGGACAAAGCGGTGGGTGGTGAGGGGATGAGTTGCAGTGGGGAGTAATAAGAGAGGAGGCAAAGGGAAGTGGAAGATTGGAGGACGTGGAAGAATGAGCTGGAAGAGAGAGGTTGGTGGAAGGGGGCAGCTTTGTGAATGTGAAGGCATTATATGGTTCATGGTTCATAACTGCAAAAGTTTTAAGAGAAAAGAATACAGAAACAAATCAACTTGAGATCAAAGTTGAATAAAGAGTTGAAAATAATTTATAAGTAAACGGTGAAGATGTACATTCACCCAGCGGAGAGAAATCATCAAGGCAAAGAAAGCTAACCTCGGCATACTTTGATCCAATAATAAATAAAATGTTCGTGATAGTCAGCTGGAAGTTAGCATGAAGTCAGCTGTATTCCCTGTCTTCCTGCTTTCAAATTTGTTTACCTACTTCAGGCATGGTAGAGGGGTTTGATGGTGTTGTGATACACATTTTCAAACGTTTCAATATCCCAACATCTGTCATAATGTGCATGCAAATGGGATATTTGTTTTGATTAGCTCATCCCCCATGCAGCAGAAGATGGAGTTCTGTGGTGTGTGTGTGTGTGTGTGTGTGTGTGTGTGTGTGTGTGTGTGTGTGTGTGTGTGTGTGTGTGTGTGTGTGTGTGTGTGTGTGTTTGTGTGTGTGTGTGTGTGTGTGTGTGTGTGTGTGTACGAGTGTCTGTGTCTGTGTGTCCTGCCCTGTCCAGCTATCAATAACTTTTTTTTTACCATTTGAGCTTTTGTCATCAAATTTTCAATACACTTTTGTTATAAGAATATGGAGAACACGAGTTCATAAAATTTTCATTTTACGTCCACCACCAAAGGTAGATGGAGGTTATGCTTTCACCCGTTTGTATGTTAAGACGATATCTCAAAAAAGGTATGGAGGGATAAGGAAGATATTTGGTGGACAGGTTGGGTGTGTGACAAGGACGAATTGATT